>NC_071338.1:26906785-27216071 GCF_027744825.2 Synchiropus splendidus
GCTAAGACTGAAGTGTTACCAAAGCAAATGAGCTCCATGTGCCACGTGTTCATAGACATATCTGTTTCTCTGTTCATTCACACGCTGGTGCAAGTGAAAGGAGAGAACAGGCTGTCTCCTAGGATGTGCAGCGAGCGCTTTATTAGAGCGGTAGTACCAGTAAATCAGAGCTCAGCTCTTCCTGGAACAGCTGCAACCTTTCCCACTGAGCACTATTACTGAACAATCATAGGCTAGCCATGATAATTAGAGGACCTATCCGTGTAACACTGCTTCCCCCTTCCTCTCTCGGCCTGTGCGGCTCTCTGCTACACCTCTCAGTTGAAATGTTTGCTGGGACATTAGTTTGCTTTCAATGCATTTTACATTAGCGGCCGTAATAATTCTATTGACAACGGTCCGGACGGCCAGACACGCCCCGTTCAAGAAGCGACTTGGACCTGAAAAAGTCGGCTGCCGGGTTATTATTATATTCAAGAGCTTGATCTCGAGCTTTATGTTTGCACTCTGACATCCCCAGTAATAACGTAATGTTCCTTTCACTCAAGTCTCAGCAATATCTTCAGGAGACTTTTCGGATCAAAAGCACCAGAAAAATATCCTGATCTGACTTTTTGGAAACTTTCTGACAAAGACAAAAGTCACCAGTCTGGAAGAGTCAGAGGTGACGCGGCAGCACCAGTCACAAAAGTCCGCCGTTCACACGTGTCTCCGGTTATTTATGGCATATTTTTCCCCTTTATTAAGGGCCGGGAAATAGGTAGGGGTGTGATTAAATATTACCCATCTGATAGTGACAGCACTTTCTCCCTTTCTTTTCATGGCCAAGCGGCATCTGGAGTGGATTTTGTGCGAGCAGACACTGTGGAACATGATTACATTCAGCTAACTGCGTTCTAAACTGATTATGCATGTGCCAAGCTAATGGACTACATTTGCAAGAGGAAAAATAACATCCAATCAATCTCAATTACCACCGATTGCACCGGCCCTCGAGACAAGGAAGGTAGCCAGCCCCCCCTCCTCCCCCTCCTTCTCAGCGTCCCTCCCCTTTCCCTGCAACCCTTGACTGGAATCTGAGCCATGTGGCTGGACCTGGTCAGGCCCCACCCTTTCTGTCTGGCTACAGCAGCCTGAGAGGCGGATTAGTTCCACTTATCTCACCTCCACACAAACACACACCCACCTGGAGGCCACAACTTAGCAAGGGCTATCGCCGTCAAACTCTCCGATGCAGAGGAGTGAGGACTGCAAACTAAAGCGAGGTTCGCTTCAAGAATACGTTCCAAGTCCTGACACTCTAAAAACCACACGCTTGTCTTGAACTGGTTGAGTTTTGCGAGCAGATAGGATCAGATTATCATCGCAGCTGGTCGGAACTCTTCGCTTCATGGGAGAAAAGAAGGCGACAGAACCCACAGGACTGAATGGGTATCGCTCAGCTGAGAACACGGTACACAGCCCCTCTCACTGTGCGGTGGTCTGTGCGGTCAGGATGACTCGCTGGATGCTTCTGTGGTCTCCTGGAACATTCCAATACGTGGGGTGGTGGGGATGATATTTTTAGAAAGCCCTAATATGAGCCACATACCACAGACTCTCAAATTATCCCATCCAGTTTAGCCCTCAGTTTAAACCTTCCTTTTTAATTCCAGTAATTACAGGCTCCAATTTATACGGAGCCATGCACACAAAGAGCCTGTTTAATGCAAACCAGTTTGATTTGGGTGAAGTGTCCAAACACCCCCCCACATCTTACAGTCTGTTTATGCTGACTTGATGATTTATTTTCTCCCACAAAAAGTTTTTTTTTTTTTTTTTAAATCTGCTATTTGCATCCAATTTATTTAGGGAGGAATAGATAAATAGCAATTTTCCTTTTCTCGTCTTGGCACAAAATACCGAGCTGGTTTTACAGCCACAGTGTGGGCGTGCTACTGTGTCGGGGCCCAAACATGGTGTCATGATAAGCTGTAGACCTGCTGATGTCAAAGTTTTTTTCCCGCTGCATCAGGGCAGTTTGGCTCTCTCATTCACAAGCTAGAGCATAGGCACGGACAGAGAAGGCACTTGGAATGCCAACAATGCACGTGAGGCATCGAACGTCCACCCTGACAAAAACCCTTCAATGACACTCCATGACTCAGAGTTCAGCCTGTGATATAATCTTCAAGTTGCTATCATGGACTACACGCTTGTTTTTCCATCTGTCGTGGCTGAAATCAAAGCGGCTTATGCAAAGTAAAATGTTTCAGCATGAGTGCAGGTAAACTCTGGACAAATGCATTCACACTTACTCAAGAAGATCAATTGGTTTTAAGAAATATGGAGCCAACGTAAGAGGCTTAAGTTATAAAAAAAAAAAAAATGATCACGCTTGAATGTGTTGTACATATTTAATCCAGCACAGCCTGAGCAGCAGTATGACATGTGTCTCCTCGCTCAGAAAAACTTGGGGAGCGGAAAATCTGTTTCGCTGCAAAGCACTACATTAGTAACGTAAGTCAAAACAGGTTTCACTCAGACGGAGCAGCGTTGGTCATCGCATTCAGGGGATTTCTTTAAAACTCAGGCAATGAATCAGATAATACCCGATAGCATCTAATGAATTACAAATATGCAAATTTAACTAAAATATTTCCATTTATTTATGTTGTTCAGTAACAAGGAGAAACGGCAGATTAAGTGCTCCGAGCGTGATCCAAAAACAGGCGAGGCCTTCTGCTTTGTTGACTGACACAAGCCGTCAATTCAACAGCTGTTATTAAGTGACATATATTCAACTTCTGTGACTTTTGTCAGCTGATTTTTGACAGCAGGTTTGAAAAAAAAAGTATGCTTCTCTCTAATATCCAAATCCAAACTATTCACTGACATATTTATCAGCCAAACCAAGACATTCAAATCTTAACAGATCAATAACCATTATATTTTTTTGGACATTAAGACCCTTCATATTGCTGTAAAACAGAGGAGGAGGTCCATGGACGACATAAAAAAACGCCTTTCAAAACTGTCCTTTAGGCACAACGTAAAGGCAACGACCACTCTGCGTTCTCAGTTACTTAGGTGCGCATACATGTGACTATGCCAGTTTGGGTTAAGAGCAAAGTGGCCAAAGCCGCAGACTCACAGCATAGCTACCTAAGTGGAATCAGGGCTGTTAGATTTATGGCCATTTGTTCTGGGAGTGTTCATCCATTGGCTATTATGGAATGATTAGAGGAGAAGGTGAAGCTCCAAGTCCAGGAAAAAAATCAATACGGCTGCCGAGAACGATTCAGCCTTTCCTGCTCCAAGGAGCATTAGCACCAAACCTCTGTCTCCTCACACTTCTTCATTCATCCTCAGGCTATTCACTCCTGAGCTGCTGGCCCTGCCATCTGCACGCCACATCCACACTGCCGCCCGGCTTTTGTACAATAACCAGTCAGATTTATGTTACACGAGGAACGTGAGCATCAACTTCCCAGCCTCAGCTTCCTAGCTTCCGGTCATGACGATTAAAGAAAGACGTAATAGATCAGACGGATCCTGTTTTTCGTTTTAGAGGGCAAAACTTAAAATGAACAAATGGCTTTAGTATTCCAACTAAGGAAACAAATGGATTGAGGCTAATGCAGACATTACTCTTTCTCAGAAGTCGAGGCTTGATGGTGTTCATCACAGAGCACGTGACCACAGCAGCAGACATCTTTAAAGCTCAGAGGCAAGAAGATAAAAAGGACATCATCGTAGCCCATGCTAAACTGTTGCTGCTAGTTGGGAACCATGAGACCACGTGGCGGCCATATTGACGCACCAGGGGACCACTAACCTTGTAGAGTTTGAGGCTCCCCTCGTGACGTGAATTGACGGTGTGCATCCTCAGCTTCTCCAGGCTGTTGGTGTAGTAGTCACACGCGTTGCACTTCAGATGCACCGGGTTACCAATCGCCACGCATTTGAGCCGCCACTCGTTGCCTTTGCCGCCTTCTTTGATGTGAGCCACAAGCTGGTACTTTTGAACGTGCTTGTCAGTCTTGCAATGGAGCTGGAAATTGGCCTTCAGCTGCGTGGTGTAGTGGCACAACTTGCACTGGTGGGAGTCGCCCACCACGGCGCGCCACTCTTCCTCCGGCAGGCTTCGCTCCGCTCCCATGTGCATACCCAGCATGTCCAGGTTGTCGGTGGTGAAGCGGTTGCACACGGCGCATTGGAAAAGCTTGAGGGAGGGATCGCTGGTTTGGGATAGGCTCTCTCCCAGGTTCATCAGTTCCTCTGACACCAACTGCCCGCTACCGAGCCGCATGTCCATTGGAATATCTCCACCTACTGGAGGGTGAACACAGAAGCAAGATTTAGTCACCAAGGCTCCAAACATTCAAAGGCTTCTGATTCCACAAATACAAGAAAATCCCCACCTAAAGCAGCAAAAGAACGCGTAACGTTGACCAGTTATTGGTCCTTCAGCAGCAGATATTTGCTGCAGTAAAGAGAACCAGATCTAGAGCAGGATTTTCAGACAATATTTCTGTGAAGTCTGGGAACGGCTGACATAAAAAATGAGGTAAGAGCAGTTAAAGTTTTTTCTGCCTTTTCTTTCTGATCTTTAATCTTTCTCTGCCCAGACTGAGCACACAGGTTTGACCCAGCCTGCCTTTACACTAAATTAATTCCAGCAGTTCCTTTTTATTTATTGCTGCAGTATGCCGCCTGCTCTTGGCTTTTTTTTTTTTTGCCATTACCTGCTCTTTATATCCAGGAGAGAGAAGGGTTATTAAAGCCCAGTGAAATAATTCATGGACGCGGCCACACCAGATTAGGTTCCAAAGAAGGTTTATCTTGGAAACGCACGGAGGTGCTTACATATTGAAACTATCCTTTCCCAAACTTGACCTCCTTTATCCAACATATTTTTCAGAAATATGTGGATTAATTCATGATGATAAATCCAATATATACTACACTACTTCTTTCATAATTGAGAGTGAGAAACATGACTTCCTAGTGCTTCAGCAGTGGCATTCTGACAAGCTCAGTGGCTCAAACATGTTCCACACTACAGGGTTAAAGTGCAGCGCAGCAGCCAGAGGAAATATTTTTGTGACCAACGATGACACAACTGTATACTTTATGGGCCTAGACTGTGTCATCATTGCATTCCCATGAAACATGCTTATTAGAACTCACCTCAGAGGAAAATGAACCAGATGGCAAGGCAAGGGGAAAAGGAATTAGTCATAGCAATCAATTCCTGTTTGCGTCTTTGATCTAGCGACAGTCGGAGACAAGTCTGTACAAATTGTGGGGTTGTAACTGGCACTCCAAACACTCTGTTATGCTGCTGAATTACCCTCGCTGAGGCCTCTAACCTTCCATCTATGGCCAAAATAAAATTTATAACGGCAATTACAAAGTTGAGGAAAAAAAAGGGAGAACTCCAGTGGCGCAGTTCGGCAGTAGTTTGAGAATAATAGCATGAGAACGCTGAGACAGGCATCCTGTGGGGAGTTCGCAGAGAGGAGCATTGTAGCTTTGCCCTCTAACTCACCTTTTGAAGTGCTGAGCTTTCTTTTCTAAAAGAATTACAATTCATGCGGAATAAATACACTACAGTCACGGAGCTTGAATGATAAAAAAAACATAAAAACAAAATCTACATCTGTGTTTTTCTGTCTTTTAAAAGCTGAGCAGTTTTGATGGTTGATATTTAAAATATATGCTCAAAAAGTGGAACAAATGTTCTGGATTTGGTGAACAGCCGGGTTCATTGTCAAGGACAAGACAGTATGAGTGTCCTGAAAGGCTGAATCTGGTTGCACTCATTTCAGGGCCAGTCTTTAGGAACATTACTAGGAACATTCTCAGAACTCACACTTGAGTTTTAATAACTCAAACGATGTTATGTTATGAACTGAAAATCATTTGGATGTCACTATGCAGGGCGTGAACTCGCTAGAGGTTTCTTTTGTACCGTCTGCATTGTTATACATTATTTTTGCATGAAAGTGGTGCTCCAAAATGATTTTACATTTCAAAAAACAGAACATGCCATCAGCGTTTTGAAGATACCGATGAGTCCATCATCAATAAGGAAGGAGAATGGCTCACCAAGTGCAGGAGCTAGCGCTGCCATGTTGGGATCCAGGTGGAAGTTGCCCATGAGAAACTGAGCCTCGGGTCCTGCTGGGTCCATCTTGAGGCCGGGTGGCAGGCTCATATTCTGCGCCAGGTAATACTGGTAAAGCTCAGCCTCAGACGGGGAGGGCATGGCGCCCAATCCCAGTCGGCCATGCTGCATCTGAGTCACATTCTGCTGGAGCAACATCATATTGTGCATGTGCTTCTCGCTGGTCATGTGGATACGAAGATTCCGTGCCACATTTGTCTCGTAGTCACATACCTCACACCGCCAAGTAGGTTTGCTTTTTGGCTTGGTTGGTGAGGGGGCGCCACACGGTCCAGCCACAGAAGACTGTGGAGGATGGTGGTGAGAAGGGTGAAGGCTGTTAGCCTGTGTCACGGATGGGACCGCCACCACTCCTCCAGGACCATGTCCAAACACCTGATCCTGTGCTGAACCTATAGAACCTCCATTCTGGAGTGTCTGCATATTATTTAGATGTTTGTCCGACTGCATGTGGATACTTAGGTTGCCCTTTGTTGTGGTGGAGTAGTTGCACACCTGGGGGAAAAAAATCCAGAAACACATATAAACTTTTTATGCCAGTCAGTGGCGTTCTGACAATCTTATATATTTAGATATAGATACTTAGAAACGTATTTAGAAGATGCCAGAAGAAATGACCATACAGTATCACACCGATCCATTTCCAGTCTACTTGCAAGTGTGATACATCTTTGAAATGACTTTATTTAACTGTAATATTTAGGCAACTATATTTAGCACTCAAATTATGTGGCATTGTGGCTGCTCCAAATCAATTAAAATGAGTTGTAGACTATCGACATGACTGTGTTCCATACATACCTCACAGCGAAAAGGCTTGTATCCACAGGTATAACTTTCTCCACGGGCCAGTCGAGGGTGGCTCTGACCACTACTGCAGTAAACACAGGAGCCTCCAGAGTCTGGATGTTTCTCTTTCATGTGGGCTTCCAGAGTCTGCTGGTACTTATAATGCCAGTTGCATTTGGGACACTTCAGAGTCTTGCATGAGTTGCGCGAGTGCATCATGGTCATGTGACCACCCAAAGAGCGGGAAGAACCCAGAACAGTGTCGCACTTGGGACATTCTATTCCACTTCCTCCGCTGACGCTTGGACCATGATTCTGTGAGCACTCTGCTATCCCTGTCGTGTCACAAGATCCCCCGGGGTGGGGGTGAGCGTGTCCATGAGATGAAGGGTGGAGGTGATGATGATGGTGGTGCATGTGGTGATGGTGCAGAAGGGCTCCATTTTCCTCCTCCCCCTCTGCTGGGCAATCATTTGGTTCTGGAGCTGTGGCACTATCTTGATTGGCACTTTCATCAGCAGCAGCATTGGAGGACAGAGGTGAGGAAGAGGTGCAGGTAGTGTCATCCTCGTTCCTTCTGACAGTGGTTGCTGTCATCGCCATGGGATCGGTAGAACCCTGGCAGTTAAAGCTTAGAGGGCGCTCTGAAGTTCTGCTCCCGCCATCTGTAACTGCACCTTCTTCTTTGACAGAAGAGGATGTGGAAGCTGGGGCTTTGCTGTTAAGTGTAGAACTGACCACAGGGGAGCAGGCAGAAGGCTGGAGAGTGCTACTAGGCATTAATAAAGGAGATTTGGAAATGCTTTGGTTTGAGACAGCTGCTTCAACCGCTTCACTCCTGCCACTGCTACTGTTACCACCATAGACTGCCTTCATGCCTTCTGCCTCCGCCTCATCCTGCTCCCCTAAAAACAGTTCATTCTGCTCTTCCTCTAATCCTCCCGTCTGATTTGACAAGTGTGTCTTGTTTTTGTGTCCCTGTGGGCTCCCGTCTTCTCCTTTACATGCCAACTCTTTCCCAACCGGCTCCTCTGTTCTCCCTCCCTGTTTGGAAAGGGCACCGGAGTCTTTGGCGGAGCCTGAGGATGAGGTAAGAGTGGATGCTATGGGAGAATTTAGCCCTCCGAGTGACTGCACAGAGTTAAGATGTGGTTGTTGCTGCTGGAGGCCAGAGTCTTTGTTCACGAAGTTCTCACTGCTTCCGCCACTGCCACCGCTTTCCAGGTGCACACCACTAAAAGTACCGTAGAAGCTTTGACCAGAATTAACAGAAAGCGGGTTGGGTGGCGGAGGAGTGCTTTTAGTTTTTGGTTCCAGAAAACTGATAAGGGGCTCTTTGTCCTTCCCAATGCCCTGAATAATGGCAGATGCATTCTTGTCCCCCAGTAACCTTCGCTCGTCCTCACACAGGGTCATGCGATGGTCATGGACGGCATGAGTGGCAAAGGAACGAGCGTAGCCAAAGGAAAGCTTGCAGAGAAAACACATGAGAATTGGCTTACCCTTGCCATAAAGCGCAAGTCCGTCAAATTTGGAGAAATCCACATTGTTAGGAACATCTTTGGAAACACAGGACTTCTTGGCAGATCCATCACTATTTAGGTAATCTTTGTTGCTTTTGTGCCGCACATCAAACACACGGAAACTGTGCAGGACAGGACTGAGACCTGCCACCGTTGAGGTATTGGGATAACCTTGGTCTGAGTTGCCAAACCACTTCCCAAAGGACGAGGCTATGTGGAAAGTGTTGATGATTTGAGGGTAAACTGATGATGAAGTCCCAGCAGGTTCTCCCGGCTTTCCACCACTATTGGGAGAGTTTGTGGGAAGCAGGCCGGGTACCATACTCCCACCGCTTTGGATCAACTGACTAAGGCTCTCCACGATGTAGGCTGAGCCATCTGGTTGGTAGACTATCTCTCCTGCCAGGTTCTCCACATCACTGTTCTCCTCCTCTTCTTCCTCTTCCCCTTCCTCACTCCCACTTTCGGGCATTCCAAGCTGTTGCGTTGACTGGTGCCCCAAAAGAGTGGCCATGCCACCTCCTCCAGTGGCCATCGGCATCCCTGGAAAGGGTTGAAGACTCGTGAAACAGCTGTCAATCTCCATATCATCCAAGTCCTCCGATTCTCCCTCTTCACCACAGCTGGCACCTTCTTGCGCTTCTATCGCAAGACCGTCTGCTCTGGAGTTCAGTTGACCTGTCACAGGACTATGACTGTGGGTCTTTGGGGATGTCTGTTTGGGTTGCTGGGACTGAAGATCTCTCACCCCGTCATGTGGAGCACTGTGTTTGTTGGCTTGAGACGGATATGGAGAAGAAAAAGGCAGGGGTTGCAGGGAAGGGGCTTGGTTGGCGCAAGGACCCTTCAGGCTAGAGTGATCAGTCCAGGGCTGTGGTGGTTGCTGTTGCTGGGTGGAGCTGAGCCCATCGTCTGTCCCAGAAACCACGGGAGACTCACAGCTGTCCATGCTGATGCCTACATGAGGCGTTCATCGCATCCAGGCCTGTAGTGAACAGAGAAACAAAGTGGTAAGTTTGAGATTCACCGTTTTTTCAAGGATTCATTCAAGAGTCTGAATCACCATTACTATAAAAAAATAATAATAAATGGACAATGCAAAACTCAAAACACTAAGTCTCAGTTAAGGACCAAAAAGTGGATGGTATTTCATGAACAGTATAGCCAGGATATGGCTAATAAAAGTAATCTTGTCTTAGTAATCTTAGGAGAAAACAACAGCAGTAGTTGTAAAACACAACAAAGTCATGCCAGTTTGCCAAGAGTGATTAAACAAAAATCCATATTCTCTTGCAAACCAAAAATACATCTTTTGGGCTGGGTCTCGGTGTGTAGCAGCTGCGCTCAGATCTTCCATCTAGCAGCCTCTGTGGTCAGCTACGCTTTAAACAATCTAACCATCCTCCACCCCAGAAATAATAAATGGAAGCAAAGCTTTCAAGCACTGGCTTTGCCCTGAGCGTATACAAGGCCCAACACAGACAGCGAATTAGTGAGCAGAAGAGATAAAATGATAATGCTGGATACTGCTGAGCAAATAATTTTATTAAAGGGATGCAGCCAACATTGATTAAAGGGGGCAATTGGGCTAAAACCAATAGCTCTCTGTTGCTGTTTAAGCCATTGTTGCTGAATATTACATGAGTAAAATTTCCCAGCACCAAGCCAACTGCCATCTCCCTGTTGTGAAAGAGATTCAAAAGCTGGATGAACTTCTTTTTTGTAAATAATTTACCAATCAATCCATCAATGCAACAATGTAATTTTGGCAGAGAAAAACTAAACTTTTGAACGTCAAAAGGAGAGACTATGAGTCGCCTGCTGGTTAAACTTCAACATACCTCGACAGCATCACATGCCCTGCGGCCAGATTTGTATTTGGTGACCACATTGTGACAGGACACTTCAGTGTCGGGAAGAAATACATAAATGCTACAAAGCATTTGTTCTGTGTGCAGAGTTCATAGATATTTTGTGAAAGAGATTTAAAAATAAAACAAAATATAGAGGAAACTGCCGCCGAGCTAAGCTCAAAGGGAAGAAGTCGGATCATTCAACACATACATGGTGCATCTATGCAACATTATTATTGTTAAAAAACACACAAAGACTTTCTGCTTTGATGTTTTACGCAGAAACGTCTTGATGAAGAAATGATGCGGCAGAACCAGCAGATGAAATACTTGGGCAATTAGCTGCAGAACAACAGAACCCACCGCCCAGTGCTGGTGCTTGACAAAAGTCTGGTGCAGCCAACAAAAAACTAAATTGCCCTTTGAAATCAAGATGGTATAATTGAATGAAGTGCAGGGGTTACTGATGAGCAACGGGACTGTCTGGAGTCTGCAAGTCGCAGATAGACCAACTGATATAATGCTGTTTGTATCTTCCTGGCTCAGTGACACCTGTTTAAGGCAGGAAAAGCTTTAATCTCTCGGAGGCACTAAACCAGTCTGGGAGACAGACAAAGAGACGCGGTCGAAGAAGGAAGTGGAAGACGTTGGTGAGCTAACTGCTTTCATAACCTCAAACCAAGTGGCTGGAGGGAAGACAGAAGAAGTGATTTTTCATGTTCGAATTTCACAATGTGCTTGACAGCACAAAAATCATGTTGTTGTTTTTCTTGCAAACACAACCAAATCGAAAAACAATAGTTAACTTGGCAGTGCCGCCTCAATCTTAAAGTCAGTGTTAATGTGAAAGTGGTTTTCTGGAGTGAAGGAGAAGCGCGCACAGCCAAAACAAGGGCTGACTGATCAGTGGAAAACACGAGATTCCATGTCGGATTCAGACACAAAAAACACACATAGATGCTTGTATTGTCTTCTACAGAGTTCACAGCCACAGTGTTTTAAAGTGTGAAATTTCTCTCAGAGTTCAATTATAAGCACAACGTATGAAGCCTTAATGAAAGCTAGTTCCTTCCCTGAAGGAGCGTAGGTGTATTCCATGTATTCCAAACATACAGTAGTACATGTACACATCTGTTTGGCATCTGCAGAATGTTAGCCACTGTTAGGTACAAGCTGAAGGCCGAGCAATGTTGTGTGACTGCTATAGCTATGTTCACTGAACTTTGTGTCACTCTACAACCATGTCAAACTTTTATTCCTGAAAGTATTTGTGAATAGTGGAGCTATTTGTCCCATTACCGACAGAATGTCCCAACAACTGCCTAAAAAAGGACGGTCCTCACAGAGCCATCTTACGGTGATCCGCCCACCGATCACACAACCTAAACAGAGCAGTCCATAGCTTTGGTCAACACACAGGTTGCTCTTCATAGTATGTCAAAAGAAATGATTTCACATACTGTTTAGTTCCCAATGAACTGTGTTTATTTTGGAGCTCACCTGAAGAAAGTCTCGATTAAGGTGCATCAGTTTGGCCTGTGCAAGCCACAACTGAGGCTTCAAGGGTGTGATTGGAAAATCAATGGTGAGAACACTAAGCAACTTGTCGGAATATGTGGGAAGAAAGGCTCCTATTGATAAAACAACCACTGGTGATAGAGAACCGACTTATTGAGGAACAAACCATCCTGAGGCAGATGAGCCCGGAGTTATCTCCAGAGTTCTAGAGTTCATGTCCGACAAGATCGATCAGGATTTGCTGCTGTTGAGAGCATCTACGTGTGGAAAAATGTAATGACGTCCCATAGTCGGCCAAGCCGGACTCTCCGACTGGTGTCCACATGGAGAACGTGAATCATCTATACTGCGGCGACCATACGTTTTGATGCTAACGTGACTGAACCACGTTGGTGACCCCTAATACACATCCAGCAGCTAATGAAAGCCTATTGAGCATTAAGAGTGGATCGCAAATGAGTGTCTTAGGCTCTGAAATGGGTTTTAAAGACTGTGACAGCAAATGACTGAAAGGCAGAGATGTTGAATGCACAAGCTGTGAGCCTGATAAGATAAGAGCCTGATACAAAATAAGTGTGACATCATTTAGTTCTATATCCTATTGAACTGCAATAAAAGTACATTTAAATTTATTTTGCTGCCAGATTGTTTGGTACGTACTGTAAAATAACATTCTCATGTCATGAACTGACAATGAACCGAGATATCAGACAAAATAAAAGCTGCTTTTCAACTCTTAAAAGGAGTGGTGCTACAGTCCGCCGCCTAGAAAAGAGCACTATTGTGACAGAACGATATGATGGATGAGCAGCACGAAGTCTGTGTTCCATCTGATTCCCATCAGCATCAATCAGGCAAATGTAAACAAGCTGGCCCAATCAGGGTGAGTTATGAGAACTACATTGCAGACATGCTGGGGCTCCAGTATCGGTCCGACTGCAGAAGGCAAAAAGTCACCTCAGGTCGATGACACTCAGCCTGTAAAGCAGGGCTTCCCGTAAAATCAATGATGTTCAGTAGGAGCTATCAGTCTGCGGAGCAGAAATAGCCGTGGCGGTGTTGAGTCTGAGGCGGGGAGGAACACTGCCGGGTGTTTACACCAGACTGTGTACGAGGGGGGGGGGAGTCGCTGGCATGCCTGGGAATATATTTGGAGTAGATAGCGCCACTGGAAAACAACTTGTGTTATGATAAGGCCAGAGCCAACAGAGAAGTTTGAGGTGCTGAAACAGTCGTGGCCAGTTGATTTCTGTTGCTGGTTCTGATGTAGGAAGCAATTCTGAAATATACGTAAGACTGAAGTGGCATTGTATTGCAGAAATGTGTACGCTTAAGACACACCATATTCCATTTGTCCGGCTTGATGTATGACAAATGAAAAGCCAGCAGTCGAGTGAATAGTGAATAGAGACTGAAGTGGTGGAGGAAATTAAACGCTCATTTAAAAGAATAACTGCGTCTCAACTGAACTCAGGACTAAATAACTTCATAGTATAATTCAGAATGCAGTGAGGAAAACAATTTGCTCCACCTCCAGACATTTTGACACTTGTTGGAGAGACTGTTTCATAACATGGTTAATGCCTGGATTGTGAGCACGTGGCTGCAAAGCTCTGTCGCGATAAACACACTTTTTGAGTGAACTACACTTAAAGGTACTTTTCAAGTAAAAGTAAAGCAAAAACACAGAAGCATTTCCAGCCTCGTTCTGTGAGCATCTCATGGCCTATCAGTCAAAGTTGGCTGGAGTGGCAATGAATAGTGTATTTTTGGACCTATGCAAATGCTGTTGCCTTCGCTAAATGGATGAGTCTGTGCTCTGTATCTCATTAGAGCAGCCAAAGGTCATTTGCACAATACATTTATTTCGCTAATTTTTCACTTCATAACAGAAATATTTGCCAGAGAATAAATATCAGGGAAATTATGGTCTTGAAAGTTTCCTGCAGGCTAACCAGCGCATGCACCCAGATAGCGTTCACAGATAAAGCGCCAGATATCTGTAAAAGTGAGGGATTGATTCCGGCTCTGACGGAAATGTCTCTCAGAAACTAATTCGATTAGCTGGATACCGTTTTAGATATGGATATTAAAACGGTACGCGTGACACCTCCTTTACCACGCGGTGTTGACTTTCCCACTGTAGAAATATCGAGTTAACTGTACATGCTGCGCGATGGCGGGGGAAGAGAGAAGGGGCGACGGAGGGGCAGAGAAATGTGGAGCCCGGCACAGCCAGAGGAAAACAAGTGAGGAAATGACACATGTCTGAATGTGCTGATCAGATGCTTAAACACAAGAGAAAAATGTGTCCCTTCTTTTTGCAGGAATCAGGGAAATGAGTTCTGCTAAAAACGGCTTTCTTGTCTAGCAGTGTTGTAACTATCGAATTAGAGACGGTTAAATGAACTGTTTGTACCAGCAGATGTTTCAGAACCAGAAGAAACACATTAAATACCTTCTGACATTTTGCTACAAACAAGCGCATATTTGAGCATGCACACAACCCAATGAAGAATTTATGAAGGTGTTAAATGATCAATACCATTGAAATATTAAACTGCATGAAGCCACAGTATTGATTAGCAGTCCGATAATAAAACGGTTCATTTTTCGTCACTGGCGGGTTGAATGTAAATATTTGTACGTGCCGTGCGTCCGCGCAGAGACAGCTAAAATCTAGCGCCAAACACCAAAATGACATTGTATTTCCACACCAGAGAAATTCCTCCATCAGTCTCAACACAGAATGGTGCGAATAGCATACACTTATTGTGGGGCTCAAAAGTATGGCGCGGGCAAATGTGACTCCTCACCAAAAACAACATGACAGCAGATTCACTTTGGTAAAGCTGCTCATTCATTCATTCATTTTCTTATGACTATTCCATAGCTAGGTCACGGGGGACTAGGGCCTATCCCAGCTAGCGGGGGTAGTGACGGGGAACACCATGAAAACACTCTCTTTCTGAAGAAAACAGAACGCCATATTAGATCTGTTGTATTAGGATAAAAACAACCAAAAACTGCAAGACGTCATGCAAATCCAAAGGGAGTCTTCACAGGACAGTAGTGACATCTGTCATGATTCATGTTTTAGAGGTTCTGACACAAGACCAAGAAGCCGGAGTTAAAGATGTTCGGGTGAATTGGAGGTAAAAGGAAATGAAGATGACAACCAATGAGGTTCATGGAGATGAAGACGTGGGGCGTTAAGTATTTGGAATCAATGCAGTGTAACGGTCAGAGAGTAAAAAAAGGTAGGCAGGCAAGGTGTAAGGGTCAGAGATCGGTGAGGGCACTGTGCTCCCTATAGCACAATAGTGACACCTGACATGACGCGTGGTTTAGAGACGGTAACTCTGACATAAAGCAGAGTTAGAAGCAGGGTTTAGATTAAAATCATCTGACTATGGAGGACAAGACAAGAGGGACAGCTCTCGTGGAGAGGTCTGGAGAGTTAGGGAGGCCATACCCATCTGGTTTGGAGAGGAGAGAAAATGTTGGACGGAGAATGGTACCCAGGGAAAGGACAGGAAGAATGTAAAGAAGAGCTGGAGGTGTCAAAAAGTCCACTTGGTGCAAGGTTACTCATTCAGTTCCATTCACAACAAGGAGAAATGTAGTAAACAACTGTTTTTTGACTTCAATGTCCAGCTAAAAAAAATTGACTTAGATCTTTTGACACCAAAAGACTAAAACAATATTGATGCTCTACAATTACAAGGACACACTGAAAACAAACTGTTGTAAACTGTCATGCATTCCTTGTGCAAGTCAGAAGAAACTGTCAACATGGAGGGGAAAAAAGGAAAACAATGTGCTGGGTGTAATACGTGGTGCCCCGGAGGGCATTTCTGAAAGACACCTCATACTTGACTCTGAAGTGTGTTTCATACATCAAACAGCATTTTTGTTGGTACACTGAGCACCTGCGAATCTACCAGCATTGAGAAGACCCTTATCTGGAGGAAAGAAAACACTTAGGTTTGGCAGAAATAAACAGATTGAGTGAAACAAAAGACTGCAGAAGTCAAACTTGGAACACTGTTTTGAACACAGACCTCCAGGGAGACCTGTCTGACATCAGGGAAAGCTACTGCTTCAACTTTCCTCATTCAAAATAATGAGATAAGCAGATGAAGTCAAGGTTAGGGTTGCACAGCTCAATATCAGAATCATAAGGTGCCGGCGGCACATATGGGTCATTGTGACAAACCTCAAAACCTCAACGTCAGGACAATAATATTTCAAAAGGTACGACAAGTGAAAGGACACTTTCATCATACACAACCATCTAATTTCATAACAGAGATGAGTGTGATGATTCTTTTTACATGGATGTGAGATGAAGCTGAGAGTTGAATCACCATTCCTCTGCAGTGGTCTCAGGACTGTACTAGTAGTTATTAACTTCTAACACTGAACTTAACTCAACAGCAGACAGATTTCAGGATGACCTCTGACCTCTGTGTCCAACAGCTGCATTTCTGAACAGTTGCTGGACTACTGAAGGATTGTAAAAACATCAGCGCAGTTGTTTTTGTGATCATGTTATTGTGAAATAAAGTGCTACTGCTCTGAAGAAATCTTTTTTACTGAGGTGTTTGTTGATGGGGAAGCCATGCAAAGACACCGCCACGTTGCTGCTGCCATCCAATGGCTGCGTGCTCTGGAGCACCTGAGAGATATAAATCATCTCTCTGTGCTGAACCTGGGAAGTAAGGCATTAAGCATGACAAGGGCTGTCAAATTTCAGATCGCACCGACCACAAGATAAAGTTGAACGGCTGTGGAACAGACCCAAAACCAAGAAGAAGCCTACCGGGGCTCTTATCTTCAGCTTTCCAACTCTGCATGACATGGCTACCACATCTGCGGCCCAGCTGGGCAGCCTGCTGAGCACCGCGCCGCTGAGGGTGGGTAGAGGAACATGAGAGCTCTCACAGCCCCCGAGTGTTTCCAAATATTGTTCACACAAATGTGTCCACACGTATTTAAAAAGCTCCATTATTTTTCTAAAAACAAGAGGGTGAGCTTTACTTGTAGTTTGAAAGTAAAGGATCCCGAGGTGAGGAGATAAAAACAGACATGTTTGTCTGAACATACTTCACGTATGTGTGTGAGTGGAATTTCAGTCACGTGCTACTGGGGGCTGAAGGTCAAACTCTGCAAGCGATCCTTCACATTCCTCCGCACATATCTTAAGTGCATGTGTATTTGTACCTTTATGGAGGTTTTAAATGGAGACGCGCAATCATAAATCTGAATAACCAATACAATTCAGGTGGGTTGATAAATGCATGACACTCTTTTAATATGGCGATGAAAAGGTTCTAAAAAAGAAAACTGGTCATCCACAATAAGAGTGTTTTTCCTCTCCAAATGGAAAAGTTCATATTTACCTAGACGAAAATGAAGATGGAAGTGATCCTCATTCATCTGCACTTAAAGTGAAAAAATGTTCAGCTAGATTTTATTTTAGTTTAGTTTCATCCCAGTGAATACACTCTCAAAACATTTGGTCTGTGGAATAGGTTTTTACAGAATGCTCACTGCTACTGTAATACAGCTGTGCAGCCAGATGTAAACACAAGAGTTGACTTTTGGGCTTAAATGACTGCATGATTATAACCATGTGACTAGGTCAGGAGCCACCAGCAAACAAGCTGGAAGCAAGGACCTGGTGAGCCAATGCAAATCCTGTGAAAATACACCGTGGAGTACATTGTTACGTCCCAAGAACAATACCTGCTACAAGTGATCTCCCAGACGGAGACAGCAACTGGACCTACTGTGTATCACCTCCAAACCCTATTCACTGGACCAAAGAAAGGCACTTGCTTCCTTCTTCTGCTGAGTGAGAAGCCTCATGATGAAGACCAGAATTAAAGCAAGGCCAAAGCACTTGAACGAGAGTTCAAGTTGAGAGTCACATGACAAGTGGGGCAGCTTAATTTACTTCAGTTAAGTGTTGAGCGGCGTGAAACTTATGTTGGGGTTTGCTCCGGAACATTTGGTGAGGCTAACTGGACTTCTTTCTACTCGCAACATCAGAACCATGACGGTGAAAAACACATGACACCACTAGAGTTTTGTCCCTCTGAATCCATAGTAACCGTGACGTGGACGATAACACCCCGATCCCATCTTTAACAGATGCCCCAATGTTTGAGCTGTGACAAGGGGGAGTGATCGGGGCCGTGTAAAATGAGAGGATGACTAATTGGTTCATAACCTGTAATTGGGCCAATGTAATTGGAGTGGACTCACAGATGCCAGGTGCTTTTTCAGAAGCTGGGCCAGCGGTTTGCCCTTTGACTGGCTATCAGGGTGAGTGTGTGTGTGTGTTTAAATGTGTGTGTGTGCGGGGAGGAGGTGAACGGGCAGGATTAAACATGTGTGCACGGGTGGTGGGGAGGGGACTTGTGAGGTGTGGAGTGTGCCCAGTAGGTCACTGAAACCGCAGGAGAAGCTCACGAACTGAAACCTGCCGCCATCTCAGCCACGCCCAGAGCAAACGCTGCTGTATAGTTGCACACAGACGTAAAGTTTCCGCCCACTGGAATTTAAATCCAGCGTTGGGAGGGAGAAATCTGCAGCTCGACACATTTTCAGGCTTCACATGGCGGGTCAATGTGATCAATGTTTTCAGGGCCCGTCCGTTCAATACCTGGCGAATTCAATCAATGTTATAGGAGCTCTCTGGTAATTGGGGCAGAGACGCAGCCAAGTCGAATGTTTTGTGAAAAAATATGTTTCGCGCTCCCTTATTAAAGGTGCCATGAGCTTGACTAGCATATGTGTGGCTGAAAGACAAAACACCGAGTCTGAGGGGGCAACATCTGTTTTCCTGCCCATCATTGGGTGATTCCCAGTCATTAGCCACAACACCTTCTGTTGTGACGCCGAGGTCCTGTTGTCCCGTCCTGTTCCTAACCTGCTCTGACAGTTAGACACACGTCGCACGGCGTTGTTTATGATCACAACCTTGTATCGTAAGAACCCGACCATGCACTACAAAGTACCAAACCGTGCATTTCTAACATTAGCGTCATGGCCATTTATTAAATGAGAACTGCTCGATCACAATGAGTAAGTGCTTGGCACCGATAGTCTGATCGAAAAGTATTGATTTGCCACCTTTTGGGTGTAATTTGGTGAAGATTAATTAGCATTTCCCTTGCTCTGCACATCCTGCAGTGATAATTGATACAACTGGATGTGGGAAAGGCCCAAGGGCTGGAGAGAGCTGGTCCATATCAAGCCCCAACGCATGAGACCCCGGCCATCCCCCCGCCGATAAATAACCCAGGCTGACACCGGAGGAGGGAAAAGCATGGAGCACTTTAGCGCTGTAGTCAGGCCACTGGCTGAGCAGGTCAAGACCCCCCTATTAAGGAGCAGGTCAAAGCCACATAACTCTTTACCTAAGGTGAGGGTCAGTGTGATGCTCTGTCCTGCTGGGGTCAAGAAGAGGTCTCTGGCCGCTGAGGTTCATGGCAATACAATAAAGTAATCAATCCGGCCGCTGGGCGCTGGTCAATAATGTACTTCCCGGCTGCACGGGGTCACCACCTGTTCTATGTCCTCTCCTTGGGCTGACATGGACTTCAGCCCGTCGAAAAATGGCACAGACAGGATCTTTAAAATGGCCTGCCACAATACAGACATTCCTATAGATTTCAGAAAAAACTCTTCACAATATACTTATCTAACAGTTCACATGGCAACACATGACTGTTTCAGCACACCTACATTCCGTGCTGGTGACAGAAACAACAACATTTCTGTCACTCATATTATCAGCCTGAATAAATCCTCTCAGGTTCCAGTGACAGAAGAGTTCGCTCCTCCCTGCTCTCTTCCCTTTTTCCCCCCCTTTGTGGTTGCCTTGAAAAAAAAGAAGCAGACAGCATCCTCGGCGGCTGCCAGGATGAGGCAGCAGTTAATTCTTGGCTGCCCTCCCTCACTGCTTAAAGGTAGGTATAGAGTTTCCAACAGCTCCAGCTGGCTCTTCTCACTCGACCTCTCAGCACTGGGGCAGAGTTCCAAGCAGGTGAGCTAACCTCTACACCTGACCCTCGTCGCCGTCACCAATCCAACTCCGGCGCCACCAAACACTGCAGAATCCGCTACAGTTACCCAGCCTTGTAAAAGTTTCAGTCGGCCCAACTGTTACACCGTTTCTTGGCAGACAGTCGCCGCCGCCTGCCTCGCTGAGACACATTAAACTTCAATGATAACGATTGAAACCGAATCTAACAAGCTAAGGAAACAGGGCAGGTGCATAGATCAAAGCGCATCTCACATTTACGGTGATAAAAATGCAGTAAATTCGTGTTCAATGCTGATGCCTCGGCAAAAGCACGTTTTCCGGCTGGTAATTTGACACGTTTTACATCCTCGGTGCCTTCCGTGCGACTCCTCTTAGCGTACGACACCGCTGCCAACAACATGACACGTCAGGAGGCGGCACAATCTACATGCTATTTGCATACATCTGCTTTATTTTATTGATTGCTCCTCTTTGGTTAAAATTCAGGGAGCACAATTAATGGCCGCCCCCCTGTTGCCGCACCCCAGGGACGGCTCATTCCATGGCATGCCAGCAGGACTGCGGCGGAGGGCACCAGTGGCCTTGTCATGCTGGGCAGCGGGCCAGGACCATCCCCGGCCTCCGGCTGTCCTTGCTATCAGACGGCTCCTCTAACAAGGAGAGCCCTTCCTGGGTCGCCTTAACTAAAAGGACAATTATCTCCAGAACAATGACTCTTTTCACAGGGGCTGTGTTGTCATTAATGCAGAGGATCTGGTTGCGGCAGCCAGCTTAAGCTAATTAAGGAATGCTATCTCTGGACGCTCGTGGCTTCTTAATTAAGCCGTTTTCATTTCAAAATAGAGACAAACACCTCTTTGGACAGGGGTTGGAGCTATTGATGTGTGGAGGTATCACCACGTGAGTACGGAGCTGCGCCGCACCGCACCACGGTAAAGGAACGGCGGCTCTGGTTTGTTAGCGACAGGTCCATGTGCTAATGTGACGCCAGCATTTCACATGCATTCTCATTCATAAGTTCTCACATAACTTCAAAGTAAGAGCAAAACAATTGCTCCTCGTCTGGTCTTCATCTTTGCCAGGGCTAAGACTGACTTGCATTTAGGCCTGATGCTATGCTAAATGCTAAATGGTGTTGCTCTAAGAAACACCCTGCTTTTCCTCCTCTACTGCATGGACACGCAATCTCTTATGTCCTGAAAATGTGAATATTATACTGTATTCCGACCTGCCCCAGTGAAATGACTTGGATTTTTGGTGGTTTGTATCATAGATAAACATTTGATTCTTAACACTACTTTGGAGCTGTGTTGTTAGGCGAGTTGGCTCCGGTATGACCCATCAGCAGCACCCTCACCCAAGGCTGCCCCACTGCAGGCTGTTCAAACCGGCATGTGAGTTGCACTCTAATGTGTCCTTCCGCTTCGGCCATGGTCAACAGCGGCTTCTCTGCCTTGACAATCTTTCGCTGAGCCTCACCTCTGACTCCAGTTTCTCTCTGTAGCCATATAGTGGAAGGGCCCTCTACAGCCCACCCACAGAAGCTCCTGTTCCTCTGCTTCAACTGCCAAACTGGACAGGTTGGACCAGGTCCAAAGGACCAGAGGAAAATGCCTGGATTTATTGGTACTTCAGATCACCAAGCCACTGAGCTAAATACCGAATCTCCTGCCTCATAAAACATAAAATATTCCAACACAATAAAGGAGCTTTTCATAAAAATAAGGAAGGCCACTTCCTTTTCCACCGTGTGCTTCCTAGCACCTGTGATCAGATTAGTAAGTCCAGCTCCACCATTGTGGCTGCTGTGGAAACATTTGCTTTTCAAAAGGACAACTGACTCTTTGGTCCAATGACATTTCTCATACGAGATGAGTCACCACCCACTCTCTGACAACAGGGTAAACCGAAAGACGGTGGAAACCGTTAAGTATCGCCTGGGTTTAAGCGGTGAACTACCAAAGTATTCTACGTCACATTTAAATTTCTGTTCACAATCCATCAGTGGCGGTTACCTGTTGTCGAAAACAAGCTAGTTTTCAGTTCCTCAGGTGCGTGTGAGGCGGTTTGTGTGCGAGAGAGAGAAAGAGAGAGCAAACTCAGACACACATGAGTGCAGAGATCTGGTTTGGCAAGTCTATATGTCCTAACTTGTTGGGCATTGTTAAGAAGGCTTCAGCTGTTGATTGTGATTCAAATGTAAACACCATCCAAGTTCACGGAGAGGGCAAGTATGCTGGTTTAAAGGTTGATCACACAGTCCCGCACAAAATGTGAAATCCATTATCCGAGCACAAGACTCTTTGACTCGGAAAATATGGCATGGAAGGGAAATGTGCGCGCTCAGGGAAAGAAGGCCGTCTTTACATGCTTATGAACAATGTGCTGTCCTGATTCCAGGAGCCGCCGTGACCCCGCCGTGGCCGCTCCTCGCTTCCACAGCCGTGCGGCTCCGTCCATTTACCCCGCTGTAACCCTATCAACAAGAAAAATGTACTGTTTTAAGTAATTCTTGTTTGTGCTGACCTTAATTGATTGGGTAATCCTGGTTTAACATGCACTAAAGCCAGTGCTTAAGAATCTATTAGAAGGACTAGCAGCTTAAAGAGCTAGGATCTATCTAATGGTGACTGTTAGATCTGCGTTCCAATACCTGGGGGCTGAAGGTGTTTCGTGACCTCCGCACTGAACCAACCTCTGCGTCACAAGACCATTTCAAGATGTATTGTCCGCACTGACTGACTCACTGGTTTCGACAACACGCAGGGTTCACGCTGAGCCAGAACAGTCTTTGAGGAGTAAATCTCTTGGCCGTCATCCATCAATTCTGGTGACACAGTTCTGGTAGTGTTTAAGCCAGATTCACCTGGAGCCACCAGCTCTCCGCGCAGACACCATGCCAAATCTCCCTGTCGATGCGACATGACACACGTCACACCACACAATCATCACGGTGACACCACTGTCATAATCAACACAAATCTCTCGGCGTCAGCACCAGGAGTGGCGGCGTTAGAGATCTGGAAACCCAGGGTGGGAGGGGGAAGGATGAAAAGCAAACACTCGGAGAACAGGTCACGGTGCCGTTGTGTCAATGGAACTGCGATCAGACGGTGAGTGTGAATGTGACTGTGCACACAAAACTGAAGAAGAGGAGGAATCCTGCTCCTCCTTCCGGGTTCACTGCAACCCATGATACGCGAGTAGGCTGGGACTTCTCCTTGCACACACACACACACACACACACACACACACACACACACAAAGAAAAGAAGAGACACGGAATAATCCCCAGCAAGACCTTTGCCCTAATGGGGCCCACTACTGTAATTACAAGGCACAGATTTCAGATCAGACACTTAAGTAGCCGGCTGAGAGTGGCCAGAAAACAAAAAGCTCTGTAATTATCGTCTGCCTCCGCTCTCCCCAGTGCAACTTCAGTTACCTGTCATGCTGCTGTTTTGTCAGGAGTCCGTTGTTTCCTGGATTCTCCCTAATCCATGACTGGAAGCAGCCCTGGCAGTATGCCTGCCTGTGCAAGATGCACATTTCAACTCGCAGAGGCGAGTGACGACATGGCACACAAAGATAGCAGAAACCTGAGTCCACACAGCCCCACCAGCACATGAATGCATTTTTTACAAGAGAATGGAGGAAAAGAAGGAGGGGGAGTGTTCAGTTTGCTCGAGACAAAAGATCCATTGTGCAGTGAAACTTTATATACATATTAGAAACTTGAAACTCATAGACTGTGCAAGCAGGAATCTTGTAACTGTGAACAAGATAAAATGACCCGCCATTCTTTCCTCTTTCCACAGGAAAAGAAAGCCATCAACCCTGCTTTTCGGCAAGTGTCTTGTTCCTCATGATGGACTCCAGTTTTTTGCACTGTCATCTAATATCTGTGATAAGAGAATTGAAGTCTCTAGGCTGTTTTGCGGGCCGTTTGCTCACACATTCCCCGGGTGGAGGGGAGCAGGAGACTGCACTTGTCGACAGAGATTTGTACTCGGCATTCCCTTACCTCTAAGTCGCTGTTCACCCGACTTCTAAGGTGTTCCAGAAGGAATGTTGTGTCCATTCCTGCGCTCATTCTGCTCTGCTGGAATGTGTTCAACCTCGTCTCATGCTGGCTTCTTACTACTCCTCTTTATATACGAATGTCTTTAAGCCACGCACCACTGCACTTGTGATGACATCGATGTACATGCAGAAACCACACTACTGCAACTGTACCACACGAATCAAAGATCCAGCTCCGACACCCCAGCAACAGCATTAAAAAAAAATAAAGTAATGAACCTAAGCAAGTCTGGGTTCGTAATCCAGGGAAAGGTTGTCAATGTGGTGACATCACCAACTATCAGACATGTAATTAACTGGCTGCAGCCTCACAGTCAGGAGGGAAAATACTGAACAGCCAGGCTCTTAATGACAGCCCATCCAACCTGTGATTATTATTCTCAAGGGACAAACACAGGCACGTGTACACTCATCGCATCTGCACTGGAACTGAAGCTGCAGTCTGGATGCAAGAAGAGAATGGCAAGGATATACCTGTCAAGTTGGCGCAAAATTCATGTCAACACGAGTAACATCGACTCAGTTTTTTGGTTGTTTTTTTTATAGAAAATCAAATTATGGGTTGGGAACTTTAATTCTAAGCAAATGTACTGCTCTACAGATAGATGCGCCACTATGTAAAGAGAGAAAAAATTCAAAATAAGTTGTCAGTGCAGCTCATCTAATTTTAAGCGATCACCGCTTTTGAAAAAAAAATATATATATTATCAAAATGAATCACCTACTCATAAACAGGGCAAGTATTAGATGATATACACCAACCTGCATTGCCGTTTTAAATCAATACTCCATTTGTTTAATCCCTAACTCGTTGTTTTGTTTCAATATTCTAGACGAATTGCAGCCTGATTGTAGTTTATTTGTGTTTACAGCCTCAGAACATCGCTTGTGTGAGAAGGATTCATGACTCACTACATAACTAGGATTTCATTGGCGAGAGATAATAACCATTTAAAGATGAAAATCTCAAAAAAGTACTTAGGCATTAGTCTCACAAGTTCTATTCGACACAGATTCACCTAACAGTAGCCATTATTCTTACCAAGTGTTTGTGCCATAAAATATTATGAATGTTTGGACAAAAGACAACTTCCATTTTAACAAGGTCTATTTATATAAACCTGAGGTGAGTGATTCATTGTGGACGAGACCTGGGTTTTGTCAAACTTTTCTTTCCATATAAACAGAAGTTAATATTTTCCACTCATTCACATTAAAGCAACAGCACCTACCAACATATTCAGTTGTTTAAAGGCTTTACAATGCCCTGGTGGAATTCAGAATCCAAAAGGCACTTGGATATCATTTGAGCCTCTAAATGATTTTGCCTGAGGGTGGTGATACTTTGTCTGCGCGCCAGAGTTCTAGCATGGAAAACTTAAAAAGTGCATGAACACCCTGGACTCAGAACTATCGCGCTCTTTTGCATTATGTTAAAGCTCAGCCGCTTTCTTGCCAAACAAAAGGCTACGTGTGTGATGCGTCGCTGCATTTAGAACCGAGGTTTGTTGCAGTGAGAGGATTGAGAAGTTAATTTTAATAGGCACATTGTTTCACCCAAACAACCACTCAACAATCACTCAGCGGTGCTGGCCGCTTGAAGTTTACAACAAGTGTTGTGCTCCAGCTTTTATTTAGAGGTCAATAACGTGACTACACAAAACAAAAGGAGAGGCAGATGCTGTGGGAAGAAAGACAGAGCGGAGTGAAAGATATGAGGGGCACTGATCTGGCCAGGGATTAGTTGAGGGAGAGGTTACAAGTTTCTAAAGTCACATCTGGCCTCCTGCCTGCTCTGTTGTTTACTGCCTCAGGGCTGAAGATCTTGAGCCAACATTAACCACACCTGAGCCATTTCACAGCACACACGCTTCCACAATGACATAACATCGAGTTGCCGGTGCACAGGCTCTTTAAGCCTGCTTATTATTTCGCATGATGCTATTGTTTGGGGTGGTGAGAACTGATTTTTTTCTTTACCTAGGGCTGAAGGAAATGCACGGATGTCATGGTTGCCACTGTCCTCAACTGCTTTAGTCAACAAAACCAAAACCGAAATCTAAGCAGATTTGAAACTGGCATCCGGTATGTGACTATTATATTAGCCAGGAAAACGTAATATTTCACCAGACAGACAGACGCACACACACAGCCAATGTGAGGAGACAAAGAGGAATACAAAGATGCCACCCACCACACACTCTGGAGACAGAGCCATCTCTGTTGAAATCTTCCTTCAATGGAATTTCCCTTAATGACGAGCCAACTAACCCTGAGGAACGTGTCCATTCAGAGACACAAAATGTGGAGACACTAACACATCTGTGCACAGATAACAACACCTGAACAATATGTCATAAATCAGGGATAAACATGTGGTTAACATCGACGACGGGTTCGGCAGCGCTCCCACAAACTTGCGTTGTGTCATGTTCGCATACACATCAAAGGCGATAAAGTTCAAGTCTGGTGGATTAAGATTGAGCCTGCGACCTTCACATTATGAGCAAACCTCTTCAAACGCTTTGCTTCCTTCTGCCACAACAGTATCCAGTTCACTTTGGCCTGACACGGTTACCTCCTTTGCTTGTGGAAGTAATACCAGATTACAGAGCAACTGTTGTTAAATGTTGATATAATGTGTTATTCTTGTTCTTTTTTTCGCCCTGCTTTGTTTGAACAGCTGCTTCTCAAGGGGAAGCCTCCAACTGTACGGCTCAACATTGTGCAGCGCCGACATTAAATTCAATGCAACGTCCACAGCTTAAAAAAAAAACTGCCTGACAAACAGAAATGCTGTACATCCAGGCAGGTATGTCGGGCTAAGAATACCCCAGCCAGTCAAAGACATGTGACACCTTTGACTATGAGAAATGTGTACTTATACAAGAGACACGCAGTCACACAGCAAAAGCAGCGAAAAAGCTAAAATCAAACAGCAATTTTACCTCCGATTTTAGTTTGTTAGGCTCCGTAGTCAGGTAGGGGTTAACTCGAGTGTCTGTAATACAAGTATATAGAGCATGTCTCAACAGGCGCCCCACAACTGCAATACACGGCTCAGGTGTGCATAAAAAACACGAAAAGAATTTACAGCAGCGAAAGAAAAACAAACACCTCAGTGAGGAAGCGTATATGTATATCTTCCCTCAGTCCCAGACGAATAAAACGTCCTTAATTCCACGTGTTCGTTTTCATCACTGCTAAAAAGGTGTAAGGATTATGTGAAACAAAGCGGGAGTTTTCTCGAAATACTCGGCCATCCCTACATTTTGTGTGTGTGTGTGTGTTCGAGTAAGGACTCAGCAGGCTGGAAGCTCTCCCAGGGGCCAGATGCTCTCTGTCAACACTGAGATTCCAGAGAGGAAGCAGGGCTTTACAGCAGCAAGCTGCGCACACAGCCAGGACTAGCAAAGACCAGGAGCCAGCATAGGACAACCTGCTCCGTGTATACACAAACCTCCCTGTCTTTCTGTCTGAGCCAACGGTTCTGCTGTCTGGCTCTGAGCAAGCAAAGTCCTGAGAAACAGAATGAGCAATAGAGTTCTTCTTGCCGTGCTGGGTTCCCCCTATCCACCTGCTGCCGTCAAGAAGTAAATAGCTATTGGCTGCTCAATAAGAGGCTTCAGTTTGTCGGAGTGCCTCCCGCCCACCCCAACACACACATTCTCCCAGCCGTGACAAGCATGTATTGACAGAGCAGTTACACACTCACCCATTGGGGGAAATCCTCCACATTGTGCCCCAGGCAGCTGATAAATGGGACTTCTACAGTACCTGCAAGCCTGATCTCTGACACACGGACACGCAGAGGTGCGTTTGTGTTTACACGCAGCTCGATACCACCGTCCTGGTGTCGACACAAATGAGAAAAGAAGGGGCTTTATGATACGCAATACAATAAACCGATAGCACACAAGACAGCTGAAAGCGCCGTAAAGGGGTTTACACAAACGTCTTTTGTTTCTCTCTCATTGCGGACTTTGTCGAACGACCAAAATCAATGAGGGCACCGAGTGAATCCAGCGTCAGTGTGAGGCAGATCATAAGCACATTTGTGAGAGAAAGTTGTCAAATGTTTTCACAACCGCAAAGACAAGCAGTAGGTATGCAAAAAAAATGCAGTGACGTCTGCGCTATACTTTTTTGAGCAACTAAATTGACATCACTTTCCAGTTTGATAGCTCCAGATTTGGGTGGATTTGTATCTTATTCCAAACCATACCTTCAATGACAAAAGGCAGTGGAGATGTGAGGCATCTATGAGCTGCTAAAAATGAGCAGCGGTCGCTGGTGTTTGACAGTAAAGCACAGATGACTGCGCTGTTCTAGAGCCAGAATGAGGTCCTGTCTCAACTGCAGCTCAGTCCATTGCATTGTCTTTCACTGCACAAGCATGACGTATGAGAGCATCTGTTTGAGTTACGACAAGCCTCGGAAACCTCAAAAAGTGGGGGGGAAAAAACGCAGATCAAGGATGGAGCTGTGAAGAAAGAAGTCTAATAGCATATTAAACAGTCTTTAGACCAATGCCAGAGAAATAATGGAAAGCAGAAGCAGAAATATGACTTGAGTGTGAAGCACTTCATGTTCTTATTGCCACATAGGGGCCACTGCAGTCACGGAGGAGTGACTGGCCCTGAGCCACCAACAAGAGGGGAAAGTGCTCCACTGTCACATCCTCCCTCCCCGCTACCTACTTCAGGTCCGATTCCCAGCTGATAAATAGCGAGGGATGCAGCACTCACGTTCACTTTGTGATATGATGTCAGTAACCTCCATTGATCCGTACTCCGGCACGCAGGCCTTATCGCCGCTTCTCCCATGTGATATACTGTGATCCGGGGCCCTGAATGCTTTTTAATACACTGCACTTGAGGTAACAGTGTCGCAGGCTAACCACCGGGCCCACTAACACCTGAGAACGTATTTTACGGTGGGACTGCGATGACCAGAGCGCCAGCAGTAAACCTAACTGGGAGCGCACGTCAGCAGAACGATAACTCTTGGTTAGTGGGAGCTGACGAAAACTTTACTTAACAGTATTTACCCCGGGAACTCACAACAAACATTTAAATATAAGGCCAATAATGCGGAAAAAGACTGCGCCGTCTGTGGCAGTCGCGTAACTTTTAAGAGCTCTTCAATCTTTCAGCTGTGTCAGAGGAACTACCTGTGATATGGTTTAAGCCAAATCAAGCTGCGGTGTCAGAACGTAGAGTCGTGTTGACATATTGCAGAGCTCTGAGCAGGACTCATAGTGCTGACAACCACTTCCTCCCACCATATTTTTTTACATGAAATCTTAAAAAAACACACTTAAACTCTGGCTTAATAGAGAAACCATCTTTGTAGAAAGACGATTGTGTGCAACTGTATTGTATGCTGACAAGCACAAAGCTTGTTTGAACTAATGGATTTCATGTCCATGCTTTAAGGAACATGAACTTCCCCAAAAGTGCATTAGACCAACGCAACCTCGAGGAGAGACGAAACAGAACGCAAATGAATGACAAAACAGATGAGTCAGGATTTTAAAATTACTATTACGTATAGTATATTTGTGCTGAAGGAGCAGTGAGAGTTGTAACAATGATGAAATGGTTCAAAATGATTTCAGGTCTACAACACAATGGTTGAGTCCAATCAAACTAAACTTGATCTTTTGTAATGTCCACTATTACTATTGTCTACTATTGTGCACAACTTAGTTTCAATATGCCGTAGGTGCTTCTGCTGTTGCAGTGAATTATGGGACATTATAATAACAGACAAGGTATAATGTTTTTATCATTATTGTTCTTGACCTTGTCAACAGTTATCTTGAGTTCGACACTCATGAATTGTCCAAATAACATGTCAAAAACACATTGATACATCTCAAAACACTACACAAGCAAATATCATTTTGGCACCAAACCCGGGTGACAAAATGATGGGAATGCAAAAAGACAAAGCTGCCTTGAAGATAACTAGTCAACAAACTATAAAACTTGAAATATCCGTCACATTTTTTACAGCGCACTATGATAGATAACAGGTAAGAGAGTTGTCATATACAAAAACTGCCTGAAGAAAAGTTTACGTGGACAATAAATAAGACAGTTTTTCTGCTTTAAAACTAACTGAAAACATTTTTTAAACCAAATCTGTCACGAGCTGCTCCCTTTAGAGCCAACCTGTATAAGAAAGTGTGGAATGCCTAACATACACAGAGCCATATAGAGAAGCTCCTCGCCACCCCCGTGTACATAGGTTGAGGAAAGCGGCAGATAAAGGAGACTGGACGACTAGAAGGAGAATTATCCCAACTATTGATTTTAGCTGTTGGGTATTACAGAAGGAAACAGCGGGTTTATCTGGCCAGGATCCCTCTGCACTTTCACTAACTAAGCGAGCATTTTCAGGGCTTATCAGGCAAAAAGCCTATTACCGGTAGTCTCAGCCTCCCCCACAAACGCAGCGCAAGGTTGGCTGCTATTATATAGTTACTCAACAAGTTCAGATCTCTTTTGGGGACCTTAGCCATCCTCAAAAAAACTTTTCTTTGAATGCATGTCCACCCCGGGCGAATACGTCTGCAGGGGTGTTGCAAATTTTTTATGAAACGTATACATATTTATGGTGAGTTTCTGATGACCTCCACTGCACTCTCCATCTTTCGCCCTGACAGTCTGTGTTTCTCAGGAGGTTAATGTCATCTCTGTTTTTTTTTTATTCGAAAAATAAAACCGGTGATAACAGAAAATCACTGGAGCCAGAGGAGGAACTTCTTACCACTCTTTCTAAGACAATAAACATGTTTAAAAGTTCGACTGGTGGACCCAAGTAAAAACCTGGGAATCCTGCCTTTGACAAATCAGTTCAGCGCTCTTTATCTGTGAAAAGCGATGACTGCTGGGCTCCCAGAACAGCCGCTGCTTTGCACAAAGCTGAAGTAAATTGAAAGAGCTCTTGTTGTTTTACGACGGTATTATACTCAGTCATTTTGAATGTATACCCATTTCCCAATATTAATAATGAAGAAGAGAGGAGAGAGAGAGGAAATTTCCCTCAGCAATTATTGTGGAAATCCATACACTGATCAATGTGCAATCCTGAAGATTGTTTTGATACACATAAAATATGGGCAAAACCGCATGTGCTTATGAATGTGCATTCATTTGCCATGACATAGAAAGAGCTCAGCGATATGAGAATATCATTGAGGAAGTAGATTCTGGTTTTAACGATTTACATATTTCATCGCAGGTCATAACGGATGGGAGGAATTAAGCCGAATGAAACAGAAGAGAAGCGGAGTATTGACATGGCAGTGCAAGACAAACTCCTCGAGCAGAGGAGAGAATTACACAGGAACAAAGCAGCTCCCGCTCGGGTCAGCCGCGATTATAGCTGAACTTCTGGTATGACAAATAGATAAACATCACCGAATCATTTATGCCACAGTGTCTCACTCACATCAATTTCATATATTCAACAAGACCGAGCAGAGCTCGGGGGCGACACAACAATCGGAGTTGTCCGGGAATTGGCATCCAAAAGGGGGGCATTGCTTTTCTGCCCACAAGTCTGCCTTTACATCTCCCAGTCAGCCCTTTAATTTGCTTGGGGCGGAGATAAATCTTATCTGGGAGACCTGATTAAGTTTTTAATTTACACTTCAATCAATACCACAGGTCTATTGGCAATGTGTCTAAAACTCTATTTACCAAAGGATTCCCCGCTATCAATTGATCAAGGACCCAGCAGCCATAAATTATCGGAACATGTTGTGTGAGTGGGTAAGTGAGGGCGAGACACAGAGATAGTGGCTGGGAAGTAGCACGGATGAGAAAGTGAAAAGCCCGGGTCGGATGGTGACCTGAGTTTTCACTTCAAATGACTCCAGTCCCTCGCTGCTCAGGGTCGAGTTTGTATATTAGGGAGACATCAATGTTTTTAAGGTACTTCAACATATCATTTAAAATGTTTGTACCTGTTGTTTGACACAACATTTTACCATCGGTGCATTTCCCCCGTGTTCTAATTCGTGCAACCTTGTTTGGGTTTTGTTTTTAAAGTCAGACATCAAACTTTAAGATCCTTGCTGCGTTCGCAGCATTATCTCTCTACAGTGCAAACTATTCTTAGAGAACAGTTAAAGGAAGTGTGGGTGAAGCTCAAGTCCAGACATAATTGAATTCTCAGGAAACACAGGAGAGGATTTATACCTGAAAACAGTCCGAGGGAAGCTATTTTCTACCGGCTATATTAAGCTATGGAGTATTAATTAAGATGGAAAGGCTGGTCCATGTAGCTCCACTTCATCAGAACTGTAAAGATCCCACCATTCATCTTAACCACGTCCACAGAGCCTGGGTCCACACCAAGTTCAGCCCCGGTGTAAACGAAGCAACGCCGTCTCCACAGAGGAAGTGGAAGGGGAGGGAAAAGAGGGCAGTGTTACCGCCACACAGTGTCGTCATGGCGCTTCTCTCTGACCCTGCTGACTTGCTGATTCCTTCACATGAGATCATTTTGGACAGCTGACCTCAATATCGCCGAAACGGATTCAGTGGAGCTACGGATGCCCCTCAGTGTGCCCTCAAAACACGAGGGCCACACAGACCCATCAGAAAATGCAGGTTTACACACTGAACCCCTGTTTCTTTACTGAAGTAAGAAGCTCGCATTACAGACGCGAAGCTAGCTGCGCAGTTTCCAAGAAGGTGTGCATGTACTCTGTTATGAGTTGACATGTTGTCTGGTAAATTTGAACATAAATGTGTCAGTGTAATATGTAATTACAGTTGACACCCTTCTGTGCTGTTAGATATTTTAACACCTGGTTGCCTCGCAAAGACCGTTTACCTGCACTCGTCGCTCGCTCCACTCCTCGGTGAGTGGAATCCTAACAGCCCATAGATGGCGGCTCCAAGCTAAAGAGCGACCGACGGACATGCAGAATCAGCCCCATTTTTCTCTCCCGCACTCCTTGCTTCTCTGGCTAATGTCTCCGCCTGATTCGATTGAGACAATTAGGCAGTAATCTATAGAGCCGGAGAGTGATGGAAACATTTCCCACTGTCCTCCTCGTGTTTCTCAGAGCTGCTATAATTAGCTAACTTTGCTTCTCATTAGACATCAGTGCAGTATTTACATACCCAGATCCAATTTGGCTCAGTAAAGCCCCTTTCCTTCAAAAACTGTAGCGAAAGCCTCAAACATGTCTGTAAACAAAGAAGTGGGGGACGCTCTAATCTGCAGTTATTCTATTCAAACATTTATACTTGCTGTTGGTAAGACACTGTATCTGGAATGTCAAATGAAAACAATGTCATTTTTGTCTGTGGAAGAGGTTCCAGGAGAGCGTTCTGTCTTTGCGAGCAAATGGAGCGCAGAAAGCCGTGTCATAGAATAAGGTTTGTTTCTCAAAAAAGGGCAGGAAATCTCTTCATTCTCCTACGAACCACCCTGGGAACTGGAATGGTTACTCTGCTGCTATTCCCATATGGCCCATAGTGGGTTTGAATGTTTTCGCAGGGACAGGAAAGAATCTATGGAAGAGTGTTTGTGAAGGAAGTTCAAGTGCACGTTAAGTCAAATCTCAATCATCCGTCACTTTTTTTTAGCGGCTGTACAAGGTCACAGAGGGTGGGGTCCGTCCCAGCGACCCAGGGCCAGAAACACGGAGCACCCTGGACATATGGACTGAGGAGAGACATCCCTAGGCCAGAGTGTCGATACTGTATCTCCACCTGATCTTGGCTTCACTGAAAACATTCTCTCAAGCCAGTGTTGTTACTGTTCACGTTTGCGTTTTCTGCTTTGAGATTAAAATCTAGCTGAATGCAAAGATTTTCCCTTCACTGCACATAAAACTTTGTTTGCATCTCTCTGGGTGCACATTCTTGCGCTAGCCACAAGCACTCATGCTTTTTATGTCAGTCATTGGTTTGTGGATTTTGGCAGCAAGGACTAACAGCATGGAGCTCCTTTGAAAAAAGAAAGAACTATCTCAAACTAATACAATACATAGAGGTGGTATTCAGTGCATTTGCGTTGACTATAGATATTCAAATAATGCAAGTCATACTTTCATAACTTCAGAAAGAGATGCTTCTTTAAACATGGAGGACGGACAGTTAGGTTTAAACGGAGAGCGGTGGAGACAAGAAAGACAAAGACGGTCAATGTGTTCTCTGCTCAGAAGTTGTCTGGTCACATTAAGGAAAGATAACTAATATGAGCTCAGTCATCTATCAGAGACCAGGAGCAGAGCTCCTACATACAGTACAAAGGAAGCTTCAGAGGAGGCTCAGGGCGATCGGCCCTCAGGGGACATCCATTTTTGAGGACAGAACGGCACAGAAACATGGACTGAACACAAAGTAGTTTCACCAGTTTCACAACCCAGAGGCAGCATGACAGGATGTGTTCACAAAAATGTAAACCTAATTCTCACGAGAACCGTCAAAAGCACTACAGCTCAACATGTTTTACCACAGACAAGGTACAAGACTGACACTCCTAAATCCTCGGCGGCTTAACGTTAGAATCTGGGTGAAGCACATAGAAACACAATCTACTGCCTTGCTGGTCTGTAATATGGCGTGGCTTGAATGCATATGCAGGAGGAGAGCCAAGACTGAGGAGAGGAGTAATTCAATCAGCTGCACTCCAGCCTGACACAGATTCACTTTGTCAGTTCTGCTTCACCAGTAATTCATCTTTCTGAAAACATACACTGGCCTAACAATCATTTCTTTCAACTCACATACCTGCCAGAAAGCTATGTGGAGTCAAAGGAATCTTTAGATCTGCGATCGACTACCAGCTATTTTCTTGTCCCCCGAGTAAAGACACTACTGGTGTCAAAGTGTCCAGCTGGGGTTGAGAAGATAACTCCTGCTATTGCGTGCTGAACTCACGAGTTGTGGGAGACACCACGAACATCAAACTATGCTTGGACTAGTAGAGGAATGCATAAGTAAACAGTGTGTAGGGGTCCAGATGGGCAGCCAGGGAGGCCTGTCCTGGGAAAAGTGCTGCACATCACCCACCCCTCCTCGTCCTGCTGCCCAGGAGTGTAACAAGCTGGCCTGAGCAGCACAGGGTTAACTGCTCTGCCCGGTCATAGGCGTGAAGTGAAACAATGAAATAATGGCAGTCAGTGAGCGCTCAGAGGCAGGGGGCAGTTTGGGGGGGGGGCACTATAGTCTTTTGCAGATGTTGCTCGGCTTCGGCGGGTCACACAATCACATGTATTAGCATTCCTGATAGAGGGAGCCTGGATTAGGGTGCTGAATGCCCCTTACTACTCTGCCAGGGTTTGAACACGCCTGCGACGCAGCGAAGAGGGAGACAAACCCCACGTGGTGTGGGTATGAAATGTTGAAACCAGAAGAGGAAAAGGGTGTTGAAGAAGAGATCTTGTTTGGAAAATGAAGGGGGAAAGGTGGAACTGACAGACAAACGTCCTCAACATGGACAAGTGAAGCATGCGACGATTCAATTGATTTCTTAGACTGGTCGGGGAATTATACATGTAAAAATGAGCGTCTGTATTTGCGGCCGCACGAGTGAATGAGAAGAGACAAATGACTTTCTTTCTTCTTTGTGTGTCAGAGCGAGCAAGCGAGGGAGCGCGAGAGACAAAAGCTGTTCTGAGAGTATGTGCTGTCCTGGGAAAAAAAGAGGACAGGACAGAGGTCTGGTCAGGCCTCATATTTCTGGCTGCTGTCAGGCCGGGGTGAGAGGCACAGACAGCAATGAGCAGCTGTTTAGTAAGACGTACCCAGCTTCTTCACACATGGTCTTTGATCCGCATTAGCTTCGTTGACCAGCAATGTCTGTTCAGCTTTTTCTTTTTTGTTTCGGTGCTGAATGGGACGACGGAACCACAGACGAAACAATGCAACTTCAATTGCAGAAGTGAGCCGGCGACACAACTCTAGCTTTGTTTTCTGTGACTTTCTTTGTTTTAGTGCAAGACAAATGATTTGACAGGAATGCTGCCGAGCAAGTTTAATACTGTTGTGTATTTAGCAGAGATTGTGGAGCACAAAGCCTCTCTGTGAACACGCTAAGACACGTAATAATTAATGACACTGATGTTTCACTAACATGGCGATAAAGTCATGCATAATAGCATGAACATTTTGTGTGCAATCCATATAACAGTTTAACAACTTTATTGTGAGGAAAAACTTATGAGATACTCATTTATTTATAACACTTGATAGTCTGATCCTGATATTTGTATCCGTCATTTTATCTCAGGAGGCTAAAATGGAAAAAAATATATATATGTATATATAGCACAACTGAATGTCTGTCATCAAAAAGACAGAAAAAATAACTAAAAAGAAAATATTTTCTTTTTTTATATATATATATATATCTATATATATCTGATCACAGCAACTTTTTATAGCAGGATATTCATATTCACAGTCTATTCTATATTTACTGACACAATAAACAGTCTGTTTCACAAGTCCAGTACAAATAGTGATGATGACATACAATATCTATAATATTATTAGGCCAAAGTGTAGCTAGGCAGTCTCAGCTTGTGAGAGCAAGACACTCAGCAAGACTAAAAACTCTTGTGTGCTGAATAAAAGGCCCGATGTTACGTGCAGATGTAAAGCGGAAAATGTGTCTAACCATTCAATGTAAGTGGTTATATAAGCTTTAAAGCCGCAGTGTGCAGCGAGTGCGTCCAACAGATGGCATATCTTTATGGACCTCCTCAGTGGGAGTCTATATAATGGAGCAGAAAATCAGTACCCTCTGATTTTATTGTCTAAAGACACTTGAAAACACAGGGGAAAGGCAAGGACCCCAAACATTTGAGGCTAGGGGGGGGTCGTACCTCTGTCCCCGGACGATGAAAATCACTTTTCCACAAGTGAATATTGCCGTCCGTCTCGACATAAATTTGCATTATATTAAAATCTGACCTAAATGCATTTGTTATCAAGCAAAGTATTTAGTGGAACATTAGACGTGAGCGACGGTGAGTGCTGTGGCCGAACACATGAGTGGACGGCAAATAAGCCCGGGAGTAAACAGGCCGCAGAGTTGCCTCTTTAATCTACTACATTAACTCCTGCTCCGCCAGAGGAGGAGCCAGCATAAAGGCAAACAGTGCGTCCGCACAAAAGGGGAGTGTCAATGAGGGGGCAATCAGGAAAGACAATGAGTAAACAAGCAAGGGGAAGTCCAGGCCGGGTGTGATAGACAGCGCCTGCTTATGACGGCCTGGTACGCACAAAGACCCTGCTGTAATTAGCCAGCCCAATAGGTTGTTTAACATTTGCATATAAATGCCCTCACTAGCTAACACTAAACACACTGACACAGACCGTGCCCAAAACAGACGTTTGCCACACCTCTACCCCTCTAGTCGGTCTCAGGGGTCCACTTATGCCGCCGTACCCCTCCTTCTGCCTGGTGTTAGTACCCACTACAGCGACTGGCATCCATTACACATAATGCAGCCACAGCGCGGGCACTCACTTCTTGTTTCCAGAGAGCGACTGTGAAAAAAAAAACGCTGGGGCAGGCTTCCTGTTGAAGGTGTGCTGAGCTATCTGTCATGTGGAATCTAATTTTACCTCCACCACAGGGCCGTCTCTCAATGAGATGGAGCTAGGATGCAGGTGTCAGACTGCCATTTTCTTCCTTAGCGCAGGAAGAAACCCTCAAATATATACAAATACTGTCCAGACCTCGACTACTACAGGCGCAGAGCACTCAGAGGAATGTCTGAAGATGTACTCTGCATCGTGGAGTTGGGGGGGAAATGTGAGGAAAAAAGAGGCTAAATATAAAAAAAAAAGATCATGCGTTTTCCATCATTTAGTTAAAAATAGCTTGTGTGGAATTTGAGTCATCAGCACCCATTTCCTCTTTAGTGCAATGTTGTTTTGATAATGGTTATTCAACAAAAAAAAAGTCCTACATGAAGGAAGGAAGTGATGAACCCTGTGTCTGTGCCACATATCCTGCTTCAAGTTCTGACTGCTGTCCCCCTCACTCTCCTCCCTCCTAATTTATGTACTGTCTTGTGTCAACACTGGCCATGTTATCTACTAGCTCACCGTGCTCCTGATCCGCCGGGGTGGACCTGCAGTTTTACCGTGCTACTTCCTGCTCCGATGGTCCACCAGTTTCAGTGGATCCCTCAGACAGTTGCCACTGGCTCAAAATAACCACGAAAACAATGTTTAAATGCCGGTCGTAATGTGGTTCTACCTGCCTCGTCGCATGATCCGACACAAACACCTGACTTAGAAAAAGCAAACACGAAGAAGGCTGAACAATGAGGACATCAGTGAACTATGTGACTGTTCATCTCACCATTTTGAGCACCCAGACTTCAACACGTCTACAAAAACATCTATCATATACCCTTCATGGCCGACAGTTAAGGCCCCTCAACAGCGACATAAATACATTGATGCCACAAATACAGTGTAACAGTCAGTCTGAAATAATCTACAGCGGCTGAGAATATACTCCACCAATGTCAATGGAAAGCTTAAAAATATCCCTGGCCTCTGTTTCTTTAGGTAAACAGGAAGTGAGTGTGGTGAGTGGCAGTGAATAGCTTCTGTGTTTTTCAGAATATGCAGGAAAATGTGCTGAGGTTGAAAAACATTTGCAGTCTTAATCACGTCTCATTAACATTTTTGTTCACTAGCTTTAACCAAAACAACTTCAGGGAAAAAGTAAAAAATAAAATCAATTATTTCATATTAAATTATCGATCATGAACAGATTTCTTTGTGTCATTCTTCCATATTCACACACATCCTATTTGCTTCATCAAGATTTGCACTATATATATTCATGCGTCCATGTATTTATTAAAAAAAAAAGCATAAGGCATTAGTAAACAATAATGACTCAATGTACTACAACCCTCCTTCTGTTCATTTAAAGAAGGAGAGGTATTCAGAGACCAACAAAAGCTTCCTGTTACATTTATTTCGCAATATCTAAATTAAATTTGTAGGCGCCAGACAAAGCGACTGACGTCACAAAAGTGGAGGTCAACAGTCTGTCATGGCTGTCTGGGCCGGTGAGTCCCCGTGGGACGCTCTGCTGGCAGAAGCATCAGCCAAATCTCAACACATCACAATGAAGGACTTCAAAAAATATATAGATTTTATATCTGCGTATATACACAAACAAAGATGGCCGCACAAGGCAGTGACAAACAGCTGAAGCAGGGGGGGATCATGACCTGCAACCCCTGAGAGTGTGTGCGTCTCATTCTCCTCAGTCCACACACACACACACGCATCTTCCTGCCTTCTTATGAATTCATCATGGGAAGGTGAGATCTCATATTTTTCCCATTTAACACGGAGAGAACGAGAGGGAGCATTTGTTTTAGACACGGCGAGATAGAAAACATAAACAGATGAAGGGTGAAGCAGCATGAGCTCACAAGACAGAGCGACAACCTATAAAAATGTGAGGAAACGCTGCTTTCATTGTAATGCAACACCTGCCATCAACAGCTTGTGCACAACACAATTATTTTTCAGGCCGATTTATAAAATCTTCTATAAATCCGCTGACACCCAAACAGCTATATGCTCATTTGATGAGCTGGGATGGCGACAGCGGCGCTCGCCGTATATTTTCTTTTTAATTACAACGTCTGGAAAGGTGGGACACGGCTATAAACAATCATCCCTGCAATCCAACACGCCAACGGCATTCATTATAATAATACGTCCTCAACTGCAAATGCTAAATAATAGTATGAGACCAACAACAATCCGGCCTCATTTGCTCGGCCCGTCCAGCCGCCGCCACCGGCTTTAAACTCAACGCGATTGATGAGAGGATTTTGAGTGATCTTGAAGATGCTACTTGTGTTAGCTCCCTGAAGAGGAGCACGCAGCAGTAGATGCTGCTCCAGCGCTGACATCACAGGACGATGGAGGCTACAGCACTTAGAGGCCATTTTATTGCTTTGCTGTGGTCAAGTGAGGTGCACGGAGCTCAATTCCACCACAACAATGGCAAAGAGGGCCGCAGAGACAAAAGAGGGTTATCCTTGCTTCTTAACCCCTTCACGACCGGACCATCAGCCTCCTGTGGCATCGGAAGGGAAGAGCTGAGCCGCAGAGGGAGAAGCTGGGTCTGCGATAGCACAGGAAATTCAAACGTACTGAGGGTACAGCAGCAGCTGCCGTGCAATCATCACATCGCTCCTCGACATCCCTGACCAGAATGAAACAGTCAGCAGCTTCACCTCGACCCCATCTAACGGTAAAACACACTGCTGCCTCTGCTCTTCATGTTTATCCATCTCAGCCCCTCCCTCGCTCGCTCACTCGCCCTTCCACATCGACAGTCCACCGAACATTTGCAAGTGAATTACACTTTTTTTTTTTTGTCGAGATTCTTTTTCACGAGTGTGTGAGTGTGTGTGTGTGTGAGGGAGAGAGGGTGCTCCAGTCGTTTTTCTTTTCTTCCCTCAATAATCCTGAGGGGGATAAGCTGTAAGATACACAGAGAGGAAGTGCCACAGACCTGCTGGGGTCCAGCACATCCTAACAGTACATTCCTGCCGCTCAGCTCGCACTGCACTACAAAGCTATTGAAAACTGACAAAAAAAATGTTTTCCTGTGAAACGCACAAAGCATCAAACACAAGCTCATCCTACACATATGCTAAATAAAAACGTCTGGTGCAAAAAAAAAAAGCTACAGTTGAGTGAAGTGAAATAACTCAGAAACTAGCCATTTCAGAAAAAGTAAATGAAAGATCGGAACAGTTATCAGAAACAAAACAAATAGATATAAAATGAAGCAGCAGCCTGGATTTAAGCAGCTGGATTTTCTACTGTATGTAGCACACACATCCACATGTGAGAACACACACACACACACACACACAGAGGTAGAATTATCACAGTGCGGAGCGCAGTAACATGGAGGAAGAGGAAGAGGATGACAAAGAAGCAGAAGAGGATAAGAAAGACGGCGCATGTGTCGTCAGAGTCACAGGCCAGAGGGGCCCATGTATTGTTCAAGGGCTCAACGAGGGGAGAGAAAGGCGACCTGGGCTGCTCCGTCTAAGCGTCCTCCATGTTTTATGCATTCTGTCCTTTGTGATGATAAGCACCAGTATGGAGGGTGGAATGCTGGCCTCCAGGGTCCACACGATGGGGTGGGCACGCTACGGGCTCGGGTGGAAACTGGCGTCCGCCGACTCACCGGGGCGACGGCGGCGGATCCTACACGCGACACGCTGCGTCTCCCTTCCCTGAACACGAGAGCTGGCTGCTCCAACCAAATATAAACAGACGGTTGTAGCAGCTTCACTCACACCCACACACACACACACTTTTACGACATGTCAGTCTGTTCATCACTGTTACCATAATGCTGCGGAGCAAAACATCACGCTCCTTTCTGAGGCAGTGAATAAAGGCAAGGGTCATAATCCTGGCTTCACTCACCAGGTTCAGGGAAACATCAGCAAGTGTGTGCATTAGGGATATTACCTTCATATACATGGTATTAATATCAGTACAGAATATGAGGAGATTGTTGCACCATTTTAAATTAATGATAATATAGTATTTTAATTTTTTAATATATCATGCATCTTAGTCATTTTTTTTTATTGTTGAATAATAAAAATAATTTAATTTTCTCAGCATTTAATGTTTGTATTTATGAAAGTATCATATCACTGGTCATAAAGAAAGTTTTTTTTAAAATCCCTTATTCCAGATTACATAATTGCAGTACACTGAGAAGCTACAATTGGGTCATACATTAGATACTGATTTCAACTACGACGCGAGACAACACAGGAGGAACAAACCACAAAACTCCCTGCCAACGACACTTTGACTACCAATAGAAATAATGACAGAGGATATGCAAGACAGCACCGAGTTTCAAAAATCGCCAGAGAAAAAGAGGGCAAACACTTCAAGGAAGGGAAGAATGTGCGTGGATACACACAAGCAGGAGTATCACAGTCGCCTCTGCCCACTTTCTCACTCCTCTCTGAAGTGACAGATCCCCACCTCTGGAGCTGCTACTACTCCGCAACACTCTGGACAACTGGAGGAGCTGGTCGCACTTCCGCATGACCTTGCACTCCAGACCCAATATCAGACACGGATATCAGTGTTTGCAGTTGCACACGCACTAAATCTTCACCTCTGTTTATAAATACAAGTGCGATCAACACACATGCTCACACCCACATGCCTATATGATCTTAATCTGAGATCTGTGCCCACAGCTCACCCAAAGAGGGCTCTCTCCGACTGAGGACACGGCATCAGCCACACGCCCCCCGCCCCCCGCCTCACTATGCCAGCAGCGCCATGCAGAGAGGTGGGAGAAATATGCAAGGAAATGAGAAAGGAGGGAGACGCGGAGTTAGAAAAAGGAATTATGATAGCCAGGGCCGCTTACCTCCCTTCTCTCACCGTTACTGTCGAGCCATGGAACAAGGCAATAATGACGACTCCCTCCAGATGTGTCACTTGAGCAGTTTTCCTACACTCTTGATTCAGCCCTCTCAGCATGTTAACACTACATTTCAGAGCCAATCTGCTTCATTCAATCTCAAATCACCACAAATAGTTTTGGTGTAATAACAGATACTATTAGATAATAATTACATTTAAAAAATACACATTTATTGTTCACAATGTTAGACAGAATTTTATTCCACACAGACATTTTTTTTCCTTTATATATCTGCTTCCTGAACGTAAAACCATCGATCAAAAGTCTCAGGGACGACATACAGTATAGAATCGAACATGTACATGAGCTACAGGACGCAGACGGCATTACACACACACACACACACACACGTTACAGGCCTACCTTCGCCAGGAACCGTCATAATTTAACATAACCTAAATATGACAAGGCGGGAATATCAGACAGTTGAGGTAACAGTAAACATTTGTGCTGTCTTTGTTTTGTAAGCGAGGAGGCAGAAGGGAGGAGGAAGAGGAGGAGGAAGAGGAGTTTTCGTGTCAGACTGAGGTGGAAGGAAGATGACTGGAGTTCTGCCACACCACCTGAGCGTATAAACTATCTACCTGCATGCACTGAAAGACCTTTGTCTCGGAGATCGCTGTCGCGTATATATCACGTTACCATATCATATTAAAAATACTTTCTCCGTTTGCCAGCTCCTCTGTAGTCGGAGAGGAATCTGTTTATCTGACCTCTTCCCCTGATTCCTCAACTATGGCCCATGGCTATCTGACCCCTCTATCCCATCCCCCCACTCACCCCAACACTTCCTTCTCGGCCTCAAATCTCACGGATCACCAATGAGTCCGTACGTGTTTCATATTCTTAAAGCGCAAGTCTTAATCCTGCAGATGCTGACAACCACATTCTGTGGATCCCAACACACCATCACCAAACTACCAGCACGCTCTTTTTTTTTTCCTTCCTCCCAGCGAGAACCCCTCACTCCCTCTCTCCTTCTCTCGCTCCACATTATCCCATGGCTCTTTGCGAGGGGGTTTCCTCTCCTTTTTTATCTCTGCTCTCACTCGGTGACCCCTGCTCCCCTTGTTTCTTGCCGTCTGACCTACCCCCCCCTTCTCCGCACACACACCTTCCAAACACACACAAACACACAGCCTGCTTGCAAAACCCCTCTCCTCTTGTATTCGCCGTCGCAATAAAACACACTTTTTATTCTATATTTTGAAGAAAAAAAAAGGTTGAAGATTCGTTTTTAGCCTCTGAACATCTCCAGCAAATAACTGAGATTAACAAAAGACAATTAAATAACTTTAATTAATAAGTGTTACTGATTTAAATTAGAGTTTCAATAAGAAGGAGAAGTTGCGAGCTGATTCCTTATTCAGCGTTAAACGACGGGTTCAGAGTGTAATAATTTGGATCCCAATGAAACAGTGGTTCGTTTCATTTCACCAAGGTCAAAGGGATTTGATCGGAATCAGACCCTGTGTTCCGAGTAGATGGATGGAGTGGAGTGAGAAAGTCAGCGACAGCAGGTCCGGGTCTGGCTGGAGCTCCTCCGAGTGGTCACCGGGTCGCAGCTCGGACTCCCGGGCTGCTCCTGGTTCTACTCATCGGCTCCTGTCATGAAGGAGCTCCGGTTTTTTTTCTCCCCCCCAACACACACACACACACACACACTCTCACACACACGCATCGCTTCCCTCTTCCACGCACACACACACATCTATTGATTTGTAAGCGACTTCGCATCGAGAAGAAACGAGGAGAAGTGAAAATATATCTTTTGGATGAAAAAAGTAGGGAAGGTGAAAAGTGTAGCTCCAGGAACTACAGACGAGGCGGAGGGATCGCGTCGGAGCACCGCCACACAAAACGCGATCAAACCGGAGACTGTTCGGGTTTAAGACTTCGGAGTGAGTCTGTGGATGTTGCCCGTGTCAAAAGTGCCCAAAACAGGCGAACCACGGCTGATTCTCCGGTCGCCGGGCGGACAGGGAGCCAGCAGGCTGGACTTGGAGCTACTTTCCGGGCTGCGCTCCTGCGGAGCTGCCGCTGTCCTTCGGCGGCTCCACGCATTCTTCCTAACCACGTATTCTTGAAAAAACCCACTCGTCGACCACCGTAAACCACCCAAACGTCCACCTTTGCCACCGAAAACAAGGCACTCGCTCTGAAAAGCGTGTTTTTAACCACGGTTTACTGCTGGAAGAGGATCGCTGAGTGTTTTTTCTCCCCTCTTATCGTCCATTCATGAAGAGGAGCGGACGGACGCTGGTGTAAACACAGGTAACCGTTCGGGGATGAAAACACCAGCGAATAAAGCAAACAACCTGCATGAAAATAGAAACTTGTGCTGGCTATTCTGTCGAAATGTAGCAGCTCCGCTACACCGCGAGTGGGACCAGAGCAAGAGGGATCCGCGTCTGCCCACGACAAGAATAGGATCGTGGAAAGAAGAGCCAACAAAAAAGAGTTGAAACTTACAATTTCTCGCTGGTCGCTTAGTGATCCTCGCTTTTTAATCCACTGGTGAAATGGTCTGGCTAAAGATCCCATCAAGGCAAGTCTCCGGGTTTGGTTTTTTTGCGCTCAGGGTGGCAAAAGACGGATCATTGTTGTTGCGGAGAGTAAAGAGACCAAGTCGCTATTAGTTGGTTAAAGGCGATATCAAAAATAATTTGGATGCAAAGCAGGCGGCGAGTCTTGTGTTAGCGGCAGCGAGGAAGAGGTGAAAGTGAGATCTGGTGATTGAAAAGAAAAAAGTCTTTGGATCTTTATTCCTGCTAATTAGTTTCCTGCAAAAAAATGGCTGTGATTAATTCAGTGCGCATGTGCTTCATTACACAGGCACGAAGGGAAGGGCTAATTAGCCGCCTTCTGGATCAATAAGATTCAGCAAAGGAGCGAGCTGGCGAGAGAGAGGGAGGGAGGGAGGACAGCCGGGGAGGGAGGGATGGATAGATAGATACAAGTAGTCGGGGAAAAAAGAGGAAAGTAATGATCAGGAATTGGAAAATATGGAATTAAGAGCGGCGGAAAGTAAGAGTTGGATGAGACCGAGCGAGCGGCGCGCGGCGGCGCACGGCGCCTCGCCACTTTCCTCCTCTTTTTAAGACGTTTTCTCGGTCTTTTTGGGCACTTTTTAGCGACACATTTGCACCCGCTCGAGTCAGAGATCTTTTTTTTTATTCGGTCGTTTATCTACTCGCTCGTCGGGGGTCGGAGAGACGCGCGGACACCGAGCGAACTTGAAACTCGTAGTGACTTGTAATTGACGAGTCATGGCGAATTCAGGGAGCGGTGTAGTTTATATGTATTTATCGCGCGCGTCTTCCTGGATGGCGTTTGAGTGAAAGTAAATAAAACACACGCTTGACGAGCTTCGAAGTGTTTTTTTTTTAAGTAATATTTGCCGTGCAAATATCATACATGTGCAGAAGCGTAAGGTCAACTTCGACACCGACAAAATGTGTGAATTCTAATAAAAGAAAATACACCATATGTATTGTTACTCCTTCATATAATGTATAATACGATCGCCGGTTTCCTCTTAGGATCTTGTGAAGTACATGACAGATATATCATTTTATTGAAGACGTGATGTTGATAAGTGGTTTAAAAAACTTCACTAAAGGCATGTAAAGCTACATTAAAAACAATTATTCAACTTTACAGAACTCGCGCTGGACATGACATCACGCCTAATACCATCAACTGTTCTGTGTATATTTGGGATTACAAACCACTGCTGCAGCATCAAATCATGTTTTAAGGAGAAATACATATAATAATAAAACAGATACAAAAAAAATAATGTAATATTTTAAACAGCACATTTAATCACCAGGTGTATCTGTTGAGTTGCAGACAAACAAGTGAGCAAAGTATTCATGTAGTACACAATAATTTAAACATGGATGTAGAGCTGGATTCCGATCTCGCTCTCAGCTGATCAGTACCACTGTTAAGTGGATTTTTAATCGATCGTGGATCAGTCAGTCTTCCCTCATCATCAATGACCTCTGGAACCGAGTGGTTTCCTGTTTCAAAAAAAATACATCCAGCTTTAAGTCCCTGCGAGCTCTTTGTAATGATAATTCTTATTGTTGGATCTCAGAGGGAAATTGACAAGTCCCTCACTCGCTGCCTCGTGCTAACAGCCCACCAGGTCGCGGAGTACAACAACACGCAGCTTCCACTGATCCATGTGTTTATTGAAACAATATAGATTTGATGCTGTGCGCGGATCACGCAGTGATACAGACGTGTTTGGTGAGTTACTGGGCGCATGTTGTGAATGACGGCACAACTCATACGTCTTTTTTAATTGCTTTTGAATGTATGCAGACTTTTTGTTTATGTAATAAAGGCGCATGATATTTGGCAGAGGCCTAACCAGCGTAAACAGCAGACGCGCAGCGTTTCCACACACACCGTGGCGCGTAAAAGACAACTCATCACGGTGAAACCTACACGGTCAAGACCCGGGTCTCCTCTTCCTCCTCCTCTCGTGCTCAAATCCGCGATGTAGCTCTAATATTTCCACTCCACAAGCCGAGGCAGGCACTGATACCTGTTTTGAAGCATCGTGGCATCTGCTCTCCAGCATGTCTTCCATCCACACCGCATTTTTGCACAGTGAGGAGACAGACTCCAGGAATCTGGAGGATTTGCGACATGTCTGAAGAAGCGATTGTAAAAAATGAACAGGTTGAAAATGGCGTGCGAAGGGAGAGATCATAAAAAAAGGTTGTATTTAGAAGCTTCTGAGTTTGGGGATGAACGCAAGAGGCCTGATTGACATGAGGGCAGCGTGGGCTGCTGCGTGGACTAGAATGTGGGGTTCATCATATAAAAAAAAGAAAGATCCCATTGATGCTTTTTGGGGTCCGTGCATCTGTGGTAAAAGGGTGGTGGTGGTGGGGGGGATCTTTTGTGTGACCAGCCTTCAATGCGTCTCTCCGTGGGGAGGATAACTGTCCACGTGCCAGCCTCAATAGGCGCACATCCACGAGTGGCATCGCCAATTCGACACAACCTGTGGCTATGACAGGCCCGTGGTCGTGACAAAGAGAAGCAGAGCAGCTTATAATGCGACTTAGACGTGTCACATACAAAGACCATGGCTGCGTTTTCACAAAAGAGGCCACATCCTCGTAATCGCACTTGAACTCTGCGCGCGTGATTTTACGCACAACTTTCACGCAGATGTCCACTTATTTCCATGTCTTCAAATCTGAGCTTAAGGAGTGTGGAAGTGCGGAGCAGAAACGATGATTCGGGGAGACAATCTGGCAGCAAGAAAAGTCGTTCATGAAGACAAGACGAGTGTTTAAACGTGAGTGATATCAGTGTGTAAGATTCTCATGTGGCTGCGACGGAGGGGCGTGTGGGATCGCGTGCGCCAGGAGTCTGAGCAACGCGTAAAACAGCCAGAATAAAATATGCAAACAAAGTGTTAATAAATGACACATTTGTCAATTAGCTTCCAGCTCACGATAAAAACTGATACGTGATATCAGGATATGATATTGGCAGATGATTCAGAATGAACATTGACGGTTAATGAATAACTTTTGTCTCAGACTGAAGGATGTACGTTCACTATTAAAAGGAAACAATCATTATTTCAGTGTGAGTACAGGGTTAGGGTTAGGTATGAAGAAGTAAATTAAAAATAATAATAACAATCCAAATAAGTGATTCATCATATCGCTAATATGATTATTAACGCTTGAGTACAGTGAAACTCTTTTTGATAAGATATTGTGATTTTAAACTTCGTGAGTCAGATTCATTGAATGTAATATCAATAATAATATTAATATTAATAAAAAGTGAACAGTGAACGAGGCTGAAATGTGTGTAATGCATAAAAAATGAATCTTGGTCATTATTTACATGAAAGGGAAAAAAAGCCATTTTTAAAATGGACACTTTCATTGTATTGTTTTTAAAAGTATTTATATATATATATTCACGAATGAATGGAGTGAGCGCGCGTGCGTGTGCGCGCCTCACGCCAATGTGTGTGCGCGTGTATGAGTGTGTTTGCGCGCGTGTCGTGTGTGCGTAAGCGAGAGACAGAGAGAGAGAGAGGCTGGTGTCTCCGGGTGCTGGGGGCAGCGCCAGGTGCGATGGGAGCGCCCTCTTATGTCCAGCTGGACCGCAGGGACCGGAGTGCGCACCATGCGCCTGCGGAGCTGCGCATTTCTGTTCCACACCGGCGTGACTGCGACTGCGATCATGTTTGAGCATCTTCAAAAATCAAAGAGTCTTCCAGAGTTCTATAAACGGGTCTGGTTTTTCAGGCCACTTAATTCGAGTTTGGCCTTAAATTAGCGCATTTAATTCCTCAGATTCTAATAATGACGGACGCCGTGAGCTCTTGATTAAGTTATCTATTTTTTCATTTACGTTTTTCTTCATTATAACTTTTTTTTGGGGGGGCGGACGTCATGTAAATTTAATTAATAAAAATATATGTTTGCGTTTATAAACACATCGCGATCGGATTTAATGGCCACATCTCTACGTCTTAGTCACATGTTTATTTGCTTTTACACAGTCACATGACCTGTTTTTGTCTTTGTACAGTGGTGTGTCTATAAGTCTTGTTTCCCCGTCATCCTGTGTCATGCCCCATGTTATTTTCTACATTTGGACTGAAGTTAGATTCTAAAACATCTTGCTTGAGTGTTGATGTCAATATTATATAGTTATTGAGCATTACATTTAAATAAAATAAAAAATAATAACTGCTGTCTTGATGCTTATTGTTTGCGATTCAGCTGATTTGAGGTGTTTTGTCTTATATTTTTGTAATAATTCTAAATAAATGCATGACACCAAACTCCGTCTTTTTGTTTTCCACGCAGGATTATTTGAGGGCTGACAGGATATTCTTTGCAGTTTGAGGTGGGGAGAGAAAAAAAATCTGTTTGACTGCTGGTGTTTGGATTTGGGAGTTTGGGGATGAAATAAATGACAAGTGGCCGTCTGGTCAGTCTGGCCTCATTTACATGAGAAACAAGCAGACATATCAATGTATTTGTCCTGCCACTACTACCTTATTAATGACCCTTATGCATTATTCATTGACAGTTTGGACGCTTGGATTTTGGAGGAAAAAAAAGATCACACAAATATAGACAGATAATCTCCGCGGAGTTTAAATCCAACTGAATTTTAATATATTCTACACCACTGCACGCCCTTATCACAGAGGAATCGAGAACATTTTAAATCTGTACATATTTACGATACACAAATCGCTGTCTGTTATGACCTTAAACGCACATTTTTCTACATAAAATAATGAAATTGTGTATGACTGAGAGTAGAATAAACACTTTTTAAACGATATATATTTTTATTCAAATTGAAAAAAGACGAGCGAGACGCGCAGGAGACACGCATATTGGCGTCCTGAAAGCTTCTGAGAATTTAAATGGAACTAACATTGTCCGGCGTTTTGAATATCCGCGACTGTAAAAATGTTCCTAAAATGTTTTAGAAATGCAGTCGTCACGTGAGAAGCAGCGATCAGGCCCGTCATAAACACGCCAGGCCGGAGTGGATGTTGAATATTGTACTCACACGCGCGCGCGCGCACACACACACACTCACACGGACACGCAGAAACAGGCGCTTCCTTGAGACGGGGGATCCCAAAATCAGAGCCATATGAGCCCCTCTGAGACAAACAGCAACACTGGCTGCTGGTAAATCGACCCAAACACAACATATCACACATCCTCACACACCACATGCAGTTGGTGAATATGAGTTGAAATCAGGCTGATTTTGCCTCGCGTCAAGAGGAGCCGCCCCCCCACCACCACCTCGCCCAAAACAACACGACGGAATGAAAGATGACAGGTGGAGGTGACGCGGAAGACGAATACAGCTCCAGGATGATCGCTAGGGGTCAAATCCACATCCATCCTGCGCTGGTGCGTCGATGTAAATACAGTGTGTACAACACTCACACGCACGCAAAACTGGTTCCAATATTCTGCTGAGGGCTGAGTCCAACATGAACGACTGGTCGTTCATTTAATCTTGTTTATTATCATTAACATAGTCACCTTTATAACCACACATCAGTAGTAATAACAATGCTATCATGTGATCTCGGCCTTGTGGCTGTGGTGTGAGGTTTGCCATTGTATCTTGAGGGACCCTTGCTTACAGAGGCAACAGTGAAAGGAAAAGCTACATTTTTGGTCTGTTATCAGAGGTCAACTGAGTGACATTTTCTTTATGCAGGATATTTGAGTGCTATCCAGGTTGCAGTACATGACGTGCGGGAGCCTAGTGGGGTCAGTAGAGAGCACTTTGTCAGTCACAGAAGAAGAAGACTGGTTATCTGGTTGTAAAATCAGCAAAATCTACACACGTATTTTGGGAATGGAAAACAACACTGCTCCGTTTCACATGACCTGCCGATCGACACCAAACCTGAATACAATAAGAAACAATTCTCAGGTAGATGAAGGATTTAAACGGAACAAAAGAGAGGTACGAAGCCTCTTTCTCTCTGCATCTCACACGGCTATATGTTATATGTGCCGTCACATTACTCGCACTCTAACAGCCTTCACTTGCTAGGTTCATAGGCAACAAAGCGAATACAGGCGGCGGGGATCATCAGAGATTTCATGGAATTTAACAAGTCACATCACACACTTCCCTTTCCAGAATGCAAAGGCAGCAGCGCCGAGGAAGCACACATCATCTGAAGCGCTCAACCCTCCAGAGCCTCTGGACAACCAGAGACGGAATTTCAGATGTTTAAAGCAACTGAGGAGGAATTATGGCTGCTTAACCCCTTTCAGCTTGACTAAATTACGTCGACTTGGCAGGTGAGCCCACCCGGATCTGCTGTGGGTGGTGGGTTGGGAGGGTCACACAGCACCTCCTGCTCATCAAACTGGTTTAACCCTCTAAACCGAAGCCAGTCCCTGTTGCTGTCCTTAAGCGTACCTGGAAACCAATAAATCTATATGTGAGCTGTTCCTTTCCACAGGCGTTAGTTTAATGTGGTATTTACGTGAGCATGACACGCTGGACGTGACCCCCCAGGACCACCGCTCACCCCTCAGACAGCCATTTGACAGGTGCTGTTACAGGAAATGAATCTTAAAGTGCCACACTCACTAGACTTACATACGGAACTGGAAATCCGGTCCCTCATTTAACCCTCTAACCACCGAACCATTGCGTAAATGACAGAAAATAACCTTTTAATCTGAAGCTTTTATTGGTTCTATTAAAAAAAGAAATAAAATAATTCCAGTTTCTATTTATATTGTCCTTTAACAACTAATACAAAATAAAAACACAATGATGAGTGATCCCAAACAAACAGCAAACATCCAAGTGTCAAGCACGACATGTTCGGCATTTTATCTTTGCTGAGAGGCTTATGTAACTCTGCAGGCATGTGCCAGTGTTTTGGACAGTCCTCTGTTACCAGAGAGTGGCTGAATTATCTAGATCATTTTCGCAGAGATTTGAATGTCAAACCTGTCGCGGTGACCGCAACAACACGGGTGAACAGCAGCTCCTTCCAAACATTTTCCAGGGCTGTTCAGTCCAACATGAGTTTATCTTGTTTGAATCCCGTCCAGTAACACAACAAATGAACCATGTTGATCTATTCAGGAGAAACTGGAAAATAACTCATTATTATTACTAATAACAGTGACCATACTTTAAAGCGTCCATAACATTCATAAGCAGGGGTTGAATAAACAGATGAGTTAAAAATCAGTATTGGAAATGGAATGCATGGAGGTCCTGTCCATCAGCTTGACACCAGATGCTAAAGAGTCCATGCATGGAGAGCTAGATATGGCCGAGCTTCAGCTTCCTTTTGATAGTCCATTTGGAACATCATATTGCATTGTCAATGATGCAGTAATCTGTTGTACTACCAGTAATGCTAAGAGACACAGGAAGCACAAAGAGTCCTCACTTTACTTTACACTGTAAAACATCTACTACTTCATCACTGTGAATTGAATCTTACAAATAAACCTGACGCCACTGCACAGCAAAGTAGTAAAAATATTCAAAACATAAAAAACGAATTAATAACTAAGTAACTAATAAATTAATAGAGGATGCTACACACACACACATAAACATATATGCAATTTATTTTTTAACCATGTGATAGTACTAAACAGTACTGTGTGTGTGTGTACCTGTGTCATGTCCTTGCATCGCTTGTGAGGACCGTATGCATTTGTGAAGACCTTTAGCTGGTTCCAAACAGGTTAAGGCTCATATTTGAGAATTAAACCTTAAAATTACTTAGTCATTCTAATGGAATTGGAGTTTGGTTTAGGTCCTGGTTGCGGTTAGCCACTACTGTTTTGGCTGGTTAGGTTTAGGGGGAGAGGCTGGGGAAAGCATGACAGTTAATGAAACGTCCCCACAAACGTGTGACCGCGTCCTCACTTGTGGGGACGAATCCTTGACAAAACACTATCCTTGTGAAGACATTATGTCAACGTGGAGCCCTTTTGGCTGGACCCCACAATTCCAAGTCTCAAGTTGAGGATGATGGCATCAAAAATAACTGGGTCATTATTATTAGATTTAAATTTGGAGTCCTGGTAAAGGTTAGCCATTTGTTCAGGGGGAGAGGCTGGGGAAAGGGTAATGTCAATGAGAGGTCCTCACAAAGATAGAAGTACAAATGTGTGTGCTATTCCTGCTGCGCTTTCACGAAGGCAGAAAAGCGAGGATCTGGCCTGGCTGTTGATTTATCAGTGGAGCTTATGTATTTATTTATGGAGAATGAAACATGGCAGAGGACACAATCTGCCTTTTTCCATCTGTGTTCAGCAGCACACGCTCAAATGTGAGTGGCATCGCGTTCACCACAGAAATTAGCAATCGTTCGGCACACCACTTCTAATTCAGTCAAATACGCGGTTCCCGAATAATCCGCAATGACGCGCCTCCCGTCACGCACAAATGGCACGAGCAAACCCGACAAAATAGGTTACTGTTGTTTATGTTGGCAGAAAGACATCAACAAGAAAAAAAAGTGTCTTTGATTTCTGAAAGGTCATACCCTCCCCTGTGGTCAGATGACAGACAGTGATGTGATCTTCTCGCTCGTGGCCCAGGGGATGAAATGTGGGCACTGCATCAGAGACACACTTTAATTCACTTTATGACAACTCTAAAAATCACGGGGAATAGCCAACCTGGCGTCTGACGGATCCTGAAGACACAAGAAAGGAATCGTGATGATCTCGTGCCTGAATGTGCTCCAGTGTTTGACCTATTTTGCAGCGGAGGAACTGTTCAGAATCTTTCCCCTCTTGTAAACTGTTCACAGAGCATTCTTGACCCTCACCACCACAGAGGCAGCGTTGTGTTGCAAAAAGTCAAGCCAGTAGCGCCGGAAGGTAGGACCAAAAACTCCAACCTCTGTTTCTTGCATGGAGTTTCTCTTACTTTTTTTTTTTTTTAACACGTGTGCATATGGTTATTTGACTACCATGAGTTTTGCTGGCTAAACTGACCACAAACATACCTTTTATTGAGCTGATAAGATCTGTCTGGAAGGTAGTTCACCCTCATGTTGCCAGGATTTGATACAGCATGAGAGCCCAAAACACAGACACGTGATTCAAACGTTACATGAGCTTCTCACTGAGGCTGCAACACTACACGGATCCAGCTCCACATATGATGGTTTCTGCTCTGTTAGAAGTTGGAATTAGTTGAATTGACAAGTTTGAAGACGGAGAAAAAAACATTTTGTTTTTTCAAAAATATCTTTGCAAGATAATATTGCAAGATAATTTCCGGCTCTATTTTGAAGCGATAAGTTATCAGCTTCACCCCTGGAGTTCCACTGACACCTTTCCAGGAAGTGGATTCAGCATCCATATAACAATGCAAACAATGGACGTATGCTGAGTCTTTAACGCTATAAGAAGCTAAGTGAATATTCAATTTAATGCAGATGGACTGGAACAAACTAGAGCTAGAAAGACTACACATCCCTGCGTGAAGCTGTTTTGCTGTCAGAGTACCACTTCCTGTGAATGTTCATGCATTCATTTATATCCACGGTGTGGTCGCCAGGGGCGGAGTGTATCCCAGCGACCCCAGACGTGTCACTAGTCTGTATGAAAGCACACATATAAAGACATAACCAGTTGCACACGCTCCTAAACAACCATCAAATAATGTGTTTGGGTGGAAAATGGTGTCCAAAAGAAGCCCACACATTGCATAATAAACATGATATACCAGCAGGAACATTTGACTGCCATAAATTGTTGTTATTGTTGAAGTTTCCATTTAACTGTAATAGGCAAAATAATCATCAGGTGACAAGACGTTTGAATGAATTTGATTAAAACGGGTTGATTGGACGCAATTTCGCCGATCGCCGACTAAATTAAATGCATTTTCTCTGATAAACATTCATCCGTCGTCACGCTGTGCGGAAAAACAGCCTCAGTAAAGAAACACTTTACTTGTTTAGAGATTCACAAAGTATGCTGTGGGTTTTCTTTCATTTATTTTTTTTTTAAATGACATTGAACAAAAGTATTAAATGCAAAACAGACTGGTTCCTCCATCAACGCTGCAGTGTTGTGAAGGAGACTCTCCCATTTGCGATTCCGACTCCACGCCCAGAAACAAGTGTATATTGTGGCACGACTCAAACTACCTTTTTGACTCATGCATTTCCAACATCCACATGAAATATTAAACATATAATAAGAATGATAACCTGTGTTTTGTCTTCTTTTTTTTATCTTGTGTTTTTGATTATGTGGAAATACATTTCCTCAGGAAGGACGAGGGGGAGCAGAGGAAACTAGATTTAATATATTCTGTTTAGAATTGTAAATGTATTGCACAGGCCACGCTGTCAAATTACATATATCTTTCATGTATGAAATCATGCATGTCTTTTTTTCTCCCTGAAAGGGGGAGAACTGGCACAAAGGGAGCAACCCCTGCTGCAGAGTAACGGTGCATAGTGCAAGCAACATAAAAAATAAGGTCTAGCTTTGGAGCCCAGGGCGAGGAGCGCGGCTCCATCAGAGCGCAGGCTGGGGCGGGTGGGGAGGGGGCAGAAGCAGACTGAAGCCCCTTTTACTCTCCACTTCTGCTATTATTGCTGACCGATTGTGATGCAGCTGACCAGATGATTTCCTAACAAGCGCCACCACAACAATGTGGCCTTTTCACTCTTTCTATATTTCTCCTGACTGTAAATAATACGAGGGAAAAGAGCGTCTTATTTATCTTCACCAGGTGATGCGACTTCTCAAAATGACTTTGAACTCCCAGTAACAGCTCACGATCGGCGAATCTTGTTTAGCATTGACCGTTCTTTTTTTTTTTTAATCACAAGACGGTGACACAATTTGAGGCTTTCAACTTTAATTAGAGAGACTTTCATCTTTGATAAGGACCAGAGAAATCTGCTCTGTATAATAGAGGTGGGACGGTCTGTCAGACAGGAACAAAGACTTGTCTCTACATCGGCGCAGATGTATCACGGCTTATATGAGAACAAATACAGGCTTTCAGGTGGGCTACTCCCCCCAACAAGACCAAACCTGATTTATCAGGACGTAGATAACCCAGGATTAGGTTTTAAATCTCAATAATAGATGGAACAAGCATAGTTATCATGCAGAAAATAAGATACACTCAGGGTCACTTTCAACACAGCATTCACATCAATGGAACTTGTAATAACACTAGTAAAAGTATTTTAATTCTGTGTCCCCAAGCGGCCAACACTGAGAACAAAAACAGCCGACGGTGTAAATAATCATTCAGCATGAAGATTCAATGGAGAAAGTTCACATTCACTGTGAAGTGCTTTCAACTCTCAACTACTCAGTTAAGCAAGGGACAATATTTCCTCACTAAAATGCGTCACGCAGCCATTAATAGCTCAATACGAACAAAGGCACTTTTCAGATCAATATCCATGGCATGAAAAACATACTTAATAGTCGGACTAAAAAGTTCATTAGTAAAATCAATGACCCTTCGATCCACCCACAGTTTGTTGTCACGGCTCTTGGTTCAGCACGCGAGTTAGTGGAGGTAAACAAAAGTCCATCATTGAAATATGTTCTATACAAAAGCCTCTCAGTGATTCGGATGAGTGTATGAAATAACTTTATACAGTGCATGTCCCTGTGACATGGGCGAGAAGATGTTTCTTCTTTCCTAAGCATTTTGAAGAGAAAAACGAGAGTTACATAGGGAAATGATATTCGGTCCTGAACATTACACCACATCCAGAACTATGAAAGACGAGTGCTGTGAGTGAGTGACTGCTGAATCAGATCACATTAAAGGCCTGGCGGAAAAATAGGGTCAATTTCTCAAGCTTGAAATGAAACCAAAACTCTTAACACCACCAAAGACGAGATGGTCCCGGAACCCTTGGCTTTGTTTGCTAAAACATTGACAGCTAAACCATAGCCCATTCACTACACATGAACCGCGGCTCCAGCTGTGTTTTGAACTGCGTTTTAGCTTGTGATCGATTCTTCACACCCCTGGTTTAAGTCGCTTCTCCCTGTGACCACATGTTACTCTGCAGATGAAAATGATTTTTAACTTTCATTTGACCGTGGAAGCTTTTAAAATGGTGCCCCGGGCTCTAAGAAGAGCAACCGGACACGCCTGCATCTTAACAAAGATGGCCGCCACATCTTCTTTCTCCCTCTGTATTAGAAAAAAAGCAATTTCTAATGCGAGTATCAGAAACACTAGAGGTAAGTGTGGATGTCATTTTGCGGCCAAACAAATTGTTCACTGGCAACATGGCAGTGAATAAGTCTGAACATACTGATATTAATTCTCCTTGCCTCCAGCGTACATGACAGAAATGCTGACCCCTCACAAGCCAGTAAGGACCCTCAGAACCTCAGATGGCTCCTTACAGGTTTTGCCAAAGTCAAAACTTGAATCTAAAGGCGACAGAGGCTTCTCCCTCAGAGCTTCTCACTCTGGAGCAGCCTGCCAGAGGAGATCCTAAGCACAACAGGCACCTCCATCTTTACTCTTAAAAACACTCTTAAAAAATAATTCTTAGAGACTTGCATTTACATTATGTACATGTTTATACATGTGCATATGCAGACATTAATGAAAGGCGTGGCAGAAATAATAATAATGATAACAATAACAGTATTATTATGAGCATTATTATTATGATCATTATTCTACTACTACTACTAATAATAATAAAAATAATAGTCATGATGATGATGATTATTATTGTTATTATTATTCCCTTTCGTTTCACATGATGCAAAATAAGACGTGTTGAAAAAGGGGCATAAGTCCTACCTGATGAAGTTTCAGTTTGCGTTCCCACCACACAGAAGTTTCTTCAGAAGTGTCCGTTGAAAGTCGGCGGGGAAAAGTCTGGCGTCCTCCAGGTCACAGTGGGGTCGTCACAGAGATGATGAAAAGCCAGCAGAGACGGCCAGTTTGTCTTTGTTGAATATAAAGCTATTGATCCGGTGCCTGGGCACCTTGAGAAGATTTGGTGAGATATTCCCAGAATTCCAGGTACTTCCAGGGTTTTCCAAAGCTATACAAATTTGGGATTTAGGGACTCCCAAGTCACGAAAGACTGAATCAGGATGACACCATCACCTGCAACGGAAAGAGAAGGCGTCAAAAAAAAAAAATGTACACACAATAACCCACTCCAGCAACCCAGCAAGAGAATGCCTCATTTCGGTGTTGCGCCTCGGAAGTCAGAGCGGGTAATAAAAATCTTTCAGGAACAGCAAACTAATGCGGTATGACTTCTATCAAGAAGCAAAATTATGAATCTATTTTTAGCAGCTGGGAAATAATATCCATTTATTTGTACGCCCGCCATGGCAGGTCAGGCTCTCGTGATTTCGCAATTTTATTTAACAGCAAAGGGGCTTTACTGAGTAATGTCTGTGTTCACACATCTAGGAAACTTTTAAAACGAAAACAATTTCCAGAGAAACTTAATTTTCTCGGAACCAGAACAAGACGCGCTTCTCCAACAGCATATATAATTGACTATTCTGCAAGGGAGCCTTGCGTATGTGACAACAAAGTCTCATCGACGGCACGTATTTATTCAGCTGTCAATGAAGAAATACATTCAAACACAGACTTTAAATAACACACGGATCCCGGCTGGTGAAGTAAATATGCTTGTGCAATGTTTCAATATCTCTGAAGCAGCAAAGATTTGGTTTGGGAATAGAAGCAAGAAAGAGTCGGCTTGTGATAACTGAATAGCTCTTTTGAAGCCGCATCCACCGAGAGTATTTTTACCTCTGGAGTAAAAGCACATGTTTAATTGTTCCCAAGAGTTCTTATTGCAGAGCTGATAAGGAGCTCAGGGAGCAAACATTTAAAACAGCAGCAAAAATAGCGGGTCCCCAGTTCAATGGCCACATGTGGAAGACGCGACGAGGGAGCCACGACAGTACGGCGGAGCAGACGTGGGGTTGGATTGTCACCATTATCATCACGCCACTAAATAATTGCTGAGCTTAACACCACAGAGGAAAAGTTTGGCGTCTAGAGCTTCGATCAAGGACACGACTTCCACTTCCAAGTTCACTGATCAACCCAGTGAGCTCGTGGAAGTCTACGGCTTAATTGCTTTGCGGAACCTTTAAGTGGAATCCAGTCAAATTACTCAAGACAGCAAGTCTCAGTTAAATTATAATCCTACTGAGGTACATTTCTTTTTAAGGTAAATTGGAATGGAGGCTTAAGATGAACGCAGCTGCAGGAAACCGCTTTCAGAGGAATGAAAAAGTTGCAGGGTGATTTGTAGAGGGAAGTTAGAGTGGTTGGCATTTTTAATGGTTTTATATTCCGGTGGAAAACGCAAACATCTCTCTCAAACAGCGATCACACAAAAAGATGTGCTCACTTGATATGCAGTGTGTTGCAATGCCAACTGGCTGTGTAGGTTCTGCTATAGGGTTCAATTATAGACAGCGGACACATAGTCCGGCAAGTCCCAACCCCACCAGAGGACCATTCACTTCTTTCGGGGGTTATTTGTGTCCCAATTTTTGGATTTTGTCCCTTCTTTTGTTCTTCTGTCGTCATCCCTCTGTCTTCCAATTCCATTCCTTTCCCTTCTTCCATCTCCCAATTCCTTTCCTTTCTTGTTGTGCCTTCTTGTTCAGGTGGGTGGAGGTACCAATTGGGGTTTCATCTTCTCTCACTTTGACCTTATTGTTTCAGGCAGATTTAGAGTGGAGATGTCCCACGACTTAGGGAAGACAGTGTCGAGTCTGGGGGACTTAGGCTCGTCCGTGAGGTAAGTATGTCGAAGGTGTGTTTTGAGGGTGATAAACGTTCAAAATTTTATCAATGACTTTCGGTGTCTTTTTTCAGGTGGTGTTGCCAGAGGTAAGTATTTCTTTGTACAGGTGGTAAGTATTTGTTCTTTTTGTTCCTATTGTAAATAAAGAATTTTAACCTTTTTGTGTCTGTGTTATTTCTTTTTGCTTGATTTTAATATTCCTTTCTGAAGTTTAGGGTTCGACTTTGTAGGGTTAACTTATAGGGTTACTAAAAAATGATGAAGACCACAGGTGGTCGAAACTCCGCAATCGGCCCTTTATCTTCGAATTAAAACAGAACAGAACAGAGCTCAATAGCCTAAAATGGTCTACTTTTTTGAAAGCCAAGTGAGGCTCCTGTGAGATATATATGGTACAGCGACAGCTCCACCCAGCTTGCATCCATCCATCACGCGGATGTTGCAGACACCTTACCCAAAGCAAGCAGCAGCAGGGAGAATGAACGACCCGACAGTACGTCACACAGGGCTTCACAGGGATTCCCAAACTTCTTTACACTTAAAAAAGATGACAAGCATGCCAGTTTTATTTTTACTCATTCAGACATTCAAGGACACGGATGGGAAATGAGTCCGTATTTCCGACTGGCTTCATTTAACCAAACCTTGTTTGACCTGTGACCTGGGCTTTAAAACCACTTAGGGGTCATTTCAGCCAATCTATTGCAGTAACACACCTGGAGCACGACACACTTCTGTCAATGGCTTCCTATTCACTCTTTGACCAGCAGGTACACTGGGCGGTCAGTTCCCGCTAATTTGTCGTCTCTCTCTCGTCCTAGGCCACGACTTCCCTGTTTGTCGGCGCGACCTGTGGGAGTATATGAGCCGGATCAATAGCCCACCCACAGCAGAGCCGCAGGCCATCCCTGACCCGGGCTATTGATCAGGCCCGGCACAGCTGCCAATAACAATGTGTTGGGTATGACACCAAGCTAAGATGGGAGCCGAGGACGGGGGATTGTGAATTGCCAGTGGCAGCCCCACAGCACACCGAAGATAAAAGTCAATTCCACTTAACCAAATCACTGACAACTAAATAGTTAGCTCTCCGAAGAATGCGGAGTGTCTCTGGTGGCAACAGCTGGACAGCTTTGGGGATTTCCGATCCCCAGACCCGCGTCGAGGAGCACACAGGAGCAACAGTGTGGCAAAGTGAGGCCTTTATTCCACGACCTCTGGCAGGTTTATCTCTTAATCTGCACAACGTAGCGTTGCGGTCATCGATACATTAGCGGAACTCTACGCCTCCTCCCATTGACATCATCATCGCGGCGGGCGCTTTGATGTTGGAACATTTTCGGAATTCACTGGTTAATAGATATATTGAATCAAATTGAAATCTCTGAGTGTGTGATTCACAAAGTGCTTTTCTTGGTTCAAAACAACAGTGCCGCCAGATTCTTGAGGACTTGTAGAAGAAGATCATTTCATTTTGAACAGCCTTTCCTAACAACCGCAGCGGGGCCACGTCCACAGATCTAGCAGTCTACTGCAGCCTCAGACCTCTGTTCGATCCACCCTGCTCCCAGTCATTACCAGTCCATATTAACATAGTTTACATGTCACGTTACTGGGCCTTGGCCGTGGGAATGTGATTCTGTGACCACTGCCTCCTTGTACGTTCAGCACCTATCTATGGCTCCATATCTCTCCCAGTAATTGCTGAGTGACAGAAAGGCAATACTGACCACTTCATTACAGGACAGCCAGACTGACTGGACACTGGCCTTTGGCTCCAGGTTACTCTGGCCAGACTGACCTTATCTGCCCAGGTCGCTTGGGGTCAGTCTCGCGGAATTTGAAAGCATCTTCCTGGAAAAGGTTGCTCTGAATAAGCAGCCTTCAGTTAACGCTGGACAAAATAGCAGAGAGAATCAGAAGCTGTTGTAAAGTCCCTCCACCAGGCCAAATATTAATCTGTCCAGATGAGAAACTCAGCAGAACATGTCTGAACATATGCGAAAATAGTCTTGGTTTTATTACATTTGGCAACTAAAATTGAATATTGGCATTTAATGTTGTGTGTGAAATAATAAAATAGCAATGTTGCATCCTGCAGATCACTACAGAATCAGCTTTTGTTTATACTTTTAAATCATATTCGAAATGATTCAGAACCTTCGACCTCAGCATCAGTGTGATTTTCTCAATCTCAACGCAGTTTATTCTTATTTGTTAGTGTCATTAACAATATGATTTACTCTTTATAAAAACACTAAGCTGCAATAACAAGTTTCACAAATACCTTCTGTCGGTGAGATTTTGGGGTTGAGTTGTATCAGTGGTTTTAAAAAAATCAGGTTCACCGCAGTTCTACACCCCACCATGAGCCTCGATCGCACTGGAGGTGAAACATTTAGCCTCACAGAAACAAGACTCAGCAGCTTGCTCTCAGCGAGCAGCATGTGGCTAACCGGACTGGGCATCTACATGGCTCCACCACCAGTCCTCGGTATGCATTTGCTTCAAGTTCTTGTTTCATTTGGGTTTGAAGCACGTGCCGTAACTTCCAGACAACGAGATGACATTTTTGGTGTCATGGTCTGAACCCTGCAATAATATATAATATATAGTAATACATGGATTTAGCATCACGCTACCAATATATTGAGCCTTGCCACGTCAAACCGATGAAATCACAGGTGTTTTATTTTCCTTAAAGTGCTCAAAATGTGCTGTTTCCACCCGTGTGTCCATTGTCAGCGGTTTAATGTCAATAAAAGATGTGAGGAGTTCATCAAGTGCAGAACATTGCCCAGTTTGTTTCATGAGTCAGTCTCCATGCTGGAGTGTGTTCAAAATTAGTTCAGAAGATCCTCATGCGTTTTTAAGCCAGGTGCACCACTGACCTTTCTACGGTGCAGACAGCACCACTGCACCCGCGGCTTATAGACCAGTGCAGCTTATGTAAGAACAAGATCTATTTTCCTTCTTAAATTTAGTGGATGCGGCTAATATTGCAGTGCGCTCTATAGTCCAGAAATTACAGTGTTAAACTGGTGTTTTTGATCAACTGCCCTCATGAACATGTTTCCAAACTCATCTATGATACATTCAAGTGACGTAAATAAGACACAATGGTTATAAAGCCTTACAGGTAGCGAGACAAGGGGGAAAACAGGAAATAACAGATACTCAAAATTTCATTTTTTTCCAGGTGTTCTCCTAGGCTGACTCTTCGTCTTTCCGCATGTCCTTCAGTCTCCTTCACCTTGACCCATCATCCAACCTGGTGCCACCAAATTATGAGTGGTGCAACCGTAGCTAGCAATGAGTTGAGGTTAAAAAGCATCAGTTTAAAAGCAGTTACAACTGATCATTTTCTTCATGCTATCCTACTCTACTGTACTAATTTAAGGCAATATTTTAACGAAATAATCCATCTACTACAGAGATGGGTAATTAAATGGGCCACATTAGAAACTGTAACTGCTGTGAGGGGCCACCATCAAAAGAAAAGCCAGCGATGACTACAAAACATGATGGAAAAATATCCAAAATATATACTTGGACAAGGACAAAATGAACTAAAGAAGACGAAATGCATGTAAGCATATTAAGAAGTTTAAACATGCCATGAAACCTACTGAAATATTTCATTTTATATAGATTTAATTTGAATATGAATAAACTATTGACCAGATAAAAAAAGGCAATATATTTAGAACTATATTTTCAGTATTCCTTCAATGTATTTTGAGGAACAAGAAAAACACAAAATGGCCAATGAGAAGAAAAAAAAATGTAGTCAACAAGAACATGCTATATTTGCTATTATACGGCCCCCGGGCCGCACTTTGCCCAGGTCTGATCTACGATAATCATAAACTATAGCATTTTTTCCCCTTTCTTTGTTAAAAAAATGGAGGACTCTCCACTACACTACAGCAAATTTGGACTTGACAACTTTTACCTTTGATGCAGTATCCTTGTTTGTCTGCAAAAGAATGTGCATTGGGGTGTGTGTGTGCGTGTGTGTGTGTGGGTGCAAAACTCTTTATGTACATACTAAAGCATCCCCAACGCTCCTTAGATCTCATCTCCCGACAGCTGCTTGGCACCGCTCATATGAAATCACAATAATGGCAGATGAGCTCTCGCACTACACAGACAATCTGTTTGAAAGCGCACTTTATTACACTTTGTTCCCTTTAATAAAAAAAAAAAAAAAAGTCAAATAAAGTATGCGGGAAAAATAACCGGGTTTTAAAAAATCCCAGATAAACGGAAATGATTGCATCTTTAAATAATAAATGATCTCCTGCCTCTAACAGGCGGGAAAGTAACGGAAAATAATTGAAGACAACAATGTCCTATAAGTGCAGGGCTCCGGCAGTGCTGATTCAGTTTCCCTCATAACTTCAAACGCTCCGTCATAAAGTATGGATCATCTCCAAAAGAGAAATTATGCACCTGTTTACAGTTTTCCTCTCATTAAGGCGACGGGATTCTGTCTTCCTTTGTTAGAGACGATTTCTGTTTGGCAAACTTCTCCAGAAAACCATGCTGGCAAATTAGGCGGGCAACGCAAAACGAAACAAACAAAAACATTCTAATGTGATCCGTGGTGGGGAATAAATATTTCACAATTTGTCTAAATTTGACAACAAAGACGGACCAACAGCAAATCAACCAAACAGCTCAGCGAACAACAATGTTCGGAGGCCTACATTCATTTACAAAACATGGGAGCTCATAGCATGTTACAACAGTCTGTCTCACATTGGGTTTTTGAAGTTTTAAGTCAGTTGGTGACTTTTCGTCGACAAAATAAGTCACAGCGAAATCATCCCACGGATTGGTGGAGTGTCCCGCATCCGCACATCTTGTTTCTACAGAACATGGTGCTTCATCTGTGGCTTGTCAGTTGCTGGTCATCACGTCATACAACTTACAATGGACAGCACCAAGGACCGTGACAGAGGCCAACACTGGTCAGTGATACATTTCATGTGCTCCATAGTCACTACTGCGATACATAATCCGACAATGCTTCCACCAAATGACATATTTTAGGTTGACTGAAGTGACCACTTCAGAGCATACCAACGAAAAGTATATTGCACAAACCAACATTTTTAGGAACTTTTTGTAAAATGCATATATTGTATTCATTTCAGTTCATAAATCAATGTACATCCTTCCACACGCTCAAACAGAGATTGAAATAGTGATTCATGCGTTTACAATGAAATGAAAGTCATTAGAAAAAAAAGAAACTGTGATAGGAAAAACAGGGAGATTCCAAAAGTGAGGCTACTCAATCCAGACTTTGATGGTCAACTCCACAACATTGTTGGTGGGGACAGTTCAAAAACAATGATGCTCACAGCACAAGGAATGAAGAGGAGTGTAAACACCTTAAACTGAATCCATGGTCATGTGAGCAACGTGAACATTTGAGCTCAAACCAATAGTCCAATAGTGTTGTAGTTGAAACCACTTAACCCGAGACCGAGTAGAAACCAAGTCCAGTGGAAGGGGCCGGACTGACACCAAGACCAAGACCGATTAAAAAACGGAATCCAGAAGCACAAGTTCACAAACGTATTTCTTACTGCAAAAAAGCATGGCGGTCATCTTTTCAAAATAAATATACAGAACAAACTGTGGGTTTGTTCTGTCTATTGTATTCAGTTTTGTCCGTGTCACCTCACTGGTCTGAGAGTAGAGTCGGGCTCTGGCCCACGCAGTCTTGAAGTTGGACTCTGTATGCTCTGGATTCAGTCTTGGGATAGGTGGTCTTGACAATAACACTGGCATCCAGTGCTACCCTTCTCGTTCTTTCTGCATTTCCCATCAGGTGCTAGCCCAACGTGACAGCCTCCTCTACATTGGCTCGGTCGATCATCTTCATATCATCATGTACGGGATCCATGAACTCGAGGTTCACCTCTCTTCTCCTCACCACAAGTCCAAACTATCTGCGCCCCTGACTTTGTCTCCAAAGCTCTCCACATGAGCTGTCCCTCTGATATATTCACGTCTGATCCAGCCGCTTCTCATCCGACCCCGTGACTATGACTCTAAAATGATCTGACCTTTCAACCATACTCATTCGGCACAGCTGCATCGATGGTTCCTATAAATAAAGGTTGCTATCAGGCAACAGAGATTAAGTGCCATGTGTAGATAACATGTAAACACACAATATTGACTACAATAACACCACTGCACTTCTGAGCTTCAGTGAGTGGTACCTTTCATATCTCTTCATTGCCCCTCTGTAAGGCAGATCTACATCACGCCACGTCTCCTGGTGGGTTTAAGCAGCGAGCGCATTATCAATCACAGCTCATAATAAACCATCTGACCGTGAACCTCAAGCCCAGCTGATTTTACGACACGATACAGAACAATTAGAGTCGAGAAACAACCACTCCTTCAAGCGAATTCATGGGATTTCATGATGGGACCTTGTGGGGAAGATTATATGGACAGAGTTGTTTAAGTCCACAGGTGTGAAAGCATCCAGGAATACGGTGAGATGACCTTTGAATTTTGTTGCCATGTTTGAAAGTTAATAAAGCAGTCCATTACACTGACGTTCCTTCAACACCATAACACCATTCCAGGACGTGGTAGTATCACAGGCTGTTGCTCCTTGTGAGGACAACTCTTTCCTTTGTGTGCATGTCTTTGGGGATGTAGAGGACGAGGACTCATGTTTTTATTCCCTGCATTTCACGCTCACAGTTTCAGATGCCTCAAATTTGCCACTGAAATCAGATGGTGGTTTGCTCTTACCAACAAAAGTAGGAGAACAATCTTAAAATATCTCTTTAATAAGGAAGCAAAGCGGCTACAAAGGGAAACCAGTCTGATTTGGATGAAGTGACAAGTCAAAATTGTCACCTGCCACAGAAGAACATTGTCACATGTTTCAATATCTGACAAACTGCAGAAACTAAAACTGTAACAAGTCAAGTGATCTCACCTCATCGGTTGATTTCTTTTCATCTGAGGCAAACAAAAGCATTTTGGAACACAACCACTTAGGTCAGGTCGACAGTAAAATTCACTTCCCAGTCATCAAACCGGTAGCCACCACCCTCCTGCTCCAAAACACTGCTTAGCGGTATAAGTTACAGCCCAGCTCTGCAGGGACTTATTTTTATAACCTCTATTATTTTCTATCATAAATATTCAAACGCAGATCTTAAAGCCCGAGCTTAGTGAGGAGAATAGCCAAAAACAACATGCCGCTTTTCAGCTTCCCCCAGCCCTCGCTCTTCTATAGAAAATCATTAAGAAGATGAATGCAGAAATCGGGGCGAATGCTGAGACGAGACGGAAAGACCCGGCAAAAATAATATACTCATATGAAAGACTCAGGATGAAATATTTGGTCAAGAAGATTCTGCTGTTTTGTTCTTTATTTGTTTGAGCATTTTGACTTGTTTTGCATTTCCCCCTTTGGGATGTGAATTAATATTTCCAGCTTGAATATTAATCCTGATTCGGAAGTGGATTAGTTTGCCATTGTCCCCTTCATGCTGAGCCCTAAATAAAGGCGCCGACATGGAGAGGAAATCTATACCTTTCTGCCCGGCAAACAAAGACCTCTGCACCCGTAGATAACACAGACCCCCCTGTAATTCTACAAACATGCTAGATCTTCCCTTCTATTTATTCCCTATCAGTAATGCATTTCCCCTTTCCTTGTTTTTCGCTTATTTGTCATCGCTTCCTCTCAGAAAAAAGAAAAAAATGTGGAAAAAAAACTTGGCCATGGTAGATTTGCAAGGCAATTGTGCCCTTAAACTGTGTCTCTTCCTCTGCTTATACCATGAGTTTATCAAAGAATACAATGGGGTTGTGCTTCCACCATTATTCTCCAGGCAAGAACAGTAATTTAAATGCACCAGTACTACTGAGACGGCTGTCCCACTGTGGAACAGAGAACGATGAAAATGCGTTACGAAAAACACACTGCATTACTTTGTTGACCTTTCCTGTTCCCATAGTTTACAAACAGCTGTGAAGCTCATTCCTCTGGGCTCTTTGTACATCAGAGAGAACGAGTGATGGAGGCACACCACACTCAAATGGAGGACTTCTTCAAAACTAGCTGCACAAACACAGCAGACACATTTGTGTTTCCTCTGCCGCCAAAGCGGTTAAATGAGAGGAACTACACAATCACAAAAATCTCTTGCCTACTTGGGCACACAAAACATCAGCTGAGGACAAATAAGGACTTGCTTTCTTTTAGTTAGGATCGTGTGAAAAGTCCAGTCATTAAAATTGGTGGAGTTAACAGGAGGCAGCACCACAACAACAAGAAGGGCATCGGTTCTTCAGCCTGACTTGTCTTTGCTGCTGTTCTGCTCTCTCCACGGCTTTAACTGGCCACTATGGTTTACGGTTCATATTTTCTGCCGGTGTCAATGACCTGGTCTTGGTGTCCCTCATCTCTTGCCCATAAGTAGCTGGGATACTTAGCATCCAGTGACTCTAGAAAGAGGAAAAAAATTAACAAAAATGCATGTATTTATTCAATACCATAGTGGTCATAAACTATGAATTGCTTTACGAGGCGTGCATGAACATCCATGTAAGCAGAAATATTTCATGATCGTGATCACACAGAAGGCATGGGACTGACCCAATATCTTTCTAACTTGAGTCCTTTCACTCAAGCACGGGCTCAAGTTGACAGAAAGAACAACAGATTCTGACTCCCAAGGTGTCAGAATAGTGACAATTGTTAAAAGGAAAACAGAGGTTGGGGTTTGGGGTCCTTTCCCTCTGTATATCCTTACTGTCAGTAAGGAGGAGAGCAGCAAGTTGCATCTTAGCTAAAGTGGTAGTGAGAGCTCCTTGCCCTCCATGTCCCAACCCCTTCACTTGGAATGGGAGGGGTCAGCTTTGACTCCATTGAGAGACCTGTGCATCAACATGCGATGATGCACATGCGAAGGTTAGACTGGTTACTATTAGGCGAGTTGTTTGTTGTTGTATTGGGCAACTTTCTCTGAGAATCGCGGAACGATTGTAGCATTAGCCGCTAAGCTATCAGGCCCTACACGACACATGATGTCAGTTTCTCAGACTCGCTACCAGCGTGCTGGAAGACTCAGGACAAGAAGACAAAAACACTAACCAGGATGGGTGACAGTGGCACGAATGAGCAGGACAGATGATGCCTACGGTAGATTCATGGAGTGAAGACTCTGCTCAGCCTGCTCTTGCTTTTTAATGTCAATAAAATGTTAAAACACTCTGCTTTCCTTGGTTTTCCTTAGAGATGCTTTATAATACAGTCATTTTGAAAAACAATGCTTAAAAAATGAGAATAATCGATTTCTATGTTGTGTTTTTTTTTATGTGATATCACCCAGACACTTTGGGAGTGAGAGTGGGTCGGATTGAGCCTAAAAAAATAAATCCCAGTGACTGTTTTTAATACTGATTCATGTTGACATGTCACGACGTGCATGTTAATGCAGAAAAACAGGTATTAAGAACAGCCAATGGTGTTGGGTAGAAAAGAAAGACGCGACTGTCAGTTGAGGGAAGAAAAATGACGGATTTCACGCCAGGGAAACGTCCAGACCCGGTCGAGCCGATGGGACCGGGCAGCCATCGTGATGCCATTACAGTGTTAACCAATCCATTGGTGTCTGTGCGTCTGGGTGGGTAGACACTCACAGTCTGGAAGGGGTTAATGGGAAATCAATGAGAGGGACGTGCTTATGAGCAAGACATGGTGGAAGAGGGACGAGGAGAGTCGCGTCGAGAGAGATGGAGGGGCGGAGAGGGAGCATTGTTCCCAGTGATAGGAGCAGACTTCCCAGATGTTATCTGTCATTCAAGGCAGCGCTCTGGTGACCAGATGTTTAGGCTCAATATGGCAGTGTGGGTACGGACCCGGCAGCAGGATCAATACAGGTCAAGTTCACGGCTGCTCAAGCTTTCCAATCTTCCTCAACAGCAAGAAAAGTACCACCAAGACATGGAGGGGGGGAGTGGGGGTCACGTGACCGGGCTATTTTGGCAATATTTGCTTCACAGGTGTCCATTACACGAGGCTGATTTGAAAGGAAAGGTAAAATAAATATAACAAAAATGAGCCAAGGCAGTTATTTTAAAGGCCCGAGGGCATTTGGGGAGGCAGGTGGGGGGATTGTTAAGGGGGGGGGTGGACTAAAAGCGGATCCCAGAGCAGAGAAGCTCTTTGTAGTTTAAGCAAAGTGAGCTAGCCAGAGGCCCGTGCTCTCACCTCTTACTCACACACGCTGTTTGGGGAAATTAGTGCGTCGCTCCATAATTAATCAAGTAAATGTTGAGCTGCTGCGATTTGGATTACATTAACATATAATCAATAATGTATTAATCAAAAACATATAAACACCTCTGCATAATCACAGACTTAACTAAGGGCATTTCCCGCTGCGTGGAAAGTTTGTGCTTCTTATGGCGGCGAACAAACAGAGGGCGATACAATGGAGGGTTTTAGGATGAAACATATCTCGGTGCTTAACTGTCTCCGTTCATCAAATGAGTTTCTCACCACGGCAGCGCTGGTTTCAAGAGCCAACACAAGGCAGAGGAAATGATGAATTCATTTATTTATTCTTAACAATAGCCCGACGCGGCGAGCGGAATAAATAAGCGCGGCGCTGATGAGAAACGGGGGAAAAAACACAATCCAAATAATTTTTGCAAAGCTACTTCAGGTTTAATTCCAAAAGCAGCAAAGTGGATTGAGGAAAGGAGTTCGTCACCTTTATCATGAGCAGAGGAGTCGACTCATCTCCGCTTTTGTGTTTTCACTTAAATGCATGTTCTGTTTTTGGCAGATAAGTTGTGTTGTTTAAAAGCATCCGCTCCTGCTTAACGTTTTGTTCGTTGGGGGAACTTCATGCCGAGGGATTTTCTAAACACAATTCATCAAAGTGGAACGGGACTTTCTTTTTTTCTGCCTTCCTAATCCTTTCTGCTGCAGATGAGAGATTTGCAGTTCAGACTCATTAAGATTAAAGCATTTTACCAGAGTTATTTAAGAATGCAAAGTTCCATGTGAGAACTGCGAGTTGGGAGCAGAGAGAAATCCCACTGGCGTGCTCCGTGCACTGGGGGCTGATCTTAACCTATATTTCAGTTCGGGGTGTCAGTGATTGAATGATAGGAAGCGGAATAGCTTTTCCTGCTGCATAATAGCTTCAAGTTACGATCACTTTTTCCCACTCATAATCTCTCGGGGATTATCTGGTTGGACTATTTGTCTTCACGCAGCAGAGAAAGGTTTGTATCATAGTTGGCTGCTCGTGATATTCACTCAGTAATCTTCACGGGTCATGAAGGGCACGTGCCTATATCATGTATATTGGGTCACGCTCCGGGTTACGCTCGACCTGTCCACTACAGGACCCATAAACAGACCCGCCCAAATGTGATTATCACGTTGACAGAGGACAGAGGGATGAAACCACAGTGCCAATGCAGTCAGGTCGCAGCACTGCCCAATGCACCGTGATGTTCTGAAATGTCCACTGGTGCCCAAGGCCAAGTTTCTGAGCAGATTGCTTCATGTTGTTGCTGAAAATACTGCTGTGTTGTTTTATTGTATTGTTGTGGTTAAGTTGTCCATTGACAGAAAAAAACAGTGAGATTCCCACATCCTTCCCACTACGGTGGGTGTTCTTGGGGTTGAAGGTTTCTCCTTTGTTGCACCAAATGTAAGCCAATTCTTAGTGGCTAAACAATTCAACTTTGTTTTTATCTGACCTTCAAAGAGAGGACCGTGCTGGTGATCCTTTCCACACCGGCTGGAATTTACCACAATGGAAAACGTCTTATTTCATGAAATAACGCTCAGCACTGGAAATAATGGAACATGTTAGAGATACAACTAGACATCCTTTGTACATCGCCCGTACATTTCACCACCACACACAGCCATTGTAACCCTGGTTACTTTCAGTAGTACGGAAACTTACGACACTCACCAGTGTGTTATCTCAGTGAGTGAGAAAAAGCAGCAAAAGCGAACGTCACATGCAAAAGAAAATTATGCCTTGTTTATTTCAGCCTGATCAGGTCAAGCACGCAGCGCAAGTAGCTTGATCTATGGTGGCCTGAAGTGGACAATAAGTAAATCCTAATCTCTTGTCTCACCCTTAACACAAGCACTTGGTAAAGAGTGCCCTCCGACGATGAAGCGAAAAGTGTTTGACGTCCATAAGAATTGGGACAGCACTTCACGACGTTACGCTTCACTAGCGTCACGTGTAAAGTGTTTTGTTTACTGTATATCGAGTGTTGGAGATGTTTTGCAAATGCCAGCACCAGCGTTTTTGCAACCTCCGGCGTTGGCGCTGATAATCTTACTTCGGAAGAAATGGTCGGAGCCGAAGCTTCGCCATTATTATGCGGTGATACATCTGTTCGAGGTATGATGATGTTAATGTTAGCCTGAATGCTAGCTGACTGTTGTTTGTTAAGAAAAGCCAATCAAACCAAAATACGCATTCATGTTGGTTGTATTGTATTGTATTGTTAATATTGTTGGACACAGTAGAGCCTTTTGGCTTGTGATACGAGGAGAAAGCAAACAAATGGAAGAGTCGTCCTCATTTCTAAAATGTCCCCGTTGTTTATGTTTATGTTATTCAATTCACACATTGGTATCCTGGGAATCTACCCACGCTTCATATTCCCACTAGCTCCGGAGCCCCTTCGGTTTGAAGGGATCATTTCAAGTGGTGAACGGTGCCCTCTGTCTTAGTAGTCGGTAGTACTGCGACACACTACACTGACACGTGAACGCGCAACACCCAGTGTTAGGGCTACAAACGTGTGGGGATCCATGACAAATTATATTGAAAAAAAAAAACATGTAATAAGCCTGAGTAGCAGATACTTATAGTGGCCTTTGGTTTGCCACTTATGCATTGTTACTCAGGGTTTACAGCCCAAGGTTGAGGCGACCTCTTCACCCCCACGAGCAGGAAGAAGGCTCTTGTTAAAGGGAGTCTGGGCTACATAACTTTGGCTGCTGCCACCACGACCTGGGTTCAGACCTTAACGTTGCTTTACAGTGCAGACCAGTCTGCGTCAACAGACTGAAATCAAACTAAGCTCAGCCAAACTTGAAAAATATAAAATCAAGTTATGCTTAAACTGAAACAGCGGTCTTCCAGTCTTCAAAACCTTTTTTGAAGACCACTGTAGGATGTGTATTTAATTTACGAAAACTGTTTAAGAGTTTCTAAAATTACTCTCAGAGCTGGCATGTGATATTTAACATTGGAGAGCCTCGTGTTGTAGACTCAGCCGAAGGAAAATACGGTCACAGATCTTGAATATAATGTGTTTTGTCCGCAGGCTGCCTACTCTGAAGCTGGCCGGCCACTCAGAGGCTGAAGAATTCTGTTGGTAGAAAAGAGCTCAAGTTCTCGGCACCTTTCCCAAACTTTCCAACTCTCAAAGTGTCGCAATCTGGTTCCATTTTACATCTGGCCTTGACATTGTAACAGAGCTCCTTTCTCTCCCTTCTGAACCGCATATTTAATCCCTGTGCTTATGTCAAACTTAATTACAGGACCTTGTAAGAAAAAATAACAAGTGAGCCTTGTAGGAGGGGGAGAGAGGAAAGGAGAGCATGAGGAGGAGAGCAGAAGGGAACGGAGGGGAATACAATGAGGTGTGAGGGGGGGAAAGGAACAGCAGAGACATTTAATCTGTTGACTTAGTATGTTAACGGGCTCAAGAAAACACTTTGATGTTCGGCTTCATGTTTTCGCTGAAAGGTCGAAAGGCCAAAGATTTTTTGAAACTCTCTGTACCGCTGTTGACAAAAATCAATGGCTAAATCGAATGAATATGATTGGATTTGATGATATGACCGAATTAATGCGCAGCAATGTTTTTGATCCGCTTCAACAAAAACACGCAGATCGACAAAAGTTCACGCCAAAAATAAACGGCAGTTTGACCAAAGGAGTTGCCTGCTTTGCTCGTGATGGTCGGACGACTGGATCTGAAGAATTGGAACAGGCGGCGGGACCGTGATGCTAGTGTGTCAGTTTAAAACTATTACCTCCAACTCCAAAAAACATCAGCCGAGGCGTTTGTGCACAGGGAGACAGCGCTGTGAAGCGAGGATCTTTGAACAGTCTAAATCAATTTTAGAGGGAGGAAGATAACAAACACTTGACTGAAGTGAAGAAAGGGGGACCTCTTTTTTTTTTCAGGTTTGAAAAGCACATATTCATACAATCTTCATAAGCAAAAACAGCGGAAAAGTAGTATACATGAAGTCTTTTGAAAAGCGGGATGACAGCTGGGGAGAATGGGTGAGAATATAGGAGCGCTCATCAGAGACGCTGACAAAAAAGATGAAATGTACTCATATTTTCGTCTATTTACCAAAACAATTCCCCCCGCATCATGCTCTGCCACCCACGTAGCACGCCTAAAGTTGCACGGATCCCTTCAACAAGCTTGCTAACTCCGCTCTTCCCAGACCGGCCAAGTGATAGACCTGTGGACTGAGAAGTTCCCATGCCACTGGCGCTGGATCCGGCGCGCTACCCAAAGGTATTTATAGCAGGTCAGCACTAAAGGGCCGGGAGAGAGGGCATGCTTGTTTTCCTTTCCATTCCCTAGGCACTTTCACCAGGCCTCACATGTGGGTGCTAAATATATACCCAAATACTGAGAGCAACACTGTGGGGGCAGACGATTAGATGGGCTTCTTTATAACCGAAGCCATTTGGTAGAGAAGCGAGGAAAGGAGTGTGATGAGGAAGAGGCAGCATTTATGTGTTTTTAGTGGGAGTGACTCTTGTGAGGACCAGGAGGGAAGCGAGAGGACGTTCAAAGGCAACAGTGTTTTATCGTTACACATCTCAGGAGCAGGGAAACCAATAGACAGGAAGAAACCATATCACTGAATTTGAACCGACGTCGCAGTTAAATTGTACTTCAATCAATAAAGTATACAGTATGTAGGCAGGGAGGGTCATTTATGAGCCATGTGAATGTGACACCAAAGAACAATACTTTGTTTTTTTCAACCATCCTGTGCATGAATTCATTAATTGTGAAGCACAGCCCAGGGAGCTCGATACTTTCTCTGGTTTGCGATGATGCATAGAGAGGAAATGAAAAATGTGATTGAGACATTTGGAGATGTGCGAATGGAGTCGCCAGGGCCAGGGACATTCATTCTTAAATTCTGCTTCAACATTTTTTTTTATATCCAAACTGTACTATTACGATGTTTCAAGACTGTTTCAAGAGAGGTGCGCAGAGAAATGTAAGGCCATCTGTCGCTTCGGTTTTCAATTGCACAGTTATTATGGAGCGACATATGCCCCCCATAACACTATGTTGCAGGAAATCCTCCAAACTGTATATTCATCGACATCAAAGTACCATAAGAGGCACACAAAACACATGCCATTACAGTATATCACTTTTTTTCACCTGAATGGGTTTGCGGTCAGGTAAAGGAAGGCTGACAGTATTCAACACATGAGCAAGTTTATACTTCCATACTGCTGGTTTAACTACCTGAATATGGTTGATGACTTGAGTTTCACACCAGTTCTGGGCTCATATGTCTAGTGTTCAGTGAGATGAAAGGTCCTGGAAACTTGCCTATAAAAGTGAATTGTATTTATGTTGCTGTCTTATCTCGAACCAGACTGGTCAGTTCAAGAAGCAGAGACAACTTAAGCTCAGTGGATATTCTTCAGCCCATTTGGGTTCAGGTCTGCTCTCATGTGACTGGATGATTCGATATGGCATCACTTGGTTGTTTAATCTCGAGCTTTGTGAAATATATGTGGGTCAGGCCCCATGTCGACAGGAAATCTTAAATTTAGTGAATTTAACTGCCACTCCTCCCCTTCAAGGTTCACGAAAATTTGAATTGTAAATCATTTCCATGAACTGAAATAAAAATAAAAACGAAAGGTCTTCAAAAACGATAACTGAAACTGCATTGTCTGTTTACAAAACTAATCAAAATGAACTAAAATATAGCTTTACTTATTTCATAAAGAAGCAACACATTTAAAAATTAGACTAACTGAATTTGAAAGCCAATAAAAACTAAAACTAATGAAAAAATCCTCAACCATCAAAACCATGCTTCCGTCAACATCAATTTTAGTGCCAGCTCATGAACTAAATCTGTGGAATAGTGTAAGGTACTCAGATTTTAGTGTTTTTCAGTTGAGTGTATGAACTATTTCCAGGCCACATATGTTATCTTCGAGGATGTTTAAAGTAATCTATCTACTTATATAAAGTTGAAGAATGTTCACAGAGCAACAGCTAATGAAATAACGCTTATACTTTATATAAAGTGTGTCATACATGAGGTGGTTCACACCATTTCATTTCTGCTGCCATATCGCGACACAGATTGGTTCAGAGACATGGTGACGACAAGCTGTGTGCGACAGCATATGCAACCAGTGATGCCCTCAATGGTATTACATAGGGAAGAGCAGCAATGGACCCACCACTCTCAAAAATAAACTTAGTTAAACAGTTCCCATGATGCTTTGCAGTCCAGTCAACCAATCACAGTGGTTAGCTAAGCAGCGCTGTGCTTCGGGAACACATGAGAAGTGGGAAGATGAAGAAGTCGGAATTCTGTCATGTCATTGGTCTGATGTGACGTGGCTCATTTTCCCGCAAAATTCCACATTGTAGAGATCAAACTGTGAGTGGTTGACTGGGTTGCAGAGCACTATAAGAAGTCACTGTTACTGAGCTTGTTGTTGAGGGAGACGGCACCTCGTGGTACTTTACGTCACATATGTTTATAGTGTCTGAACAGGATGAATATATATGATGAAGGTTAGTTGTCCACGTATTTAGAACTCTGATGTCAAAGAGCCTTTCAAAGAGCCAAACCCCTTCACTGGAAGAGCCACACTTGAGTCGAAAGCCATCCTCGACGCCCCTGGTTAGGAGTCATGGTTAGGTTGGCGATCTTGAGTCTATATAACAAATGAAGTCTACAAAAGACTTTACAACCTAAATATACATTTCCATAGATGATGACAAACATTCATCTTCCATAAAACGTAAAAATGCATTTTGATGTTTTACGAATATTCATATACTCCATTATAGATGAGAGCTGAAAGTAAAGGGTCACGTAAATAACTTTAGAACACAGGACAGAGACACTCTGCTGAAAGGATTTGATCACAACAGAATGAAAAGGTGCTGATGGCTGCAACACCTTTCCGTCCTACTGTACGAAGGATTGCAGTTATCACGTGGCTCTTGAGGAGGCCCGCTCCGGTGATGTCAGGGATCTCATCAGCTGTTTTAGCTCTTAGCTTAGTCTCACGTCACCCACACCACCACACTGCCGGTTTTTCTAACGATGGTGTTGAGAGTGACACAGCTACCCTGGCTTGCTAGGATCCAGTCCTGTCGGCAGATCTTTGTCCAAGCGTGGCCCAGCCTCGTCTGAAGATTTTATCCTCGCGCTGGCCTTCCTATTACCAAATGCGTCAGAAAGATTCCACAGCCTCTGGCCTCTGTTTTTTCATACTTGTGGGAAAATAGCAGTCCATGTTTCCTTGGATGCTTCACACATTCCTCACTCTGTCTTCAGATTGTGAGGCCCCAGAGACCGGGCAGGACCAAAGGCACTGAGGAGGAGGAACTTGGCAGATAAGAGGTGTGGCCAAGTCAAGACGGAAGGCTAAGTGCAACGTTTACTTTAGAGTTAGTTGCCAGGCGACGTGAGCTTCTAATTACATTACCCGGAGTTTGATGAATGTAACAGAACTTGGATAAAAACTTTCCAGCCCATTTAACGACCCGAGATGAATTTGGGATTTGCAGATAACGGAACATCTGGAAGTCACAAAAGCCGCTCGCAGATCCAATTGTCTTCATAGTCTGAGTTGAATTATTGAGTTGAAGTACTCCGCCAACATAAAAAAAAAATAAAAAATCTTCAAATACTTGAACAAAAAAAAAACAGTATCTTGTCAGAGCTCAGACACCCCAAGTTTGATTTGATCACAAACATGAGCAGCGACCAATGTTTTAGTGCTAAACCACCAGGAAGCCATGTTTGTTTTTCTCCATTCTTCGAAGAAGAGTCAACCATGTGTTTTACAAATCATAGTACAACAGAACACACTCTCGACTGGGTTGACAAAAGCTCAGTGGTTAGCAAAGGTTTGGGACTTTCTGAGGTCCAAAAACATAGCGAGTATTAGCATGGTTTTAACCATGAATATAAATGAGGCATGTTTATGTTACTGTATAATACAAGCGTTGTTATTGGATCATTTACCTTTTAACTTTAGATTGAAATAAACATTCATTCAAAACAACACACAATCATCATCATCTCATCAGGGCAGGGGCCTCCAAAGATCTTTTTTTTCCAAGAGTGGGCAGTGTCTCCGGAGCGCATTATACATCCTTCACAGTCCACCTTAACGGTCTACCTTAAAAGGTGGAGTCCTGCTCAACTAATGGATGAGGGAGCGTTAAACTATATATATATATATATATATATATATATATATATATATATATATATATATATATATATATATTTTTTTTTTTTTTTTTTTTTTATTTAATTTTTTTTTTTTACGCCGGTTTTAGAAACAAAACTGGATCGAAGTAGATGTAATAAGTGAGTTATGCCTTTGAGATTAAATGGCCAGCCGATCATTCCCAGGTACTCAGAGTAGCATCAGTCCTTATCAACTCAGAAGGAGTCATAGTCAGTGGTTAAAAATGTGAGTCCTACACGAGAAGAGTCTTTTTTTATGTATGAACACCTTGAAGCCTTGAAGATGGATGCGGTAAAACAAGTGAAAAAAGTGAAGTATGTGTAGTTTTTGTTCATTCATTGTTTGACTCTTTCATTCTCCATCCTCTATCAAGGCAAATCCTTTCAAACAAGAAACATCTAAAACACAGATGTGCTCTATTCAACCTGGTCATATTCATCTTCGGTCTCATCTCACATTCCTCGACACTGATGCCCAAGACAAAGGTAGTTAGACTTGATTTATGCATGACTCAGAGCAGGAGGAAGAGACTGGGACAGTAGCTCAGCAATTAATTTTGAAGCAGAAAACATTATTAACGATAATGTTTAAAACATCAAAGCCCTGACTGACAGAGACACAGCTGCTTCACTCAGACGAGCTGGAAAAGATGAGCTCACATGAGTCAGTCAAGGTGAGGAGTAGAAAAGAAAAGCTGTTTCTCTCCAGGAAGCAAAACAAAAAGTGAGGAGAAGTTGAAGTTCATAGCTGGTCAAATTCAGGAGTCGCAAGAGAATTCCTTGTGTGACCACACTTGACATCCACCCACATCCCTGGTTTGGATTCACCCATATCCCACCATGTATTTCTATGAAAAGGTCGGGGGGCTGGACTCTACTTCAGCAAGTCGGGGCAAGAGACACTGGTCACACATCTTCACTCATACCTGCAGACAACAGAAAGTCATCCATAATATCAGTGTGGTTTTGGACTATGAGAAGACAGAACAACCTCCAAACACTAAGCCCTGGTTCTGCTCCAAAACCCAGCGCTGCCTCAAGTTACAATTGAACTCCTGACCTTCATCATCACAGCAATTATTGCACATCAGACAAGCGTCCCAGACATTATTGACAGATCAATGAACCTGAGTGACAAATGCTTCAAATAACGTGGCTCCAAATGACTCTTAGATGAGTTTTGTTTTGAACTGAAAGTGAGAGAGAAGTCCAGTTAACACATTCTAGGTATCCGACTCAGAAGGCCCCTCTACATTCCCTGGCCGAGCGGTGGCTCTGGGCGAAGGGAAAGCATCTCTCACATGTTCATTTACCCCCCACCATCACATCAATTGCACCCACGAGTCTCGAGGAAGCCGCATTGATATTCACTGCACCACTCCATCCCCCAGCCACAGCCATCCCCACTGGAAACATTATTTCATTACATATATTATGCATTCAGTATGAGGAAGTCAGTGGATGTGCAGCGTGTCTGTGTGTGCGTCGGGTTGGATCAACTACGTCTAAGTACACATGAGTGTGACAAGTCTGAGAGAAAGAGTTTAGGAGGGTGCAAAAAAAAAGACATTTCACTTGAGGGTGTCCAGATATGCAGCTGCCTTAATTTGTCTGTGACAGGACAGAATTTTTTTTTTGAAGTTTGTTTTTTTTTTATCTCTATATTATTAACAATACTTTTAATTCCCAGCTGCATAAAACTGAAACCCAAACACCAACATGAGACGTTCTAATGGCTTCTCTCCTCCATGTTTATTGAGATTTCACCCACAAAATCGCACTTCAGTGGCTCTTTTCAAGGCGCTTTTTCATCCAAACTGGAATCAATTCGGAAGAGAAAGCATTTAGCCGTTATTAAGCATTGTTCTGTCTCTCCTGTGGCATGCTGACCTTTCCACAAGTCCGTCTTGTGCTGGAGGAGGATCGGGCCTGATGATACGCTGAGCTAATTAGACGGACTGACGTCAACAAGAGGCCCGAGAATGACTTCTATTTGAACTTTCAGTCATTCGATTACACTTATAATACGAGTCATGGCTCCCGCAATGCTGTCTGTTATTTGGCAACCCTCGGACTGTATCTATTTTGAGGTTATAAACAGTTATGTCTAGTTTCGTTGCCACCATCTCCATGAAGACACTTAACCAGAAGAGGAAAAAGCAGTTTGTCAGTGAGTCATCAAGCACAGTTTCACATCTGAAGAATAAAACTAGAAAACCACAGAGGTAGCACCGAATCAAGCTGCTCATTTCGCATGACTTTGTCAAAACACAGCACAATTCAAAATTGATTGAACAAGTACCACGACTCAAGAACTCCAAACTCAGTCAATCCCGGGTCACTGAGATGAAAGTATGAGTCTGAAACCATGCCAACATTAACGTACGTTTGTACTGTAGTATTCCTGAGATTTCAGTGAACAATTTTGTCACCATGAGACATTATTTATTCTATTGATTCGATTGTACGCTGCTAAGTTTTCCAGTTCTGTTGAGCAGCAGCAGAGGTGTGAAGCTACACTGGTGAATAACCATCAAAACCTTCTTACATCCAAATAAAACTCATGAGCAACCAAAAAATGTACAATCTCTTTCTTGTTAAGCCCAATATCAACATTTGCTAAAACAATTGTTTAAATGTGTTGCAAGTTAAGAGACTGGCCGTTGAAGAGACCCAAAACAAAGCCTCCTCCGTGGCAGTAAGAGGGCTGACAGGAGAAAGATGGCCTCCACTCCAGCTCAAAAAGAGGTGCTGATCATCATTCATGAAAAGCGTTCAGCGAATTCATGACAAAAGTCGTGGCTGCACCAGACAAAGCCCAAATGAAATCTAACATCAGGATAAAAAAGCAGTCTTCAAATCAAGCTGCAGATTCTAAAGGCAAGTCAGAGACAAACCGGACCAGCGTTGGGATCAAGTGGAATCCTTCGGCCTTTTATTTGCTCATCTATTGCTGCAGGGCAACATGCTTCACTTTGACCAGGGGGCACTCGATATCTTCAGCAGAGGCCTTCATAATAGTGACATTTTTTCACCGTGTCAATAAAGTGTTGAAAGCCACCCTCTACTCACTACTTGACCGTTTAAGTTCTCGCTGAAAAGGCCCTTTCTTCTGAGACTGGATGAAATCGATAAAAGCAGACCAAGGAAAGGAGAAGAAGATGCTGTATCAACCAGTGCTTTTAGATGACTGTGCGGAAGGAAGGAGGTAACACAGCAAGCCAAACTTCCTTCTTCCACTATATATATTCCTGTTTCATGTGTAAACAATAACAAAATGTCAGGTGATCATGAGTTAATTCTCAGTCCTAAGCTTATTCCCCTTGGATAACCAGTATGAGTGAGGCTCAATGCAGAACAAAATACCCTCCAATAAGTCAAGAAGGAGGCAGAGAGAGCGACGGGTTACACCTTTACCCACACTGAGATGAGTGCAACACTTTGTTTTGTTGTGTTGTCAGAGCTGAAATTGATTTCTGTGAGAAGCATGTGCCAAAGAGCCGCAGCATTCAGATGGAATAAATAACAATTTCACTGAGAGATTGGAAGGCATGTGAAAAAGGATGGTGAAAAACACAGTATAAGGAGGGAGGGAAAAAAAAAAGACAAAAAAGGACAAGGTCAAAATGAATTCATACAAAAGAGGAGGAGAGATTACAAAAGAACGTGTAAAAATAGCGATCGGTAGGTCACTGAATGTCAGGTAATCACTCGGCACAGAGACATCTGGAGGAGAAAAACACAACAGCCACACACCACTTCACAGCCACCGACAACACCATGAAGGATTAAGTTTATTACAGTCGAACGGTAATGAACCGGCTGTGGCCACTTCTCGACGTGTAAAAGTAATTAGCACTTTCCAGCTGAAGTGTAAATGAGACCTCCTCAGCATGTTTTTCGAGGGCAACAGTCCGTCTCTTTGTACACGTGTTGATCATTTGTCTGGGTTCGTGAAATGACCTCAGAATATCCAGGAGGTCTCTCCCAGCGTGAGCCAAGACAAAGAAACAACGGCGGTAATTGAACAGTCAGAAAAGAAAAAAAAAAGAAAACAGCTACTGGCTCACACCTTGTGTCCAAATGTGAGCAGAGGCATCAATGTGCAACAGCATTATTTTTTTTATAGGACGTCGCATAAATGTAACGCGGCAAACCAAATGTCTCAGAATCCCAGGCCTGGGTCAACGGTATTACGCTGAGAATGTCAAACCTAATTTAAAGAGGTTTTTAAAACAAAATACATTTCACACAGTGAACATTAATTTCTTGTCTTGAGAAGCTCAGTCTTCAAGGTGCCTTCTGGATTTGTTCTCTGCGTGATACACACTGAACAATCGCGACTCTCAGGCCCTGATGCCGATGTACTGGAAACAGTGGCTGAACGATATTCATATCTCGATGTTGCATCCCAGATATCTCGATGTCGATTCCAAATAAGGCTGCTAACAATAGTTGACACGTCGTGAAGAGGTTGACAAACAAAACTGTCAACTATAGATTTCATTTATTTCTTTTAAGTTCAGTTATCCTCTAAGAAATGCTGCTGCACCCTCCGCTGTCTCGTCTGCCTTTCAGTTGTTGACCCATGTCACTGCCTGATCTGGGCCACCTGCCCGACGTGGTCCGGAAATTACGGTGCTGGAACCGGAAGTCGGTAACATGTTTATATTGCGCAGATTTGTGAATGTATTTTTTTTTGGTTATTAATATAATTAAATAGTTTACATTCAACATAAATTGTATGTGTTTCTCTGGTATTCCAGTCTTTTTAATCCAGCATTATTGAATCAATAATCATGTTAAGCTCCTCCTATACACAGTGTACCATATATGAGAAACATGTCTTTGATTTAAAAGGAGCTGGAGTGAGCTCTTCTGGCCCTTTACACACTTCTGCAGAAGAAGGTTTAAGCAGCGACGGACCAGATCAGGCAGCAGTGTTCAGTGGCACTCAGAAGTGAGGCAGTCATTGGAGAGCGAGTGGTGAAGGACCAGTGTTGTGCCGTCACGGCCAGCAAGGCCTTCTCCATATTTACCAAGAAGAACTTGCCGATATTTTTGGGAGAGCTTTTAACCAGTCTTATATCAGCTTGTTTGTGTTGTTAAGTGCTATGCCAGAGGCCCTCAGAGTCAACAGAGCAGGCTCCTGTATACCAAAGGAAACGGACAGCCTCAAGCCTGCAAGACCGAGGCCAGCTTTAGGCTGAACGTGACATGCTTGTGTCCTGCGATTCTACAAGCACTCATAAGAGGGAGACCTCTTAGCAACAGAGATCGATCAGAGAGATCGAGCAGCGCCGTCTTCAAGACGCACCTTTCAGGAAGAGAGTGAGTAATGTGTTTACTTTTATTTTCACTGTATAGTTTGATTCTTCATCGCCTCCTCTTTGCCTTCATGAAACAGTCACACATTTATTGGGAAAACACGTCTACTAAGTACACAGTTTTTAGTGGACTGAGGTTGAAAACCTTTTAGGATAATTGTCTTAAAATCATATTTTAATATCATAATGATACCCCATTCAAATGTCTAACATGCAACATGAAAGGGTGAGTCAACATTGGACAAAAAAGTCCACAAAACGACCATTAATATGTCAGACCTTCTCTGGCTGAATATGTAATAATTCAACACTTAAAATACCTGCACTTAACTGTAATGATTGATTCAGTCATATCCATGACGGACCGTTGTTGTTACGTTGTTCATGTGGCCAAGACATGAAAACGCTTTGACACGTCATAGTTAAAAAAGACACAGATATAGGGAACTTCATATTCAACATGTGGTATGCAGATACAATTTAGCAATGGGAGAGCAGGGCTTTACATGCCAAACATATTAGCATTACGTGAAAGCCACAGAGTTGAGGCCTCACCCAAGTTAGGTTGAAATGATTTGAAGTGAGAAACATTGCTGTGATGTGCTTCTGTGTCTCAGATGGAGAAGAGGACCGACTCGGCTAGACACTTCAGCAGGTCGAGGTTGGCTTTCGGTCGCCGGGGCTGCTCCGCCGCATGGCTGACAGATGCTAGCTTTGCTTAACATGCACTGTTATTTTGGAAAGAGTCGCTGCACACTGAAAGACATTTGTCTTCATAAGAATTCTCTCCAAGACTAATGTGGCAGGAGAAAAAGACTGCGGATTACCACTTTGTTTTAGACAAAAGAGGATTTTTTTTTATCCAAAAATGACGCTTTGACTTAAACCGTGAAACATAAGGAATTTAGGAAACGCAGTACATCTTGTTTCGAAAGTGACTCGCAGGTAAATCATGAAGCTAACAGAGGGCATCTTGAGCCCAGCTAACTAAGAAACGGCGGCTGCTTCAGAATGGCTTCTTGTCTAATATATGAGCGTGTAATGGACGTGAGTGGAGTCAGTGGTGCCAGCCTGGTGCTGGGGGTGAAAACGCAGCCATTAGGGTGGGAAGCAAAGGGACATGAGAGGACCATTACTGTAGACTTGGACGGCAGACAGGTCACTAATTCATGCAAATTAATTTCTTGAGTGATGTGAAACAAGCAGACGCCGTCGGTCAACAGGAAACCGCACGATCTGCTCCACAGCGCCTTTGTGTTTTCGGAAAGTTTATCAATGCGAGCACAGCCGGGCTGTTGACAAACCGCAGTGACCGAGCGCGATAAGCGATGCCAGCCCACTTTCTGGCGAGGCGGGCAGAGGGGCAGCCAATCGCGCTCTGCGTAGCTTTACGCCGAGCAAATGGCGTGGCACTCTGGCCCTTTTGTCGCCACACCTCCTCTTTCTGTTGCTCCGCCACAGCCCAGAGTGATTTTATAAACATTTTGCCAGTGGATCAATACCTGTATTGATCAGCCATTGTGAGAGTGATCTGTCTAAATCCAGAGCAGCCTGGAGCTTAGCGATGGGAGGAGCGAAAGAGAGAGGCTGCAGAGAGGATGGAGAAAGAGAGTCTGCAGCCACAGTGAAAGGCAGAAGAGGTACAAGGGAAGAGAGTGGAATCTGAGACAGCAGCAGACACCACTGAGCAGGTGGGAATGCAGGTTTGGAACACCAGTGCCACGCCACTGGGACTGGGCAGGAAGCTGTGGTAATGGCTTTTTCATTAAGGGAAGAGGGGGGCACGCCGCGACAAATGAGCACGCGGTGATGTAAGCGGGCAGTAATTGACGAAGGAATAGTTAAAAGAAATGCCTCTGTTTGCATGGACGCTAATGTTGACGGCCTCTTGAGAAGCTGGTGTAGGAGCAGGTTTGGAGGAAAAATGGTGCAGTTGTTGTGTTGTGTTTTGATCTGCTTACACTTTGTGTAGGTGAGAAGACCTTCCGCGGATCACCTGACTTCACAAGAACTGCTGAGACAGCCAGAAGGAGCGAGGCCTGGATCGACAGCAAAGTTGGGAGATCGCAGGGAATTTTAAAAACATGGTCTGAAACATGGTCTTTGTGATGGATACACCAGTGAAGGAGAAGGAGTTTGACTGGAATGGATATGTCCGCCCTGGATTTATTTGTCAACATATTCGTTCATGTATGGATTCGGATAATTTTGGTATAGATTTGGCATAAATTCCACATTGAACCATTCCTACGTGGAAAAAGAATGGTTCGTTCCCATGCCCCGAGCTCAATGGGAAGATCACAGGGCCTTTGGGATCGTCCTCCAGTGGGGAATTGAGTTTCTATTGATCGATTTGGAACGTGACTTCATTGTGAATAACAAGGAAATGAAGAGAACCAACACTTTTTTAACACACAAACAACATGCCATGGAGTTCATACTGGAAATATGGATGACTGAAAACCCATCAACTTACTGAGCTCTGCACCATCTGGTGGCGACAACGTGTGTCAAGACATTTGACATGAATGAAACAATCTTCTTGAGAAATTCATATCCATATCATTGACCAAAATAAGCACCTGCTCTGGTAATAAAGTCATTAAAACTCGCTCATTTGACTTTGTATCAACTGGATTTGGATGTAAAATATTGAGATGAGAGTGAACACGCAAAAGCAACTACAGTGAAGAAGTCAGTGCTAACACAGTCTGCTGGCTATCTCAGGAGCTAACAGCTTTGGGAGCCATTGTTTGGTTCTTGGGACCAATCCTTCGCACTTGAATAAAAGTGTGTACAAGAATCAACATGTGTTATTGAGAACAGAAAACATTAGCTGTAAGACATACAATGCACGTTCAACAACAGTATGTGAGGACGAGAGTAGATAGATCAGAGGAACATCTCATGTAGAAGGGTTAGGAGACAATGCTTCAGAGGGTGGTGTGGACACCTGGAGAGGAAGAACGGGAAGCATGTTGGATGAAGAATGTTAGAGAAGGAAGTGTCTTGTAAAGCTAGAGAGGAAGACAGCCAAACAGGTTTATAGAAGTGATAAAGGAGGATCTGAAGAGGACGGGAGGGACTAGAGAGGAGGCTAAGATGGTGGACTTGTTGAGACAACACGACCTGGGATGTATACTCAAAGTCTCTCCACTGACCATGAGGGTCTGGCGAGATAAACATTTCACGAGCAAGTCGTCATATAACTCTGACATGCTGTTTAATAAAGTTTCTGACAAATATGTCAGGGCATGATATCAACTGAATGATGACCAGGTCATATTGCACTGTCCAAGTCCATTGCAAGACTTTAAGAAGACGCAAAGGCATGTAACTACTTTACAGATAAGGTAAAGGAAACTTACTTGTCATGTGTACAACCACAATGTTACACACATAATCACACAAATAATGAGAAAGCCATTGTTCCCAGCTGACTGTTGGCGTGACAACACCAAATGATAAGCTGAGACTTACTGACAAACCCCAACTCTGGGTCCAACATCATTAATGCAGAAATAATGGCTACCAGCTGCTCTGGAGTCACAGCAACCACGCAGTGTTTAAATCATATCTGAATTCACTCTGGACTCACTTTTTTTTATAATACCGCTCTCAATCATTTTAGAACCAACGACAGATCAAAAACATCAATGCAAATATTAGTGAAGGTTCAACAATAATGGATTATTCTTTGGGTATTATGAAAATATTTTGGGCATCTAGTCATAGTTCCATGACCAAATTGAGACTTGGGTTTCGCCTTGGCACAGTGCTCACTTGCATCACTTGTTTCCTACAGTAAAGAGGGGGGAGAACATCGACTGTTTGAGGACAGAATGCTGCGACTGTATGAGCTAATACGAGTATCAGCTGAGATCAAAAAGAATTATAAGGGGAGGAAATGGCTGCTAATGGGATGATAAAGCAACAAAACCAATCTGCAGTTGAAGGCTAGAAACACATAAGAAACCCATGAGAAATGATTCAATAAAACACAATCTCAAACTCTGGTACAGGCGACATGGGAAAATAATGTGTTCTGGTGCGTGCACAACATGTTCTTCTGTTGTGGGAAAAAAACAAAGTGACTTTTAATGCAGAAACCCTGTGTCTTCATTTCAATCCATTCCTGGGCTTCAATATGGCACTGGATCACTCTGCATTCATCATTCCACTTTGACTCACATGAACAAAAAAAACAACAACCTTTGGAGGAGTGCCAAACAATAAATTAGGATCCTCATTAGCCACATCAAATCTAAATTACTATTCAATTAACAGGCAAGTCAACCTTCACTAATGAACCGATTAGGCCATGTGTGTTCACAGGAAAGCTAACAAAAGCGCACGCCTCCCCTGGGACAGCTGTAAAACACTGGAGAAGAATGATGATGCAAATGAGATGCATGATCTAGCAGAGAGTGTGAAGCCGCCTGTGATTCACATGTAAATCTCATATGAAAGGGAGACATATATTTAGTTGTGGAGCGAGGCGGGGGACACCCTGGACAGGTCGGCGGCGGGGCTCCCACATTCATGAGTGCGGATGATATGAGAGTCAACAGACAGACTTCAATCCTCAGAGGAGGGATACAGCTGAGGGGTGAGCACAGACAACCCAAACCCAATCTTCAGTTGACATGGAGAAAGATTCTAAAGAAAGGAAGGAACTTAAAGGATCGTAAAATGTTGAAATAATCCGCTTCCATTGAAATGCATTGATTCATTTTCTCCTTCCTGAATTGAGTGAGGCTGGAGCCAAGCAAATCTACCATCAACAGTCCATGAGACGCTAAAGACAGATAACCACGAACATTTTACGAACGAATTTAGTAGTATCAATGGGAGGAGGAGTAGAAATAGTAGCAGTAGTGGCAATACTAGCAGTAGTAGGAGTAGTGGCAATAGTAGGAGTAGTAGAAGTAGTGGCAATAGTAGTAGTAGTAGCAGTAGTAGGAGTAGTAGCAGAAGTAGAAATAGTAGCAGTAGTATCAATAGTATCAATAGTAGCAGTAGTAGGGGTAGTAGCAGTAGTAGCATTAGTAGCACTAGTAGTAGTAGTAGCAGTAATGGCAATAGTAGGAGTAGTGGCAATAGTAGGAGTAGTAGCAGTGGTAGCAGTAATAGCACTAGTAGTAGTAGTAGCAGTAGTGGCAATAGTAGCAGTAGTAGCACTAGTAGTAGTAGTAGCAGTAGTGGCAATACTAGCAGTAGTAGGAGTAGTAGCAAAAGCAGCAGTAGTAGCAGTAGTATGAGTAGTACCAATAGTAGCAGTAGTACCAATAGTAGCAGTAGTACCAATAGTAGGAGTAGTAGCAGTAGTAGCAGTAGCAGTAGTAGTAGTAGTAGTAGCAGTAGTACCAATAGTAGCAGTAGTACCAATAGTAGGAGTAGTAGCAGTAGTAGCAGTAGCAGTAGTAGTAGTAGTAGTAGCAGTAGTGGCAATAGTAGGAGTAGTAGCAGTAGTGGCAATAGTAAGAGTAGTAGCAGTAGTAGCAGTAGTAGTAGTAGTAGCAGTAGTAGAAATAGTAGCAGTAGTATCAATAGTATCAATAGTAGCAGTAGTAGGAGTAGTGGCAATAGTAGGAGTAGTAGTAGTAGTAGCAGTAATGGCAATAGTAGGAGTAGTGGCAATTGTAGGAGTAGTAGCAGTAGTAGCAGTAATAGCACTAGTAGTAGTAGTAGCAGTAGTGGCAATAGTAGCAGTACTGGCAATAGTAGCAGTAGTAGCACTAGTAGTCGTAGTAGCAGTAGTGGCAATAGTAGCAGTCGTAGGAGTAGTAGCGATAGTAGCAGCAGCAGCAATAGTAGGACTAGTAGCAGTAGTAGCAATAGTAGCAGTAGCAGCAATAGTAGGAGTACTAGCAGTAGTAGCGATAGTAGCAGTAGCAGTAGTAGGAGTAAATAGCAGTAGTAGCAATAGTAGGAGTAGTAGCAGTAGTAGCAATAGTAGCAGTAGTAGGAGTAAATAGCGATAGTAGCAGTAGTAGGAGTAGTAGCAGTAGTAGCAATAGTAGCAGTAGTAGGAGTAAATAGCGATAGTAGCAGTAGTAGCAGTAGTAGGAGTAGTAGTAGCAGTAGTGGCAATAGTAGGAGTAGTAGCAGTAGTGGCAATAGTAAGAGTAGTAGCAGTAGTAGCAGTAGTAGGAGTAAATAGCGATAGTAGCAGTAGTAGGAGTAGTAGGAGTAGTAGCAGTAGTAGCAATAGTAGCAGTAGTAGGAGTAAATAGCGATAGTAGCAGTAGTAGCAGTAGTAGGAGTAGTAGGAGTAGTAGCAGTAGTAGCAATAGTAGCAGTAGTAGGAGTAAATAGCGATAGTAGCAGTAGTAGCAGTAGTAGGAGTAGTAGCGATAGTAGCAGTAGCAGCAATAGTAGGAGTAGTAGCAGTAGTAGCAATAGTAGCAGTAGTAGGAGTAGTAGGAGTAGTAGCAGTAGTAGCAATAGTAGCAGTAGTAGGAGTAAATAGCGATAGTAGCAGTAGCAGCAATAGTCGTCTACCAGAAGAAGCCCTGCACTTGTTTCAATGAAATGACTTTGTGTGACAGATTTCACCACACAGCTCAGCACTAATGGGTGCGCTTATGAGCTAGAATAAGTTATGGCGATTTATGTAAATATATTGATACATCTAATGCAGCCCCCCTCCCCAGCTTACCTTTGATTTATGGCATCTCAGCTTGATGCTCCGTCGGAAGGAGAGGCGTCGTGAAGGCCAGTTTTGCGTGGCAGGGGCTGCTGCTGTTTCGCTCCTCTTCAAGAAAGCCTCCAATTCAGATTCTGGAGAGAGAAAAGGCAGGCTTTTCAAAAAACTTGATTCAAAGGTCTGGGGTCATAAGGTACTGTGCAGGGCAGAGAAGCACCAGAGAAACTCATTATTGCAGGAGTAAATGTCAGAACAACCCGGTCTAATTGTGTCATTACTAATTCATGTTTATTAATGCAGTGATGTATAACGTCTCTACTGAGGTTGTTGTGTGTGGATTATTCATTCCCGGCACAGTAAGGCATGAGGAGCAGCGGTTCACGGATGCGTGTAGTGATCATGCATATTGCATCAAATTATAAACCTTGGTTTTGTTGACCACGTTTTTCAAAAGGACCGGTTGGAGCGAACTGAAGGGAAGGTAGGTACGAGAGTGGATATCAAACTTTAGCTGTGTTTGTTGAGGGTTTCAGCCACAACACAGTAACTTTTACCAGAGCTTGCAGTAAACAAACGATCAACCGACTTAAACCTCATTTAAAAGACAGGGCAGATTCCGTCCAGCACCGAAGGCAGTGGCGGTAGCGTCTGGTCCTCACATGTGGCCCTCCCAGCTGTACACCAAAACTGACACCATGAGAACTCCACAGTTACAGTGCACCTCATCGGGACAAGAAATTGGTCATTCTCCAAGACTGGGATGCTGAAGCCTGAGCTCGGAGATGCCCTCAATGTCCTGGTTTCCCCTGTTGTCATCTTTCTTTGGGCCAAAAACACAATGGTTATGGAAGAGAAAAAGAAAATCTCCGGAATCTGGTGAGAAATGGGGATCAACTGCAGGTCTCATGTAGAGCTATCAAACTAAAATGGATGCCAGTCTTTCTAGAACAAACCCATGTGTTCAGCTTACTTCAGTGTTCAGCTCTGACTTATGGATAAATAAAACAGATGCAGCAATAGTTTCTGTGGCCCTTCAGTGAAAGTAAAACCCAAGTTCCTTCACACTGAGACAATGTTCAGGCGTCTTGTCAGGGTATCTCCTTGGACACTGCAAGGTAAAATCTGAGAACTTATAGTTGTGTGAGGTGTGGTGTGTATAGGGAGAATATGGTTTGCAATGAAAAAATGAAATGAGACTGACCGACAAAAGTAAATATAGTGATAAAGAATGCAAAACAAAGGGCAGCAACACACTGTTGGAAGGTTGTTTAATGGTATAAACAAGTTCATAGTCGATACAGTTTTAAACTTCTACAGCTGCTGAACCTGTATCATACCATGGAGTGAGGGTTTATTTAAAACATCCGACGAGGCAAGTTCCTTTATCTGGCGTTGACTCCGACAGGCTACAGTGTTACATGGAACAGATGCAAAAAGCAATGTTTTCATGCATTCATGAAAGCCAGGTGGTGTGTGTGTGTGACTACAAGTGATGGTGCTGGTGTCTGGTGCTGGCTCCATGCCAGGGCCCCTGGTCCCCAGTGCCCCAGCCCCTCACTAGTGCCGAGCCTCTGGGCAAGTACCCTGTTATTGTTTTCCCTGCCAAGCAATTAGCAGCACTTAAGATTTATTTAGTCATGCTCTAATGTGCGGTGATTAGCTCGGGGCCCCACACGAGCCTCTTCATCCCATCACCTTGTCTCCCCCGTCATAGCTGCACATCAGGAGGAGACAGTGTGGGAATGTGCGGGAGGAAGCAGATGGTACAGCGGGTGAGACGGCGAGGGGAGGCGGAACACTGCTGGAAGGATTACGAGAGCGCTCGCCCAGCTCTGTGGATCAGCACTTTCTAAGAGATCTTCAGGGGCTTGTTGGCTGAACACAGTGCAAGAGGAAAGGGCAAATACAGCCCAGTTACACTTTTATAGAATGCTTTGTGGAAAAACACCCCTGACACACACCTCGGCCTGGCAGTTCGGTTTGTCATACGGCCCAGGGGGCTCCGCGAGCCCGTCACGTGACCGTTGCTGTACGACCTCAAAGGGCAGCTTCCCCATTCTGCAGAGGCCCCTCCCACTAGGCTGGACTGCTCTTTGGAAAAATGTTGTTTGGGTCACTGCGTAATCTGTGATGCATTTGGCCTCGGGCGGAAATAAAATACGCAAGAAAGCAGGTCGAGGAGATTATGCAAAGGCAGCCAAGAAAAAAAACAAAGAAGAGAGAAGAAGCAAATGGTCTTGATTATTAAGTACATTTTTTATGGCTATTAAATACGGACAACTAGTTTGGGGACTTGTACGTTTAGTTACCAATGGCTGAAACCATAGAGACAGACACCCAACACTCATTTTTCTTTTCAATTTTAAATGTTAGAATTTGAATGAATAAAAAGTTGAAGTCCGCTTTTATCATCATCTCAGCGGCTCGGACTCTGAAATGGATCATGTCCAACCCAGCCGACAACACTAGTTATGGTGGCCTTTTCTTGATGTAATTTTGGAGAGAAATCTTGGGAAAGCTACTATTGAAAAGTAGCAATTCAGATTGACGCATCAGTAGCCTGAATATGCAGCATAGCAGACGAAGGTCAAAGGCAGGTTCAGCTTCATATACACATCTTATACATATGCATTAACAAACCTATCAATCTTGGCTGGACAGGAGGGGGAGGGGAGGGGATCATATCAGTAAATATTAAAAACAGGATCTGAGAATTGGACACAATAGCTGCACATGGTATTCGTTTTTGTGTGTTTTGGGACTGTTAGATGCAATCTAATCACGGCACTGAACGGAGCATCCTGACGGAACGATCACCTAAAATTGCAATGCAGTCTGGAAGGGTGGTAGTATAAATGAAATATCACTTTCCATTTTATCTCCGGGGGAAGCGTGATGCTCAAAACCAATCAGAATTTCACAAGCTGACCCTTGACCTTTCTCATCTCAAAATGACTACCATTATCTCCCAGAAAATTAGAAGCGTCTTACTATTGTTCCAGTCGCGGATGCGGGTGGAGGTTATTTAAAGATAAATGCGCTGGTGTTCATGATCCATGCGACAATCATGACACCGGCGCTAAAGGAAAACATTTCCACTGAAGCTGCGCTGCAGTGTGAGCGAGCGGACGTGCAGGAGATGAAGTGCAAATGGATTCACGTTGATTATCCCAGGCGATGCAGCTGGTGTACACAAAGCAGCTTGTCCACATCGGGGCGGCTGCTTTCACTGAACGTCATTGTATTTGAAGTGATCGCTGTAAAGACCTGCTTTAATGCACAATTTACAGCAAAAATTTTGAAATGGAACGCGGATGATGATGTTGGTTTCAGAGGTCTCTTTTGGCGACTGGATCAGTGCTGGCTGTCACAAACACTAGAGAGGGGTGATATCTTGCAGCTGATATGGGAGGAAGCCTGAACCTGTGCTACAACAAAATATCCACTATACTGACAAGGCAATGAGCAAAAAAAGGTCCAAAACCATCAATGACCATTCATCCATAAGCCCACTATGCAGGTGCATTTCTATAAATTCTGACTCACTCAATTTCATATCAGAGAACACAGATAAAGCGTACAAACTTTAAATGTATCTTTCCATAATCCTTGCTTTTTTGTGGTTCGTGAACTCAATACATTGCATTGCATGACTCTCGCTAGTCATGGGGTGTCAAACTCAATTGGACAAGGGCCCAGGCAGGGACCAAACAGAAATCGAACTGACCTGTCTACAACTGACATTCTTTAGTAGGAAATAACAGTCACAGCAGAATCCAAAATCACTCTCCTTTTTTTACATATTCAGCATGAAGCAGCTCTATGACCCACCTGTGATTTTACCTCATAACAGCAGAGACACTATGGTCTTCTTCTTCATTGCTGTTTGGGCTTTTGGCAGTTTCCAGGTTAGTCTTTGACATCAGTCAAAAAGGTAATCTCCCCTGGTCACGATCGATGGATTGGACGTCAGCATGTCCTGCTTATGTTATTAACGAATTACATTTTGAGCCACATGTCTTTGTTTACAGTTGTTGTGGGCTACATACAGTAAGAGGAGGTGGTGGGCTGGAATGGAATGACATAGCTTATACATTTCTTATTGTATTGCGGGATTCTGCAAACTACAGGTTTTTTTCTATTTTGATCCAGTGCCCTATTGGGCCCTTGGATGAGCAGCATGCAAGTCTCAGTGGAGGAGCATCACTGAGGCAGTGATCCCTCAGCATTCTGCCTTGTTCCGTTCATATCCACACATGGTTGCTGCGTATAGTCAAGTGTGTTTCGAGCCCTAGAACCCTCAGTGTCCTCCACAGATTCTGGCACTGAAGCTTAGCGCTAGAGGAGGTTATCACGAAGAAACTCCTCGACAAGTCAAGGGAAGGAAGAGCGTTCTCATACACACTAAAATGAATACACACTTACTATGTTGCGCGTTATGTTCCAGACCACTATGCAATAATTGAGGGGGTTTTGAATAACCAGGGAAAACATTTCAACAAATGTCATTATTATTTGAGCGAAAAACCCTGATACAACAGCAAAAGGAGGAGTTTTAAACAGAAGACGCCTCTGAAGACAGAGGTACAAAACAAAAGGACAAAGTGCACAGCAAACAATGCAAGGTTTCAAACACCCAGCAAACAAAGATAGGACATTAAAAAAACATGTTATGCTTTATATATATATATATATATATATATATATATATATATATATATATATATATATAAAGGTTTCACGATGCATTATTAATGATTAGTGCATTCAAAAGACATCAATGTTTTTATAAATCTTTACATACCATATATTACGAATGTTTATGATCATGAATGGCGGTTAGGCTAGGGTTATGGATTTTTGAGTCTTTATAACTACATTAACCTTGTAAACGCCAAAGTCGCAAAATTGTGATAGGCAGCATTTAAACAAGCGTAGCGGCAAATATGGAGCCTGGTCTAGTTACTACTTCAATTAAGCAGATGCCAACACCTGTAACCTCAATCTGAAAAACATTTGTGTGCATGTGTCCATCAAGGTTTTGGAGTAAACCAGGATGTTGTTGTTTCATAGTAGGAGTATTACAGAGACCTGGAGAGAAGCTCTAACTGACTCAGATTCTGAAGAGGAATATTCACACACTGGTGAAAACTGTACAGTGAGGCCCTAAAGTCCAGAAGCACGGTTGAAGCCATGGGAGAAAACACACTGTGAGGCAGCAAGATGCTCATGGTTCTGCCATAAAGACAGTGATGATGCCCAGGCATCATCATCAGCATCATCACCCAGTTGCTGGGAGATGAGGAAGAATATCACCAGTGGACCAGACAAACATCTGTAAAAAGATATATAACTCGCTATGGATGTCATTACAAAGATCAGATCATACTGAAGACTCTTCTCTTTTACGGTATTCCTTCATCTCTAACCATTTTCAAGGTACAGCCTTTTAAAATAGTGACATTGAAGTGGAATACTCAGGGCCCAAAAGGTCCATATCACAAAATATTTTGTCACAATACTTGTCTCGCCCTAAATCGACATACATGAATACTAATAGTGCATTTTAGATGGGTTTAAAGTAAAATGCTACCCAAAAGTCACTGTATTTTCCAGTAGAAATAAGCAGAACCTCCCGTCACAGGAACAGCTTCTTCCCCTCGGCCGTCAGACTGTTGAATTTGTGAACAGCCTTGTTGTTATTTTATTTACTTTTTGACTGCACGTTATTCCAAAACACTTTCCTAGTTAGTGGGCTCCCCACTGACCATGGCAATAAATTTGATTCTGATTCTGATTCAGTAATTTATAGAAAGCCAGAATTAAAAGTCCTTTAGATGAAATCCAGCTTGAAAATACGTGAAAAAAAAAATACCAGTATCATGAATGCGCTACAAAACGTGATACTCCCACCTAAAAAAATAATATTGTTTATTATTATTGAGCAATTATTATTTAATAATGACATCATTTATCGCCTCTGCCTTTAATTAAGGTGTTGTTTAAGGTGATCTTTCCGTGATCATTCCAAGGCAAAACATAGGCTGAAAAAGGCACAAATGAGCATTTTATAATGCAGATTTACAGGCTAATATGCTGCCAGGCACATATGAATGAACAAGTAGTTTGTTTGCATGTTCCCTAATCTAAAGTGCGACCAATATCCTCTCTGAAGGAGACAGACAGAACACACTGAGGGAGCCTGTGACAATAACAGGATGTGCTTTCTAAACAAATGTGAGCTCATTTGACTCTTTAAGCATCAGTTCTATTTCCTTGCGCTGCACGTATAATGTTGCCGGGTCACCAGGCCTGTTCTGCTTTAAATGTTATATTTCCATGATTGGTTGGTTCTCCGCATTTCCTGCTCACTGTGTAAGAGCAAACTCCATTGTCTGAGGGTGGATTCTGCTCGGCCCTTGGAGGGGCCGTCCCCCCGGGAACGCTACATCTTTTATTAATCAGGGGCGATGCGCCACAGCCCCGCTTATCTAATTTAGCAGCCCGCCTCATACACAACTATGGTTTGGTGAGGATAGAAGCAGAGAGTGGGGCGCAGTGGCTTTAGATAGGATGGGGGGGGGAGGGCTGCAGTAGCTTCCGTATTTGTATTTTTTTATATATTTGCAGGTGATACATGGTGATGTTTGGGGAGGGGCGAGGAGAAAAGGGGGGACTTATCAGACACCTCGTCACCAAGTTTTAGGACTGAATCACAATATGGCAAATTACCTTCTGCTGACAAGAAAAAATGAGCGTGGCCCCCATATGAAAAAAAATAGGATTGTCAGGAAGAGGTGACACATTGATTGCTTAGCATGCGCATCCAGAAGGCTGGGGTTCAGAGGCGTCCTCCCTATATATATGTAGAAGAGGCGCAGCAGTGCACGGCACAGCCATGAGGGGGGGGAATGAGAAATTGAAATGCCATGTTAGATTGGAGTCTCCTTCTCAAGCCCGTCCAGCCCATTAAAGTGCCATGTAGTGGCGCAACCAGGCACGCTGGGCACTGTGCCAGGACCCCCTGGACCCCAATATGGCAAGCATAACTGAATCAAATCTTTGGCTGGACAAAGCTGCTGATAGTTAAGTAAATATGTTCTGTTTACTCAAAGGCCTCCATTTGTGTCACAGCGCTGATGAATCAGTGTCACCGGTGTTGAGAGCACTTACTGTCAACCCTGCTGCCCCCGGCTACAGCACTGATGGACACAAACTATAAAATATCATTCCCCCAGGGAGGCATCGCTCAGCCGTAACCCCACACCCCAGATAGGGTGTGATCTGGTCAGCGTGTTTGTCTTCTCCAGCAAAAAGGTCCACATGCGAGCGGATTGTTTATGGTCGGGTAAGTGAGGCCGAAAATCTGCTCCTGTTCATTATCTCTGTCATAAAATAGAAATGGATCGACCAAGAATCTTTCCATATGAGGCGGCAAGTAGTTTGACTTTGTGTCAAGAACATGTCTTTTGTCAGTGGACAGAGAGAGTGAAAAACCATGCTCCGCTATAGCAACAATGCCACTGGTTTATCCAAATGATCATCACAAGAACTCAAGAATGACAGTCATTTTTTTCCTCCTAGTTCTGATGTTAAACTATTGTTACTCTTTTTTACATTATTTGAAATTTGACAATAATAATGAAAACTATTTTGAACATTCAGCAAAGTATTTAATAAATGTTGACAATCATGCGTTTGCTATACCTTCAATTTTATGACAGCATCATTTACACAACCAAACCTGTATCAAGCTCAAATATAGCATAGATTACCTTTTTTCATGAATATTTTAAAAAATGGGGTGAAGCGTCTACAGGAGGAGAAAAGACGAGAGGACATAAAACCTCCGTCCTCCATCGGTCACTGGGTTTCTATTGCCTTTTTTTTTTGTACAATGCACAAGGTCATGGCTTCAGTGTGTGCATTCAAGCATGTGTTATGTAAAACCCTTACTAGATAGAAGCTCCCTTATTGTCCGAGATGAAACATTCCAGGAGAGAATATCACCTATTAATGCAGATATACATGTCTCTTAACATTGCTTACCATTCTTCTAAATATTGACGATTCAATTAGAGTGTCTGCAGTCTCTAGCTTCTTGATTCACCTAATACAAGGATATTAGCAAGGATCCTTTGAGATTCAAGGACAAAGCCAATAAAAGGAAAATGGAACAAGATGGAGTGGATCGCCACGCTCGCTGCAAAAGGACACAAGACGAGCTCACCGCTCCTTTGTGCGGCATTAGTTATATATTTACAAATCTGTTATGGCAGCAGCCTTCATGAAAACACCTGTCAAATCATGGAGGATTCTTGATAGCTTTCAGAACAAAAACTGCAGTATTTTTGTGACTTTTTTTCCCCTGGAAATATGCTGTTTATAACCCTCATTTCTATTTCACATGAAAATTATAAAATATTTCAAATGGAATACTGAAAAATGTAAAGGTCAGTGAACACGCACACACACACAGACACACACACGCTTACAGTAAAAAATATAAAGGGAATGTCCCCACAAAGACTGCAACATCTTGCACTGTCAGACAGACTTTATTGACGTCTGCTTCTGAAGGTTCAAGTTCAACAATGGATCAATACCAGCTGCCTGTGTCCTGACTGCAAACTTGGAAGTGGTATAAGCATGTGTGTAAGCCAGTGTAGTTTGTTCTGAAGCTTGTAGGTTAACCTTTTCATGTCTGAAAAAACAAGTGGGGGGAGAGTTAGGCAGAGAGAAGTAAGGCAGAGTGTCAGGGAGTTCCTGCATCTGATATGTTTGAGGGGGTCATCATTAAGGTTCAGTGTTTTTGATGTGCATTGGAGTACTATGTCTAGTAAGGGACCAATACTAGTTTTGTCCATCTTCCTCCATCTCACCATGTCTTCTGCTTCCTCTTCTCTCAAACCTACAAACCTCATGTCCTCCTTCACCACCTCCATAAATCTCCTCTTTGGCCTTCCTCTCCACCTTCTGCCTGGCAGTTCCAACCTCAACATCTTCATCTACCAGTGTACTGGCTCTCTCTCCTCTGTACATGTCCAAACCATCTCCATCTAGCCTCTCTGACTTTGTCTCCTAAACACCTGAGCACATGTGCTGTCCCTCTGATCCTATCCATCCTGCTCACTCCCAGAGAGAAGCTCAGCATCTTCATCTCTGCTACCTCCAGCTCTGTCTCCTGTCTTTTCCTCAGTGCCACTGTTTCCAAACCATACAACATTGCTGGCCTCACCACCCTTTTGGACACTTTCCCTTTCAACCTTGCCGACACCCTTTTGTCACACATCACACCCGACACTTTTCTCCAATGATTCCATCCTGCCTGCACCCGCTTCTTCACCTCTTTCTCACACTCTCCATTGCCCTGGACAGTTGAGCCTCAGTACCTTCTTTATCTCTACATCCTGTAACGTCACCTGTCCACTTGGCTCCCTCTCACTCATTCTTACTGCGGCTAACCTTCACTCCTCTCCTTTCCATCGGTTTTGTTTTATCGGTGGGGATTTTATGAGTATCGGACCAATACCGAACTAATAACCAAAACTCATTTTGCCAACAGCGTGAAGGCAAATAAAAGGCATTTCCCTACTAGAAATACATGGCAGACATATAGGTCAAAAAAAGATTGTGACTTGCTCAGACAACTAATTCTGTATGGCACTTTCCCATGAAAGAAAGTCATTTAACATTCTATCATTCCACACCGGGATACGTGCAACGTCCTTCCAAGTAGTGTGTTTTACTGATCCGGTCCAGCCCTGCCATCTATTTAATACAGAAAAGGCTGAGTTAATCGGAGAAGAGGGACCCCCAAACCTCTGTAACAGTTACTTAAGTAAAGCACTCCCCAGCCGCCACACAGTAGAACTCATCCATAATTTGTGATGAGTGTAATGCCATCTCCACTTTATGATGATGTGATATTCCTCACCTCTGCCACAGCCGCTGAGGCCAAGAGCTGGCAATCTTAATGAGGTGCCTTGGAGTTCAACCAAGGGGAAGGAGAGGTGGGCAGATGGATGTGGGCTAGAAGAAACAGAGGAGCGGATGAAGGTTTCCCGCAGCCTGGTTAAACTTCTAATCACAGGCTGAGTAAATAAATTCTATCTTGCCCCATTTGATGGCCATTTATTACCTGAATAAATAGCGAGCTCGGGCATAATAGTTGTTTTCTCAGGCCATTCTGATGAGATGTTCCAATGAAACACTGCGCAGGCAGACATTAAGCGTCTGCTCGCCGCCACAGACGAACAAAACCACTTGTTAAGGGAAGCATGACATCCATGTTGGGTTGAAGACTGTGTCCACCAGGGGAGCTCTCATCAGAGAAGCTCATTTGCTGGGAGCTGGCTGGTGCACTTGGGGATGCTTTATGAATAAGTAAATAACAACATTTTTCCAGCCGTTTAATCTCCCAGCATCACAATTAGTCAGACTATAGTTTGCGCTGTTTTTTTTTCCGGACCTTATTATAGTTATTGAAATGTCGTGTTCTTATTTAGCTGGAGGATGAATAATAAATATGCCATAATTATGACTCTGAATGAGCTGACGGCTTGACAGAGTCAATGGCGAGGAGCTCCCCAACTCCTCGCTCTGTCCCCTCTCCCCTCTTCCCTTCCCGCGCGCTTTAATTGGCTTTTGTAATTCGTTCCTCTGGTGGATCTGGGAGGGCCGAGGCCTGCTCTACAGCGTTCATTAGTGTTCTCATAGGAGGTCGCAGCATGTTTAAAGGCTTTTCGCTTCGTGTCAAAACACCAGACCGGAAAATACAGCCAGAGCAAAGTTTCTAATCAAGTTCGCAGACTCGACAGTTGCGTATGTAGATTCTATATTTGATGAGGATGAAATATTTAAGGCCAAGCAAGAACAAAAGGAGGATATAAAAACTAAGCTCCACTTACATCATCAGCAGTCCGTATTATCCCAAAGTCTCTCTCAAGCGCAGCCACTCCTCTGTTCACATTTGGAAAATGCATAACTAGAATGATTTTTCTGAATCAAGGTGAAAAAGTATTCCAGCAATCCCAACAGTGAAAGCTCTCAGTGTTCTCTCGGCAAGCCGTGGCTGGTTTAAAGTCCTTCGCAGAATAGGGACGAGAAACAGCGCAACTCTTTATGTGAGTAATCAAAGGAGCTTGAAGAAGTTAAAATTTGAGCCATGAAAATAGTCACTATCGACTTAAGAGTCACTCAAATTTTACAAGCCTCAAAGGACGTCATTATGTAGTTGTCTAGGCCACGTTTGTTACTGAGTTAAGCAACGCTACAGTATGAAGGTGACAGACTTTCAATAGGAACAACTTGATTTTTTTTTCCTGAATTAAAAACTACAGATTGAGGTAGCACATACTATTTTATCAGCTTCAGTTTTGAGGCTTTCCTGTGCACTATCCAGAGAAGCTCCACTCTGACTCGAGGACGTCATCCAGCACTTAAGTCAGAGCTGGCTCTGGCAGCCAGGGATTTCCCGACCTGGAGAAGGTGTGCTGTCATAAATCATTGTTTAGATTCGTACGCTCAGATCTCTGATTATTAGTGCAACAATTCATCTACAAAAATCCCAAACAGCTACTGAGGTAATGAAACAAACCAGGACGCAGTGTCACACATAGACAACTACACTACCGTCTTTATACTATGTATGTGTTGAAAACGTAATTCAGAATAGCTAACACAACTAGTCCTTGATATTTGTGTCAGCCAGAAACAGCTGCAGGTGACAGACTAGTCTTAAAAGGCTTGAGGCCTCTCTTGGAAGCCACCACAGTTCCCACCCCAGTGCACACACAACCCCGCAGAAACACATCATACACAAGCCGGCCTGTATTTTACACCCCCCCACCACCACCCCTCCAGCACCCCAACACCATTTCCCCCTTTTCCTCCCCACCCTCCGATGGCCAAGCTACACTAGACATCTCTCCCTAATCAGCAGCCTCGTCTGGCTCAGACTGGTTGCCATAGCAATATGCCGGCTGGTCGACATGGCAACCACTCTGAGGTCCACTATTAAATGAAAAAGAGTGGAGGGAGGGATAGTGAGAAAGGAGTTGGGATGGGAGAGTGAGAGAGAGAGAGAGAGACAGAGCAAGAAGTGCGGAGACAGCCAGAGACAGAGAGGTTGTCCAAGATGGGGGAAGGGTTATCTGGATGGTAGTGTTGTTGGGGTGGGGGTGGAGGGGTGCATGAGAGGTGGGAGGTAGAAAAAATAGAAAAGGGGGAAAAAAGCATTGAAATATGAACACAAAAAAAGGAGGGAAGGAAGGGGAGGGGGTGAGGGAGATGGCGAGCATCAAGACACAAGTGCTACCTTTTGCACTGCGTAGAATTCAACAGTCACAACAAAACGTTACCCCAAAACATGACGTCAGCAGCTACACATCGGAATCAAACTACCTTCCAAATAACCTGTTTATTTGACAAACTTCCAATGAGAGGATTGAGCATCTATTTCTCTGGATGATATTATGATTAAAAGTCTTATTCTAGTGGAAAGTTACATGGTATTGCGACATTGACTAAAGGGCAATAACACAGCTTGAGTCACAGTATTTTAACTTAATGTACAAATATATAATTCAAAGTAAACTACTGCATACATTGTCTTTATCTGCCCAGTACCGGACTGGTGATGAGTTCAGGGTGTTCCCCACTTCTGGCCCAAGCAGCAGGGACGGGCTCCGGCTCCTTGTGCGCCCACTACTGAAGTAAACATCAGAGAATGAATGAACGAAATGTTTCATTCTCTATCAGAATGTTACTTTTTTTAGCTCTCTTTTCTATTTGATCAACAATATGATTCACTTCCAGGGATTCCTCAACGGTTCTTGGTGCAGTGTAGCAGACTCCTCTTGCTTCAACCGGACATGGTTTTTCATGATAAATAAAATGGCAGTGAATCATCACTTCTGCACCTGAAGAGCCCTTCACAGCTTCATCGAGCCTCAGTCTTTCAGACCACCACGTTACTGACTTATTTTCCTCACCATGCCATTTGTTTCCAGAGCCAGGCCTTGCACATCTTCGCCCATCGGAGCTTAACAAATTACTGTTGAAGCATATTAATGACCGCACAACTAACTAAGCTGAAATGTTTGGTTCTTTTACTGTTGAACACGTAGAGGCTTTTGGCTCAGTCACAGCAGAGAACAGGACCAGTGCAGTACTTAAGGGAACCTTAATGGTTTCTGCAGCCATATTGTCACCAGAGACTCCACCCGGGTGCATCTGTAAGTGTCTCCCCTGTGATCCACCTCCATCACTCTTTCCTTACCTCTACTCTTATCTCCATCTCCCTCATTTTTTTTTTTTTACCTCCACAGAATGTCTGGCCATTTTTTCTCTCTCCTTCAGGTCCAGATCTCAACTCATCTTCTGTCTCTTTGGTTTTCTCTGTCTTGCTCTCCATGAATGTCTGACTCTTTAATGAATGAAATGCAATTCCTTCACGATGCCCCCACAGCAGGGACACCAAATAGCATTCGGTGCCCCGTGTGTGAAATTCCTCCATGAATTGAAGCCCTCTCTTTCCCCCCGGAGCTACTTATGAAAGATAGCTAATTGCATGTCCACATTGTGCTGTCAGTCCCTGCTTCCCAAGCGCAGCGTTCAGAGGCAATTAAAGTGAGCTTAAACAGAATAAGATGGTGCGTCATCCTCTTAATGCAATTAAGGAAGCCGGCATACAAACATACAGTGACACAAAAACACAAAAACAAGGACACACGGTTGGGAGTGCCGTGGAAAAAGAAAATCTGTCCATTTATCAGTCAATATGAGCTCTTCTTTTAGCCTAATCACACATGGCAGAGAACTAATGCAGCTGGATGCTGGATAATACACGTAATCTAAAAGACAGTGGACACACAACATCTATATTAACATTAATACAAAACAGTGATTCTCCAAAGTGCTATATTTCTTACACGTTTTGTTTCTTCCATACCATTAGTTTAAGTAACTAGTATGAATAGCGACAAATATAATACTGAATTTTGAATAACTTCTGCTTTGTGGTTGAATCATTTTGTTGGGTTGTATTGTGCTCTTAGTTTCAATTCTTTGCTTTAATAAAAAAAAATTTTTAGATTGAAGAGTTTAAACGGCAGATTGAGAAAACGTAACGTAAAGTACTAGTTTGGTGCACCTACAAAAATGAGCGTCCTTAATAGTAATTCTCTTTAACTGAGTGGAATTAGCATTATTTCTGTTTCTACAGACCCGAACTGAGACTTCAAGGTCACAAATGTTTAAAAGGAATGTGTGTGTGTGAAAGAGTTGTGTGGTCAATAACAGAAAATAATTGCTTTTCTTTGTCTTTTTTTTCCTACTGGAAACGGACCAAAAACAAAGACGTTAAGGTTGCACACTGGAAACCCCGAACTTTCTAAGCAGCTCATTCAAACAAAAATGTAGAAAAAAGATGTTGGGGCATGTGGAAACTCCAAACATATAAACGCACGTCAACATATTGTCATGAACTGCAGTGTTACAGCAAGTGTAACCAAGTGAGGGTGGTCAGCCAACCATCAAATAGCAGATAAAAATGAAGATGATATTGTTACAGATAAAGCAGTAAAGCAATTTGAAGTTGGAAACAAAGGCGTCAGTGTCGAGGTATATTGAGGGAGAAGAACATAAAACTGTACTAAATCCACTGGCCATTGGACTCCTGCAGCAGTAGCTTCCAAATGGTTTCAACAAAGCCAAAATAGTTTGCAAAAAATGTGGCACACAAGTGAAGCCAAAGTATTTATCAGCAGTGTGGTAAAAAAAAAAGGTAAAATCAGCACATATTTGTTTTTAACAAAGAACTGAAATCACAAGTCAAGGATACTGCATCAGGGTTTCTTCTGGTCCTGAATGTATGAAGTCAACACTTTCTCCATCACTTCCTCCTCTGACACCAAACATACAGCTCAACTGCCCTCTGAATTTCCCCCAATTATTAAAGGTCCTTGTGTTGCTGTTTTGCCCCACCACCCCAACCCTCCACCACTTCCTGACTGATTACTGATTGTTGCAAAAAAAAAAAAAACTGCAGAGGCAATCAGCTACAAAGCACGAAGGACTGGGGAAAAAAAATCAAAACACTGCAAAAAAAAATAAAAATAAAAGGCAGGTTCTGTGCAGGAACTATACGGCCTGCAAGACCAGCCGCAGTGTTCAGTGGAAGAGATTATTGGGGTTTTTTTGGGGCAGGAAATAGACACTGGGTGACTTTATAATGGCACGATAATGTTGGGGGGCTGGAGGGAGGCCGCCTGGACCAGGATTCCCCAGGGGACTCATTGAACTGTCAGGAGCACAGGAGTCTTCAAACGGTCGCTCCTCTTCATGTCCCACGGATACGACCTGGTCTGGATCCATGAACTTGCAGTGACCTCTGGCAGCGTTCAGACTCAACACTTAAATAAAGGCATAGTCGAGAGCAAGAATGAAGCTTGACTCCAGATGACCCTACACGTCATGCTATGAGTCTCTCAAAGGTCCAAAATAGCATGTGCCTCAGTTAGTACAGTTTCTGCACTGCATGCTCAATGTGGGGGGTTGACATGTCCTTTACCGGAGGAAATGTAAATGTAGCTATTCAGATCACGTGATCTGAGTGATCCAACCCGTATGCAATGACGAGAAAGTGTTTGTAAGTAGCGTGTTCAGAGAGCAAATGTGCAGGGACGGTCGTGAAAATAGGCGTGTCTCCAGCGCATCAGTGAAGTTGGTAAATAAATATATTAGCACTGTACATTCACTCGCTAAAATGGAGGAGCACAAGACAATGCTGGATAAGCACATATTGGATTAAATTTGCTGGATGGAACTATATCAGTTCACGGACTATTGTCCAGTTGATTTATTTTGTCTTTTTCCCACAATCTGGGAGGAGACTAAAGCCCGAACCAGGGACATTTTCTTTTATAAGAGATTAAACATTCTACTATTCAGTGTACGAGCTCAGAAGGTGATCATTTAAATGTACATTCATTTTAGCGTTTTATAAGGATTCATCTGTCAAATGTCTCCCCCACAGTCATCTTCTCCATAAAGATTTTCATTCTATTTTTCATTGTTTTTCTGGCTATATTTAAGTGATATATTCAGCAAACCTAATTTTAAAAAATGCTTTATTTATTTTAGGGCTGCACTAGATTTTAATTTTAATCTCAATTAATCGCACCTGAGATGAGTTTTGCAACGGGAAATTAGTCACACATTTTGTATCTGTTATGAATGTAAAGGAAGATGTCATTAACACTACATCTTCCTTTAAGTTACATTTAGAACAGATACAATATGTGTGATTCATTTGCTATTAATCGTGGGTTAACTCGGGTTTTGTGCAATTAATTGAGATTAAAATTTGAATCGAGTGACACCCCTAATTTTTTTTTTTAATTTTAAGCTTGACGACTGAGCTTCTGTCCCACATATCCTGGAAAAGAAAAACTAAAGACAGTAATTTCTTTTTTACAGGTTTTCGTTTTCTTTTTTTTTATATGTTCTGCACAAACATCATTCTGTCATCCAAAAATCAATATTGCCTTGCACAGGTACCAAAACAGCATTTAGATCTCTCACCTATTCCCGATTAAAATGAGGCATATGGGTTTAATTCCTCGATCACAGTCTGTGATTTGTCACTTGTTTTTGTCGACAGCACAGTTTGTAAATGACATCATTATGTTTTTACATGTTTACACACCAGCATCAACATGGCACTGCCTCCAACCCGTCCCACGTGAAAACGCTGTCATTGAGCAAGGCAGCGGCGTGTTTGCTCGCCGCGGTGTAATGACTGCCAGCAGATTTCTCCTCACCAGCAAGAGAGTGCGACTCCAGGAGGAGAAGACTGCCACCATGTTTGCTTTTGTGCCGGGCTGACGGCGTGTGTACTCGGCTGTGTGTGACATTATTCCAGAATGAGTAAGCTATGATGTGCTGCCACCAGATGAAGTCCTCCCCGCCTGCTGACGGACAGTAATCACACAAGTCTGCTTTTATCAATCACAAGAAATATTTCCGAAGGATTTCATTAGGGTTTTTGCACACATGACGCAACATCTCTGCGGTTCAAAAGCAATTATTTTGATCATGAGAGTTTGTCAAAATACCTCTTTTAATGTCACAGGAGATGGTATGTCGCCATGGTCCCTGTGTGTGTGTTTGTCTATTGTGTTTGCGGCTCGTACTCGCCTCTCTTAATCTGTATTCAGGGCGAGTGGGCTACTGCACGAACACACGGCTCAGTAACTAATGGAGGGACTGATGGGAGCCCGATGATGACCACAGGGCCAGTTATACACACACGTGTGTATTTATAGCGCACAAACACGGTGGGGTAATTACACACTTAAATATTTGTTCATTTCCTGTGTTCCTTTTTGGAGTTTTGTGTATTTAATCTTTCTGTTGTGTAAGAGCCTGACGACAGGAGAGTGAGGCGACGACGGAGTGATTTCCCTGCTGCTGCTGCTGCTGTTGTTGTCCCTGTCACTCTCTGGTGTTCAGCATTTAATTGTATCTGCTACAAAGTTTTCCGGCGAACCACTGCCCCTCTAAGTTGATTGTCAGGTGGTGCAGGGAATTAGAAAATGAATGTCGCGCCAGGGTCAATGCATTAGAGGAACACACATCAAGTATGACAATATGTTGTTGCAGGAAGTGCCGGGCAGTAGACGTCACTCAAGAAGAGGAAAAAAATACTGTTGAGATCTGCTATGAAAGATCATCGAAGACATTGTTTATTAATAATTTAAACAGGTCAATCAGTCAAATAAATAAATGAGCCATAATGATAAAAATAATGATAGTAGTTGAAGTACACTAGTAGTAGTAGTAGTACGATTCACAGGAACTATAGCAGTAGTGGAATCAGTTAATAGTTCTCAGTAATAATAATAGCAATTGTCATTTTAAAAAGTGACATAAAAGAAGTAAGACTACACAATATGTTATTATTATTATTATTATTATCATTATTGTTATTATTATTGTTATTATTATTATTATTATTATTGTTGTTGTTCATAGAAGAAAAAAAACATCAAGTAAGGTGTGGCATCTAAATACATAAAAGTTCAGCCGTTCCAAATGACCTCACGACCCGAGCACTTCTAACATCCGGCAAAAACATGCCAGCTCTCTGGTGAACAAACTCATGAACAAGACCAGCCTCCTCTCATGTTTCCTCTCTTTATCTTTCATCTTCTGGTACTTTTCTTTCCACTTTTCTGCTCTTTTTGTCTCTCTGTATTTCTTCCTCCTCCACTGTTGAGTTTGGGCCAAAGAGTTCGCCGCTCGTGTGACCCAGGAGCCCCTCAAGCTCTCAGGGAGAAAGGTAATGGTCTCAGCGCTCCCTCGCTCCACGCACACATGGGCCTGCTGGCAGCTTTGATCCAGTAGCCGCTGCTCTGGTCTCCTGATGCTCAGTGAGGAAATTCATAGGAACAACTGGAATAGGCCTGTGTTTATTCAACTCCTTTAATGAGGAGGGAGACGGATTATCGGGGGCCAAGATCTCTCCCCCTGCCCCTGAAAAAAAAACATGAGGAAAGAAAACTGCTTCTCCTTCCAGATGTTTCTCTATCACTGCTCAGTCCAAAAGAATTTGAGTGTCAGGGAAGGTTTTATTATGCAAGAGGGAGTACTAGTGGTCGGAGGGAGAAATTCCCAGATGTACGACCTGCCCAGTTGACCGAGGATCACAGAGAGTTGATAAATAATGTTTTTAAAACGTGTTTCTTTCCTTCAGAAATGCTGTTGAGACTGATTTCATGTTTTGTTGAAAACAATTCAAGTGGTATTTGTCGCTTCTTAAAGAATACGCATACGCAAATAGTGACTATTTTGAAGTAATCCGATGACAAAAATGAACTCCAAAACATACTACGAACAAAAGTCAAAATCATGATCTTTTTTTCCTTTTTAGCTTGCCAAAGTTCTAAGCAGCCTGTTTTTTTAATCTTATTTCAGGAGTGAGCTATAAAAGCCTGTTGCCAGGATGTAGGACAGAAAAATAAAAAACTATTCATTCAGTGCAAAAAATGGTAGACAAATACTCATGAAAAAGAATTAGGACTCAAACACCAAAGTGAAATGGAAAATTAGAACTATGTTTTAAAAAAGGATTTTTCTTCAAACAATACTAAATGACGGAGATCGTGATAGAATACAGTCATATCGTCATCTAATTCAAAGGCCAATATCCACTTCTTTTTCAATGTTTATTCCTTCATGGTGCATTTCCCAGCTAGCTATGGCGACAGGCAGGGGACACCCTGGCTGGACAGATCAGGAGACCCAGAAGAAACCCCTCTGTCAAAAGAAAGGAACCCCTCTGTCCTCAGGCTCGGGTCACCAATAACCTCTGTTTTCAAACGTGTAAACGTCACACAGATTTGCACCATCTGAGTGTGAGACTGCAGCACATAAACCAGCTTTTTCCTTCCACATAAAGCACACAAATCCTATTTAAATTATGAATCTGTCATGTGTTTGAGCTCCCTACAATCAGGTGAAGAACAGGGGCCTTAATCTGCAGCGCTCATCTCCCAATCGCTGTCTGTGTCATGTCCACTCCAGACACTCGTCAGACTCCGATTGTTGACCCTTTCGCCAGGAGACTGACCGGATCAATAACCTTCTCTATTGTCAATTCATTTAGGCGACAATAATGGGTCAACAACCGGTCACAGATGGTGCAACAGGGAGGTCAAAGATCAGTCTGCACGACGCATTTACATGTGATTTCCATTCATCTGATCATGTAGCGTAACACCTGCCTCATCAACAGGTTTGTTTGGCGACACTGACCGCGCACATCTCCGATCTTAAATGCTCGACACTCTGTGTTAGGATGCGGCCGCCGTGTTTAACAGACCGGAGGTTTGACCTCTAGCCCTTGCTGCTGCTTTTGGCTTTCACAATAACAGAAAGATATTCTGGCAAAAGCCCAAGAAATGGCATTAAAACTGTTCCCAAGCCATCGAGGGACCACATCCCATGGTTCTTAGTGTAGTAGTCACTAAGCTGAAGGTGGTGCTAAGCTAGTGAAGTCATCATAATGTTTCGTCTTGTATGAATATGATTCATGCTTTATTACATATAATGACTATGAGACTCCACAGCAATTATTTGGATATTAGGTGTTGGCCCTCAACCTTGAGGGCCAACAACAAGTCTCTAAAGGTAAACTGAAAATATCTGAGTCAGAATGTTGCTCTGGAACACACACACATATATACATATATATATATATATATATATATATATATATATATATATATATATATTCCGTTTTCTCATGAGACGCAAATAAAAAAAATCACAAACTAACTTACCAACTGGGAAGTAGGCGCAGCCACTGTCCGCAGGCTGACTCCTGAAAAACATAAGAGATGTTCCTCATTGGCCACAGATTTCTCTCTTATATGGTTCAAACAGCAGTCTGTGAACACACAAAGTGAACTGTAGGTCTCAATGTTCATATTTGTGTTTATTACCATTCAATTCATAACCTTTTGCCAGCATCCTCCTTACTGGCCAATAATATCTACCCCCAGGCTCAACTTAGCTCGCAACTCAGCCCGATGTATGAATGAATAAAAAGTGAATAATCTAGTAAATCACAGACAGCCATCATCATCGTATTGCTATTTTGCACTCCGCTCGCTCGGCAAGGAGCATGTCGTCGGTTATGAATGTATATTACAACCTGAGGGTTCAAGAAGGAGAGTGAAAAGATATGCATAAAATACAACAAATGCCTTGAAATAAAAACTAAAAAATCTATACATAAATATGTACTAATTTCATGTATTCATTTCAACGTCCTCCGCTCATGTGAAATACAGGAGGCGCTCTTGAGATGATGAATCCCTGTATTGACCAGGTAGTTTAAAATGGAGGGGAAAAAAAACTGTATTGTCTTGTTTGTTCCACATTGTTGATAAGTATATTGTTCTTGTTATGTAGACGTTTTAAGAGCAGGATTACTTGACCAAAAGACTTCGAGGGGTGCTTCTGATAGTTGGAGCCATGAACTGCAGCCTTCACTCTGATCGGATGCCACCCAAAACACTGGAGTTTCCCAACCAGTCTATTTCTATTTCTCTTCCCTGGAAGAGGAACTGTAACCCGAGAGGCTACAGAGGAATGTCACTCTTAACATTTTGAACACTGAGTGGAGGGAAATGTATCCCATTAACTATGATATGTTAATGTTTTTATTTTTTTCAGATTATAACTCCATTCAAACAGACAGTGAAAGCTACAAAAACATCTTTTTTTTAACATTTTTTTAATTGAAAAAACCCTTATCAGAATACAGATTTTATTAAGTGTAACACAAGCCTAATCACAACAGTAAAAGTTGAAAAATAAATAAATAAACAAAAAAAAGGAAAATAAATACTGTTCAAAATATTGAATTACACATCATATAAATACATAAATATTTATCAAATTACCAAAAATGGAGTGCAGAAATTGAACATTTTTTCGAGGGTTACATATAAAGCTTGTCTGATCTGAAATGATCAGAAGAGTTGATAGGGACAAAAAAACAGGGAAACTAGAATGTAGGGATGAAAAAAGCCAGCAACCATGAGGAAAACGCCTCTCAATCTGTGTGAGAATAACACAGTTGCTTTCAAAACTTGGTCGCAGTAACATGGTAGACGCTTCTGTGTCATGGTTTCATTTCATTTTGCACCGATTGTTTTAAGAAGAAACTGAAATTTGGAGCCCTCAGTCCTTGGGAAAAAAACAAATAAATAAACAAAATAATCGGGGCTACACACTTGCTGATTTGGTGAAAAAACACCAAACATTATGTATGATTTTAATGGTTTAATGCACTCCTTCTCAAATAGTGGGGCAGGGAACATACTTTTTGGCTGTACTAGAACAAAGTGTAATTGCATATTCATGTCATGATTTTTTTATTTTTTTTATTTCAGATTTCAAATTGATGCATAAGTATTTTCTGTTGCAGACAAAACAATGTTAATAAAGTTATTCCTTGTGGTAAGTTGCTCTATATTACTTTCTTTTTTCTTTTCTTTAACGTTCACAAGGATACAATGTTACGCAGAGGTGTACTTGTATAATAATTTTATAGACAAATGATACTATTTACAGAGGCGGCGGAGAGTTGGGGGGGGCGCGAAACATTTGCTTCTCCCTGGGTGGGGGGCAACAGAAAATAATTGAGAAGCACTGGTTTAATATAAGCATCTAAGTGTAAAAACACACCTGAAAAAGAACTCCACCAGACACCCTACTGGTTATGGGTTGACTTATCTGTATTAGCGGGTCACAACTTGGGCCAGTAACTGCACGTCCGTAATATGACTCTACAAATAACGCTGCAGTAAAAGTCACATTAAATTAATAAGACCTAGACTGAGTGGACCATGGAAAAGAAGTGAACTAATTTGGACGTGTTTCTCCGTACCGACACCATACGATGACATTGCCTCCTCGATTAGCTTTTCCTGGACGCCCCAAAACAAGGAAATGGCATCCGTTTTCCTGACTCCAGGTCAGTTAGCGAGCTTGTACTTTGGATGGCTGCTGCCGATTGTGTATGCACTTTCATAAGCAGGCAGCAGGTCAGGCAGATTTATGGGCCTGTGGTGGGTCGGAGAGACCGGACTCCCTTGGCCTCCAGCTTCCCTCTGCGCCATTATGCCAGAGTGAGATATAGTGGGATATTGATCCCAATGCCACTTCATTTCGCAATAACTATTACACGATATTCTCCCAGGCTGCGCATGGCTCCTGATTTATGCTGCCGTGCTATTTACATTAGCAGTAAGTGTTTTTCTATACCAACTGTGGTGGGCCGCTCAGACTCACATCTGGACATGTGAACATTTACATTCCATAACATACCTGTATTTTGGCTGCCTGTTTCACAGGGGTGCTTAACCCGCCACCCCCTGCTGTCTGACTAATGATACCCACATAAACATGTTGAAGGGAAACATCCCGGCCTCCATCACTGCTACACAACTGACCTTGAAGCCAGTTTAATGTGCTGTATGTTTTATTTAAAGCGGGACATAACCACTTTGTGTTTCAAGTCGATATTAAAATCATTTGTTGCAGCGATCGTCTGCAGTTAAACGCCTGTTGTAGATCAAGGAAAAGATTCAAAAGAGGCGCTCAAGTCTCAATGCCTTTAATACATAAAAGCCTATTCATTTATTCCTGGTTCTATTGTATTCATAGTGCAAAAAGAGCTACTCAAAATAGAAATATGATCTTATTGAAAATGCATGAAAATACTACAAAAAAACACAGATAATATAGAATAATATACTAGATTAAATAAAGCAACAGAACCAGGTAACGCTGATATAGATAAGCAATTGGCGACAGTTTTCCGTGACTTTATACACCAGCAGTTCGCCAACCTGCCAGTCAGTGGCAAGAAAATATACATTCCATTTCCTGCTCTCTGAATTCCTTTAAACCGCAACGACGGCCCTATAAAACACTGTCAATTTGGCAGCGCATAGTAATGAGCGAAATTGTTTTCTTAATGAGGTTAATTCAGATCTCTTGAACCTGCTGTTACCAGCTGCACACTTCAGATCTGGGTCTTTGCCAAATTGTTCTCCGTGCAGTGCCAGGCTGGCGCTGAGTGTTTGTTTACACACAGAGGGTAGCTATGTCAATGGCAGAGGAGGAGACATGAATGAGTTAGCAGGGTGGGAGGCTGAGCCCGTATAGTGCCGCTATTCCCACAGGCAATCCCCACAGGGGGTGCCAGGCCCTGGATGCCGTCCCTGCTACATTGTGCCACACCACGAAACAAAAGAACTAATGACCCTTAATTGCCTGGCCGCTGTTTAAAATGAGTGTCGCCTAAGCTGCCGTATGTAAATCAAACCCTCCCCTCCTCATCCCTCTTCCCGGTTGACCCCCTAAGCTGTCTCCCCTGGCACAATCAAGTCTTTTTTTCCAGATAAGTGGGCGGGCAAATGTGCAGGCATGCTGCCAAGATCAGGGAAACTGGCAAGCGCGGAAATGTGCAGACACTTGTTGCTACAATGTCTGCCTGTTACGCCAACACATGGGAGAGACCGGGACCAGGGGGGACAAATGCGGCGCAGTCCAATACGTCACTGTTCTTCAACCTTTTTCAAACCACGCCACCCTTGGTTCATTGAAAAAATCCTGAGGCTAAACACCAAAGGAACCAAATCGCACTTGTGCTTAAAGTCCTATAGAAAATCCCTATTCATTTGTGAAAAACTGTAGCTACTGACACTTGGTTGTTATTTTGCCAGGCTATTTGCAGAAACAAATAGCAAAAATGTATTTGTTTCAAATGTGTCCAGAAAGGGGCAGGCAATATACATCATGATTTATTTATTTATTTACTTACTTTTACAATTTTGTCACTTCTCTTTTGTCTGATTTTATTGTAGTTTTGAGTTTCCAGACAAATCCATAGCATTCTTTGCCTGAACTTGCTTCATAAAACAATGAGTCTTTCTCTCTCTACATTTTGGAGCGCATTTATTTTAGTTTTGCGCCGACTTCTAAACCACAGAGCAAACTTTACCAGTCCATCAATAAAGTTTTGAAGCGAGACGTCACGTTAGCTGTTAGCTCTGCGGTGCAGACAGTCTTTGGCATCTCGGGTCAGACAAGGATCCCTCCCTCCATGGTTCTGTGGTGAAAGTGTGTGGTCAAGTTAGAGGCGCATCAGGTTTAAAAACAGCAGGAAGTTGCGCATGTGAGCGGCTTCTTGGCTGTGAGCAGCGCTGCTTTGACTGACGGACAGATCAGCGCATCAACACACTGGAGCTCTACAGTAGAGTGGATAGAAAGAATGTCATAATATTGTCCACCTGTATCTCCGGACACATGAGGATCATTTTCCCTCGGCACATCTGACTAGTGTGCCGCAGAACCCCAGTTGAAAAACACTGCCCTACGGGACAGCTTGTGAACAAGCCCGCTTCTGGAACCCCAAAACACACCCATTCTCCGGTATATTGGCAACAGCGCCTTTTTCTAATGATGGAGTCTTGAACGCTAGATCAAGCCGGCTGTCAGTGTTAACCTTGAGCATTTAAATACGTGACCTGTGAGCAGGTGTCTCCAGCCGCTGACCCAGCGAGACGTGAGCGATGCGAGTCCCTCAGCTCCCGCCACACCCATTTACATCAGGCCTTAATGTATTTTCTACACCTGCACACGCTTCAGCTATACACTGTCTCCAGTGATTTAAAGACAGCAACAAACCTGTCCCATTTTCTCAGAGACATTATTGATAGACTGTCACTTGAGATCGTAGGTAACCGCTAATGGTTATTTTATGGCGCATATGTCAAATCTGATTTTTTTTTTTTTTTTTTTTGCAACGTACCTTTCTATTAAATGAATACCTCAAGATCACTTTAAACTTGGATTACTTCAAGCACAGTGACTTCAGAATTCAGATGTGTGTCTGTGGAGAAACAGATGCTGAGCAGCCTAAATATGTGAGTGAGAAACACACTTGAAAAGTGCAATTACATTACAACATTTGTAACCTTTAAGCCAACAGACAATAGAAAGCGTAAATTGTTTCCATCATATATATATCTAGAATAGCATTTAGCATGCTGTGCATCTCTGTAATTTTTGGAAGTTTGGGTGAAACGTGAGCGGGTCTGAGAGTGAGACTCTTGAGAATGGAACCGCCATCTTTCCCAACTGGCTTCTCAGGGGCGCCAAAGAGATCGACTGTGGATCGACATGAATATATTGTTGAAACATAACTTTGGGACAAAAAAATCTCCCTGAAATAACCCTTTTTTCTTCATTTCCATTACTGTACTCTTTCCATCTGTGTTCGCCGTCAACTAGGACTTGCATGAACAAAGAACAGAAAGTCAGTATGTGTTTGTGTGTCTGCCCGTGTGTTGCGTTAGAAAAAGGCACACGTGTCGTCCACTTGTGTCGGGCTCTGAGATTGCAGGGCATTAATCAGAGAGCACCTGCTCAAAGATCAGCGGGGTCAGTCGCTCACTTCATTTCGCTGCCAATTTCCTCTTTTGTATCACCACTTGAGTCATCAGTGTCGTATGAAACCCATTCAGGAAGTGTTGCCTGGACTCATTACGGTATGTAAATAAGGAGAGGGCAGTTCTAAAGAGCTGCATGTTAATTTGCTATTGATATCAACAAAATGAAAATAATGAATGACACAAAAAAAAGCTATTTGAAATGGAAATAAACAAAATGAAATATTTTTCTTTCTTTTTTTTTTTTACAATATATCATTTCTTGAATAAATAATCATAGAAGAGAGTGCAAACACAAATGTGTAATAAGACAATATAATAGTACAATGAAATAGTGAAGTATTGCCATGACCAAGATATACTGAAACTATGACAAAATATGAACAAAAAATACACAATAGACAGCCGTCATTTCAATCTGGGCTATATATAAGATATACTGAAACTATGACAAAATATGAACAAAAATACACAATAGACAGCCGTCATTTCAATCTGTGCTATATATAAGATATACTGAAACTATGACAAAATATGAACAAAAATACACAATAGACAGCCGTCATTTCAATCTGTGCTATATATAAGATATACTGAAACTATGACAAAATATGAACAAAAAATACACAATAGACAACCGTCATTTCAATCTGTGCTAGATATAAGATATACTGAAACTATGACAAAATATGAACAAAAATACACAATAGACAGCCGTCATTTCAATCTGTGCTAGATATAAGATATACTGAAACTATGACAAAATATGAACAAAAATACACAATAGACAGCCGTCATTTCAATCTGTGCTAGATATAAGATATACTGAAACTATGACAAAATATGAACAAAAATACACAATAGACAGCCGTCATTTCAATCTGTGCTATATATAAGATATACTGAAACTATGACAAAATATGAACAAAAATACACAATAGACAGCCGTCATTTCAATCTGTGCTAGATATAAGATATACTGAAACTATGACAAAATATGAACAAAAATACACAATAGACAGCCGTCATTTCAATCTGTGCTAGATATAAGATATACTGAAACTATGACAAAATATGAACAAAAATACACAATAGACAGCCGTCATTTCAATCTGTGCTATATATAATTACATTACATGTATATATTCTGTACATATGAACATAATGTTGAGTTAATATAATTATCAATGTTGATATGGATGGACTCAACAATACATATAGTGAAACGCTGTTGTGAAAACTATCACATTCCTGTGAGTTCAGCATCAACTAGCATATTCCTGTTTACAGAGGCACTGGAGTACCTCCATGTTTTAACTGCAACTGGAGGCGTGGAGGGGAAAAAAAGTATATTTTCTTTGGGGATATAAAATTGACAATCAACATCAGCCTACTAACAAGGCAGGAAAGAGAACGAAGGCGGTTGAAATAAAAGAATAATAGGACGAGGTCAGAAAAGGGCCAGAGAAGAAAGGAAGGACAGGGGAGAGGAAATAGTGGAAACAAATGAATAAATGCATGGGGCACCAAATGAAAAGATGGAGGGGAGTGAAGAAAAGGGGTTAGAGTCATCAGTGGAAGATTTTTATTGTCTGGACACAGGAGATGCACACAAAAGCACTGGCAAGATTCAATTAAGTATCATACGCAGTGACCTTATTGCCATGGTTACGGAACAGTGGAAAATATTAATCAAGCTTGCACTTGGATCCGGGAGAAGGATGGTGGATGGAAAGATAAGGCAATAAGAGTGAGACGGAGTGAGGCAGGGATAGAAAAGGGCAATGGCTGTCCGTGTTTGATTTTGCTGTAATCCATGGAATAGCAGCGGTCACAAATCCTCCCCTATAGTGTTCATCTGACCCTGATGCACAAAGTACGGATGTGAGTCGCAAGCATTGCTGTTGGCCTTATAGTCATGCCATTACGGTAGTAATAATCCAAGAAGACACTTTCAAAATTCATTTGTTGTCTCATTAAAGTAACAAAAACAGAACCTGTTTCATCTGAATGAGCCGTGAGATTAAATGAGACAAATATTTGGAGTCTTATTGTCGTACGTCAAAAGAACTGAACATATTCTTGGACGGAGATGAGGAATAATTCCTCTGCTTCTTTATTTTCTTTATCATTTATCCATTTGTTTCCATTTTGCATAACATAAAAAATATAAAATAAGAAATCTGAATGTCATTTGATTTATGTCTACTGTTTTATTCTTATATTGTGGGATTAAGTGTTCACACATCCAGAGAGAAAACAGAGTGGAAACGGTTGCTCGCAGTGGAATGAACGCTTCTCAAGTCTTTTAAGGGTAAACTGACACATCCCATCAACACGGCTTGCATATCGTTAGAGAGCACCAGAGAAAAATGATGATCGCTTTCAATCATATTCCATTATGATGTACCTCTCAGTCACATTTCGCTGCTCACTGCAGAGGGGGGAAAGTTGAACATGGTAGTGTTTGATGAAGCTGTAGAGTGTTTGCTCGCTGTCTGCAGGGACTGTCTTGAAAACAATCTATCTGAAACTCCCCCACTGAGCAAAATGTTAAATAAACAAAGGAAAGGATAAACAAAATCCGTTCATTTCGGTGTCACGCAGAAGAAAGCTAACATTTTCAGCGCCGCGATTGAGGAAAGTAGGTGGCGGACCGAACACAACCACCATTTAAACTTTGCACGCGTGGTGCCGTTTGTTTTTTTTTTGCTCTCAAAATAGCTGATTATAACAATACTTTCAACAGAAATATATTTCTTGCGTGGTGTTTTGGATGAGTGGCATGAGAAGGCGGCTGGCTGATCAGACTTGAGCATGAACAGTGTGAGACTGCTCCACTGCCTTGAAGTTATTAGACAGAAATCAAACAGATAAAGACAGTCATTGAATAGAGAGGAATTACATCTTCATTCAACAATTCAAGAGTTACGGAACATGAAGTTACAAGGGTGCTTGGAAATTGGTGCAACCGGCGAGCTAGCAAGTCCCACTGTGGACAGAAAAAAGTGCCTTAAGAATAAAGCATGTGCAGTAATCATTCTGTCACTGGACGGGCTGCTGAACCATGCAAAATCAATCCATACAACACTGACATAACGTCCTTTAAATAGCTGTAGAAACACTGCTTTTGGAGGGACTTTATACAATACTGCATTTTAAAAGTAAAAAAGATCAAGAGATCAGACGGGCAGTAAAATAAATTTATTAGAAAAGACTGAGCCACAGTGTCTCACTGGAGCATTAAACTTAACTTATTTACTTCAACAAAACATGCAAATTTTCAGCAAAAAATGAAAAGCAAAATGCTTAACATTTTCATATAAATATACAGTGGCGGGATAAAATATAATGCAGAGTTGACACCAGGGTATTTTCTCATATTTAATGAGTGTAAATGTCAAAACACTACGATAATATTAAAGTATGAATGACTAAATACACTCTACTTGACTATCCTCCTTGACATGACTTATATTTACTGATGTAAACAAAATGTTACATTAGTTATTTTAAATCAGCTGCAATGTTGCACTTAAATCTCAAATAAAGTCCACCATATTAACTAAGGACAGAGTGACTTCCTTCCTGAAGGAATCATGAAGGAACACGAGGTAGAATTGTCGCCCCATCTTTAATTCTTTGTATTTAATTTCATCACTTCCTGCTCTTCAAACAATGAAGTTAATCCTTCCAAACATGTACTAAGAGAAAGATGGTACACAATTCAAACAGGTGAGCACATCACTATGACTATTTGTGTGTCCGCAGTAGAGCAGGAACAACGTATTGGGGTCGATTTTGGCTTCATCTACTTCTGCCTCTCACTCTGATTCCAAGTGTCCAAAAAAAAAAATTCCTGGATCACAGAGGAAAAGCCCACATAGAATGGAGAGTGAGACACCGGCTGCGTTGTAGCAGGGTGAGGAGAGCGGCTGTTAAAGCGCCTGATGTGACCATGACCACTTCCAGAAACAATTTAATTCCACAGCTTCAGCCATCTCCAGCTGATCTACTCCTCCAAGGTCATTAACTGTGCCACAGAAGGTCACATGATTAATGAGTGACAGACCCTCCGGTGCAATAACGTGTATGAATGTGGCCCATTAATTAGACGGGGGGCCAGAGAGAATGAATTGCCAGGGACAGCTTGGCCCCCTCACAACCCTGTCCTTCCCAGAACTCATTTTTCATGCTCACCCACACAAACGGGCACCTACTGCCGTTCACATCAGTCCAAGCCGTGCACGTCAAGCCAGAATAAAAAGGGCCTCAGTGAGAATATTTCATCTGTTTACTCGCATCTTTATCAGTCAAAAGCTAAAACCGCGTTTCTTCCAGACCAAAACAAGTCACGACCAAGGCTGAAGAGCAGAGATCTCACCAGGAAAAGATTTACATAGGTGACCAGTGTCACTTGTCAGAAACTCTGAGCTTGCTTCTTTCAGAGGGACCTTTGTGAGTTGACTGCAGTCAGCTGATACATCAGTGCTGGTAAAAACAAGTATGTTACTTAAATATGCTTCCGAATTCGACTGATGACTTATTGGCTATTTCAATGAATGTTGAAGAGACATTTGAGGCCTCAGCTTTATGTTTACTAGCTTGGACAGGTGGACTGATTCAACAGCATGTAAGACTTGCAGTTCATGTTTGGTTAGCTACACAGTAATTACAATTTAGAATAGCTATCTTGAGAGAAAAACAGCTAATCTTGAGATGAAGGTCAAAGGTCAGCCTTGATATCTTTCAAATGATATGCGTTTGAATGCCTGTGGCGGCACGGTGCTGCCGCACATGTGCTGCTGCCGCTGCTCTGAGGTTTATCCGGGTATCAAACATCAGAACGCTGTGTTGCTGCTCTTCCCCTCCTGGAGAATGATAAGCACTCGGCATTACTGAGGCCAATCTCCAGGAGGAAATGAAACATTCTGCTGCCACAGACCAGCTTTATTAGAAGACAACAAGTCCGGACTTTCAGGATATACAGATGAGGAGCTTTAATTGATGCTGTGGCCAACTGTCAACAAGGTCTCACAGCTGGGAGAAACTTCGACAGCGCTCCTTCGCAAACTGTACTTATCCTCAACCAAAGCCAATTAGGATAAGTCCATTTCTGAGAGTGCAGTTGTTGAATTGAAACCCTCACAGCCCTCTGTTTCATTTTCTCTACTGCCAACAAACGTAATGGCTGTTAAGCATATTGGCCAATAATATAAGGACGCTCTACATCCAGCACATGCATTTGAGTTGTAGCTTCAGGGGTCAAAGGAATAAGGATGCACTCTGACATGGTGCCAACACATTTTCCATTCTGTGAATAAGTTTCACTTCCCATAAGACACCTGGGCCGCCGTCTCAGAGTTAGATCCTAGTTAAAGAAATAAAAAGTGACAGGCAAAGACACATTTACTTCACGCAAAACAGGATAAGAGGAAATATAAATAATAACGATGAGATATTTTTGTCGCCATAATTATATTTTTATTTTATGAATTCTAGGTCACATACATCTTGTTTACCGCTATGAATATGGAGGAATAATAACTTGATAACAAACATAATTTAAAAAAAGGTACGACAGATGTTGTTTACCACTCAGAAATGAGGAGATGGAAATAATGAAAAAAATAATTGCTTGCATCTTATCAAACATTCACAGAACCCTTTGACCCCTTCTGAATAAAGCGTCTCTCTGGAGATTTGACACACATCTTTCAGCGCAGATCTGAAGACACCCACGAATGTTGTTTGCCCTCTGATATATTTTTAATATTCAGATCATATCAAATATGTCCTCTCTCAATAATTGATCTATCTATCCGCTGGCATGCTGAGCTTTGGTGATGGCGGTGCCGCGCCTGTTTCCTTCAGCAAGATGAAGAGAAGTTCGGCTCTGGACGTGGGACGCCCTTCGGACAATAGGAAGCATTTAAATTGAAGCCACCTTCTGTCCACCACAGAACGAACGCTATTTGAAGGGCTGTGTTGATGCAACATATAAAAGACGAGTGTACGTGTCCGAAAAAAAAACTATTTCAATCAAATATTCTGCTCTGTTTTCCATTTTAAATGGAAGGCTTAGTGTTTATTTGGGCAACATGAAGTGATATTTTTTTTTAAATGTGTCTATGTCTATATGACAAAGATTAAACAGCACAGTATTTCATTTCACAACTAAAACTGGGAAGTTGGACCAGGATTTTGGTTATATTGTGACCCAAATTACTATTCAAATGGAAAAATTAACCAGAAGTATGAGCTATAATTGGTATCGATACAGAAGACAAAAACACGTTTATGAAACACATATACAGGAAAATAGAATAAGCAGCAAATAGGTAAACAAGTGTAGAATGTTTGTGAAAATAGAAATACATTTTCTTTTTTAAAAATTAAACTACCAAAATCACTTTTTTACTGTTATTTTTTGCATAATTGTTCATGCATGTATGATGAAAAATGATTATGCATTTTATGCGTCCAAACATCCAATGCTTTCAGTCAAAACATTATCATCTGTTTCAAATATTAAACCATGCCACCACATGTTAATTTAAAATAAGTTTCGAGTCCAATCTGAGCAGAGATGCACCACTTGTGACACAATGAGAAATGCATTCCTGAAAACTTCAAGAACAAAGGCAACAGTGTTTTATGTGCAGACGGAAAATGGTCGGACAATTTCGAGTCGCATCATTTGTTGTGCAAGAAGAGCTGAAGACAAAACAATATTATTTGAGAAGGAATGATTCACAATACAATCATATCACAGTCTGGATGTTTTTCTTTCTGTCTTTCGACCAACAGCATCACCAGTGGTGGCTCATTTCCTTAGTGCGAGGGGTTTCCGCCCTCCATCACAGACTTCGTGGGGGCACGCTGGAGAGAATGTGAGATGGAGGGAAGGAGCCATGTATAAGAGGGAAATCATGCTGGGAGAAACGAAATCTTCCATGTGCAGAAGCAGAGTGGCTAGAGGACATTTCACGCTAATGGCGGCCGGGCCAATTGAAATGACTGCAACGCTGCATGATTTGAAGGTCAGGAGACAGCGGATTATATTCCAGTGGTGGTGAAGAGGGATTGGAGGAGTAGAACAGAGCCTCTCCGTACCGCCCGCCCCTCTTCTGCGTCTGAATTATTGCAGCCAGGGCTGACTAAACGTAGCGTCAAGCCTCAAACCCATTACTCCTGGACACATCATCCTTCTCCGCCAGCCAACAATACATTTGCTTTGTTCTGGAAATTCTTTGACTCTGATGAGGCTGAATTATAACACCATAATGACCAGGGAAAATCTTTATGGCAGAAGAAGTGAGAAACGTTTGACAGGCGTCAAGGGATTGAGACAATAAAGGAAAAATCATCCTTGTGGGTCATCATCCCTATATAGAGCGTTTTATCTCACACCAATATTCAAAATATCTCGGTTAAAAATCCAAACATAAATAGCCGAAAGCTTCCACCTTTGTTTGGAAGGTGAATGTCATTGGAAAAACAGGCAAAAATGAAACTGAATCACAAGACAATAATGTTTCATATTTGAAGGTGTGATACAAAACAAAGCGTTGTAGGAACCGGAAAATAAAGACGTGTATGATGCACTGCACTTCATTTGCAGTCAGCTATATTTTAGTCATGTATTCCAGGAGGAGGCTGCGTTGGAGTCCACAAGGAAAGTGGCGTGGGAGACCCTGTACCGATCACCAGCCCATAACCAGCAGAGACAGCAACTCTCACAGGTGGACCAGTCACCATTTAACCTCTGCATGTGTCGGGCTGCGGGGCGACATCTGAGTGCACGGAGGAGCCCCACACTAACAGAGGAGAAGCCTTCACTCACAAAGGATCCAGGTTTCCCCCGAAGCCCAGGATTGCCTCAAGTCGGACTCCAACCAGACTCAGCTTGCTAAGTGACATGAACAAATACTACACATGACGCTCGGTGGGGGTGGCTCATTACATTTTGAAATAATTATTGGTATTACACCGCCTTCTATTCAGCACTGGTCCAGAGAATTTTTCTTCTTTCTTTCCTGGCCAGCAGTGTTTTGTGGACAGAGTCAGACAGTGATGGTGCCAAAGGTCAGCAGGGAGAGATACAGCTGCTGGTAAAACTCGACAGGATGTACAGCCCGGTCAATTCTGGCGTTTTCCAGTGTCGGGACCATGTTAAGATGTTAAAGCTGGCATTAATCCAGGATTTTAGGAGTTAAATTTGTCAGAGTATCATGTCAAGGACGAGATCTTAGTCCGGGTTTTATCGCACAGCAGTCACAACGACAGTGTGGATTACAGCGCTACATATTTCTAAGTCACATCCCAAAACCAGAAAATAAAAATGCTTCAATGGGAGGCGGATCAGAAGGTTTCACTAGAAGCAACTTACAGTTTTGAGAGAGAAACTCAGCTACATAGGCGACAAGAACCAAACAGAGTCTGACTGAGAAACAGTTTTATGTTTCTAGCTGGTCATTAAAATAACCGCACCAGGTTATTGGGCTCTTAAGTGGAAGCTTGGAGCAGTTTCGCCTGATGGCGTTGGTTACCTCCCTGTCAGGCTCAAGCTGCAGCGCCACAATCAAAAACACAAGGCCACTTTACTGCAGAGGAAACGTGATGATTTCATGATTGATAACTGGCTAAAAATGCTGCTCTTGATTTGCTTTTTTTTTTTAAATAAAGTGAAACTGTGAAATCAGTGACACAACGGTGGCAAGAGCAGCATAGTGTTTATCAATGAAAAGAGAGGGGTTGTCCAACACCGACCCGCTCAACATGACCTCCTCAGCTCAACATGTCAAACTAAAAATTTAAAGAAAGACTGATAATGTGATGGAAGATAAGACATGGAAGTCGGAACATGAATGGGCTTGAAAATTCCAAAACAAATATTCAGCTATAATAATATAATAATAACAATATTGCACCAATTGTATACAGAAATCTAAGACGATTATTTTGACTATTATAATATACAAATATATATGTTCACCACAAAAATCCTGGCATGCAATCGCAGGCACGGGTCAAGGTTTAGGACCAGAGCTTGGGCTTAGGGAGCTTGTTGGGAAGATGGAACATATTAGTGGCAATGTGCAGAGTGATAAATCTGCCTGTCGAGTTCAGTACCCGACTTATCATCTGACATATGAAAAATGCCACTAGAAGCTGCAGAGAAAAGAGAGGAAATTAAATGTGAGGGGGGAATTCTGTTTTACTCCTGAGCATCGCCGACTAACATGCCTGTGAACACAGATGTGGAAGTGAGAGTGCACCTATGTCTTGCTTCTGCACGTCATATACAGGAGTACTATCATTGTGTAGCAAGCCGCATGACAGATAAGATATACGTGTGAATTACTGAGCAATATTACAAAGTTAAATAGATCAGAATAAACAAGTTGCTTGCCTGCTTTATAGCAAGTTGCTTTATTTAAATGAAGAAGATTCCAGCTCATGAACAAGCCCTGTTCCATTTGTTTTGTTGTTATTGAAAGCATAGCTTTTTATGTCCTGATCTAGTGTCACAAACTGTCCTTCGTCTGATGCAAGTTGCTGAAGTGATCAGTCTGAGAGTACATGATGTACCTATGGAAACAGTCTGGAAATCATTTCTGTGTCTATATATATCATAATGTGAACATACTGAAAAAATTACAGATCAGCCACAATGAGACAAAAAAGTATTCTATATTATATACAACATTTATTTGTGCTCAGCTCACCAAGGTGAAAAGAACATACTGTTAACATACAGTGTGGACGACAAACTCAACCCCATCAGAGTCAATACCAGCGTGAGTCCCACCCTCATCACGCTGAAGCATATTTGGTATTTCAACACCTGCCCCAGAGCCACGTCAGCTCCGCCAGTGGTCAGATACCTCTCCAATCAAGCCTGGACCAGCTTCCAATAATTGCCAGAGAAAAAAAAATGAAATCAGCACTTATTAACACCGAGAGAGTTGCTCTGCATGTCGTTGGGGCCTACGTGTGACTGTGAGTCAGTAAGTGAGTGAGTTAGTGAGAGGGAGTCCAAATGGATTTCAGCCCGGGAATAAATCACTGTCGCCACAGAAACAGGCCGACAGCTGTGATGGATGGCTAAAATTTTTGTGTTGATGTCTTTAGTATTGCTGACAATTTGGTAGTCCTGGCTTTCCCACTTTTGTTTTGCTTGTGTGAGGCTGGACCCGGCAAATGCTAGCGTGGGTGAGTACGACACACCTCCTGGGTTTTTTAGCTACCATGGTTTGTAGTCACAAAAGGCACTAAAAATATAGAAAAATAAAAAATAAAATAAAATTCCCCCCAAAAATGTGTGTGTATATATATCTATATCAATATAGATAGATAGATAGATAGATAGATAGATAGATAGATAGATAGATAGATAGATAGATAGATAGATAGATAGATAGATAGATAGATAGATAGATAGATAGATAGATAGATATTTATTTAATAAAAAAGTTACTTTGATGTAGTTAAGAAGCAAATGCTGTATATATAATAAAATAATGAACATCAAACAACCTGCTTGAATCTATACAACAAAAATAAAAGAATAATAAAAAAAACACTTAAATTAAATTACATTTGAAAAAAGGCAAAAGACAAAATTGTAAACATTATAAAAGCCAAAATTTACTGCTCCAAACAAAATGATATAAAGATGCATACCATTAAAAATAAAGTGTTTAAACGTCATAGACATTGTGTCAAATGAATGTGTGTGTGTCTGTGAGAGAGGGAGAGAGTGACATGGGCATGTGTGTGTGAACAAGTACAGACTATGGGCACATGGTATTTTTGCACCTGTGTACTCTGAGCCCTCATTGGCTGCTTCGTGACCACGTGACATGTGACAAAGTGAGGTGTTTTTGCTGATCAATAGGTACCATTTTGGCTTCACCACTCACTTGTTTCTCTCAGCCAAGTTAGGTAAGTCCAAAAGAACTTAGTTCCACAGCTCTCTCGCAAACACCTCAGACAGAGCACACTAAGTCAACAACGGCGTTTAAAAATAACCAGCATATGGCCCGCCGCACATAAAATCTATAAGCATCAAGTTATGTAAACACAAGAGCCAGACTTGAGTTGGGCCGCCAGACGCCAGCCCCCCCGCATCTATCCACTCTCACCTGGCAGGATCAAACCAGAGCTCACTTCCCACAAACTTACCACAATCAATACTAGCTAAACAAACCAGTCACAAGCTCACTTCCACGATCCAAAAGGGAAAGAAAAAAAAAAAGATTTACTGACCTTACACTGTCTTTTTTTTCCCTTTCTTTACACGCGTCCAATCCCCTCTTTTCCTCCTGCTGGTCCTTGTCCTTTAAACCTCTAGTCTCTCAGTAAGTCATGCAAGAGCTGCTTCCTGCTCCTGCTCTGCCCTACGCCACTGTATTAGTCTGATTTCACACTCTGCAGCCGAGCCTCCTGTCCTGAAGGGGACGGTGCTTATTTAGAAGCCGGCGTGCACTACCTGAGCTTGTAGGCAGCTGTTTAAAGCACGAGGTAACATCCAGGGTGCATAATACCCCTATTCCTTACACACACATGCTCTCTCTCCCTCTCACACACACACACACACTCGCAGCTCACTAGATAGGCACACACAGACACAAACGTGCACAGAAGTGAAACACACGTGCAAGCAGTCTGCCAGAGGTCTCTCTACCTTTGCTGGGATGGCAGTCAGTGTGAGAACACACAACAGTGTGATGGGCTTGCTGCTCCGTTCTGTCTTCTTCTCTCTAAGTGTTTAGAAGACAATTTCAACAAGGGATTGCTCCCAATCTACTAGGGTGATCCACATGGATGAGTTATAATATGCTTGCCACTCACTCCCTCTCTCCTGCACCCCCTCGCTTTGATTCCCTCTCTCATTTTTTGTCTCACTCTCTCTCTCAGGCTTGTTGTTTTAGCTTAATATCCAGCCGTCACTGCTCTCAGTTCACCAGGGAAGCCGTCCCTTTTCTCCCTGTTTATTCCTCTCCAGCCTGGATGTGCAGAAGATGAGGCCGGAGACCGACTCCACCTGAATGCGGATTAGTGAAATGCATTATTTATTGCAAAGCTGCATTTATTTATTTTTTTTTTTCTGATATGTTGGTGGACATGGGGGGGGGAGGGCAAGCAGCGGTGGATGCATCGGCAACGGAGGGGTGTGTTTATGTCATGTGTGTGTTTGAGGGAGGCAGGGGTGGATGGAGAATATGGGGTGGAGGGTGAGGGGGGTGTCAGGAGCAGAGGTCTGAAAGAAGGCGAAAAGCAAACATGCAATATGGTTTTAATTTATTTATTTATTCAAAGACTGCTTTTTTCCTTATCATTCATGGTGATAACTGGTGACCGTCCCAAATCAATCTGATGCTCTTTCAAACATAAATAAATATAGAGACCGATGACACTCAGCCCAGACCTTATAAAACCTCTGTAAATGTGAACTTAAAACTTTTTTATTGTCTGCGTTCATTCATGTACTAATTTATGTATTGTCACTAAATTTCATGCATAATGTCATCTATTATTAACATTATTATGGACCATTTTTTGACATTATTATTGTTAAAATTACAAAAATACATGTATTTATAGTTCATAAAAATAATTAAGTCAGTGTCAGCACACACACACACACACACACACACACACACACACACACACACACACACACACAAAATAAAAACAAAAGATTTTCCATTTTAATAGCAATTGTACGTGTGTTTGTCAATAATTTCAATGTGTGTTTTTATTATTATTATTCGTAATAATTCATTTATTTAATTATGTATTTTTGAGTACTATTGACACCAATATTTTTGAAATTCTTAATGATATATCCAAAATTCCCATCTTGTTCTTGCACTGTTATAAACACAAACATTGTTTTTCATACACATTTTCCACACACACATCAGGAAAACTGACTTGCACACACACATGATCATCACACAGATAAAAGCTGAGACAAGTCCCACACACACACACCTTCACACAGTGGATTTTTATTTAAAAATATATTAATAAATCTAAACATGTTCAAGTTATACACTTCAATTAAATTTATGAAGATATTTATGAATCTAAACACATTCTTCAATTAGTATATTTATGCAAAAAACAAAATAAATCAGTTCCATATTACAAAGAGTACGTAAAGTTTGGGATTTAAAGAATAGAACACTTCAAAATTGTCTCTCAACATGACATGAGCAGTGACACACAATAAAGTAGGAGGTAAAGGAAAAGGGCACTGGATCATTTCAACAAATCAACTCATGAATCATCTTCTCCAAGCAAACTACCATGTGTAAAGTATTACTTTCAAATAATCGGCCCGAATAAACGCTGCTACTCTGAGGTGCTGTTGGACCAGCAGGGTCAAACAAGTGAGTTGAGAGAGGTGGCAGAGAGGGGGCTGGAAATGACTAGCCCCCACAGTCAGACACAACTGTGGTCAACAGGCCGTTGCTTGTGCGGACCCATGGGGCATCTGGCCAGGCAGGAGTCACAACGACATCATCGAATACGCCAGAAGCAGAGCCACAGTAGCTCGAGCCACAATTATTTAGTTTAGGGAAGATGGACAAATTATGTAAATAATAATAAAAAAAACACCTTCGATCGAGAATAGAAATGTCACATTCAATTGTGCCTGTTCCAAACTTTTTTTTTGCATAGTGATAAATATTTTTTGCAATTGTATGGTACAATATTCTCTTTTTCACCAGTATAATAAACAATTTTAAATTAATGTTCAACACAAGAGGAGACTTCTCATCATTTGAAATGTCTGCTAGCCATCACTGACACACGTACACAAGGTCAACTATCTTTATCCCCCGGGATCAATGTGGACCTGAACTACAGGATGTCCATCGACTCTAGTACCTGAAAAAGGAAATGATACGTTCTCAGAAATTAAAGCCATTAAAGCCAAAGCAGAAGTGGAAAATGACTAACTTGGCAGTAAAAGACCATCTCCATCTTTATAATACCGCCATAATCGTGACACTTTCTGAAACATTTCTTTTAAGACTTAGTGATAAAAAATGAATTTCATCTCCCTCTCTGAAACGTCTAAAAATAAGACAGTGAGGGAATGAGAGTGAAAGTCAGAGAACGACGGGAGAGAGCAACTCACCACACCACCAGCATTAAGACACGTACACCGTCCACTCAGATGAAATGCGTATCTTATTTGAGCTGAACACGTCAATGCCACACTGGGGCTTGAACATCCCTGATACCAATAACAAAAAAAGACACTGAGATGTAGTTTTAACCACTTGTGGTAAATGTCTACATATGAGAATTATTAAGATTAAAAAAATGAAAACAGTACATGGAATTTAGCACATTTTAACTACATTTTTATTGTATTTACAATGTATGGTATAAATTTGAAATATATATTAAAATAATTTCACCACTTCCACAATAAGTTTTCCGTGATATTTTACTTATTTCTGTTTCTTTCATAATATAACATGGCTTAACTGTAAATACATAAGAGACAAAAAAGAAATGCACAGTGCAACAAAATAACAAAAAAAAAAAAACTACTCAAAGCTAGTACTACATATGACACAGGGGGCAGCATCACCCACAGTACTATAGCATCAACTAAAACTACAGCAAAACTGCACGAGAGAATGCTTCAAAACACCATTGAACAGAAAACAATGCCTGAGCAAAACATGTGCAGCAAACATCTGGCTGTACGACAGTCACATTAGCAAGTAGCAACATTAGCAGACAGCCACAGCTGCAACAGGAGTGGAACGCAAACAACTGCATTGCCAGCCGCAATAAATAACTATTTGTACAACTGGCCCCAGATCAGCAGCCAAAATGAAGTTACAGCAGCTTAACTTTTATTTTTTTTATCTCATAATCAGTGTTCCACAGAGAAACATTGGTGACCAAGGCTATGACCACGAGATAACTAAAACTGTCGCAGCTGAAGAATATCTGAGATTCCTCCATCACTGGAACTGAAAATGTGCCCTTTCTGAATAACTTTATTTTCTATTATTAATAGCGCTGAATTATTACTCATTTCCATCTTAAAATGGAGTGTCTTAATTCACATGTGAAGTACTCATCAAGGCTGCTCAGGAGGAATGAATGTGGAAGGGTAAATTGTATTTGCTTAAATACAAAGGCATGAATTAAAAATGCGTTTCAATGATGAAATATGACTTGTAGTTTCAAAAAGATCATTTCTCTGTGGGAAAAAAAGTCTTTTCAAAAGCAGAGATTTTCTGTCTTCTTACGTATCTTTGCAATAAAACATCATCTGCAGATATATTTTCCTGAGCAGGCACGTAAAACGACACGCCCCACTGTCTCTCCTTGAGGTCTTTATTTTTACATTTTTTTTTTGAACAATGGTGAACTCTAATTCCCATGATCACCCTTGAAAGCGTGACCTTGTGCTGTGTGACGGGAGATAGCCGCACCATGAAGACAGGACGCCACTTATCATCAAGAGACGAGGTGGCTGTTTAATTTCACACCACCGGTGGCTAAAACCCCTGTTAGTGTACAATGGTGGCTACGCCGAGGGAGCAGATGTCCTCATGGGTGAGGGAGGGGGTGAGGGAGGGGAGAGGTGGCGCTGGACAGGGCGACCAAAAAATGCATAAATCAGTAGGTTTTCTTAAAATGTTTTGTTTTGTTTACATTACTAAGGGTGTGCAGCATGTGAAAGTGAACAGCGATGTCACCACTTCTTAAGTGTTTTTATTTTCATTCATATTATTATGACCAGTATGTTCACAGGACCCTTCCACCGTGTCATTATCTCTGCCTCCAGTTTTATTTTACTGTCCCGCATTGATGTTATTCCCGGCACAAGTAAGCAGACTTGTGTTCTGATCTGCATATTTGATACACATTGACGCACAGCAAAAAACATCACTCATAATTAGACGTGTACTAGTCCATGAGATTGTTCACCAGCACCTGGTGAACAGCCGCGATGTCAGCGAGTCCTCAGACACCTCCGAGGCCAGCGTTACTGAGAGACCAATTGGTTTGTGAAGAGCTTTCCATTGTCTGCAGTGATGAACTTGAGCTCTGGCCCCCAACCCTGCAGACCCCTGTCTAATCCACAGCACCCCTGGGTCACTGCACGGCCCCTCCCCTTCCACGTTTTACTCACACACACACACACACATACACGTACAAACAAACGGATGCTGTTTTTAAAAAACCACCCAACATGAGCAGAGTGACCAACATGGCTGATGCAAGACGGAATAATGAGCAGGCAAGAAAATGGCTTCCCGCTCAAACGCGGCGGATTGTCAAATCGTGGAGAGAAAGGTCAGCTCTCATCTCAAGGCACCCCAGTCCCCGGTCTTCTATCTGGCCCATTTTGTCTGGGGTTTTTTTCTCTCCTCCCTTCCCTATTGTTGTCGTCTTGTATCCATCGCCAGCAACTCACTGGTCACTCCATGATCAAAATTCTCCAGCATTTTATGAACTGAAAGACGCTAGGAAGAGACGATCTCATGCATCCAGCGATCAGAAAATTAGACAATAAGCAATCTAGTCCCCAATTTTAAAAGCTAATGGAAATAAAAAATAACTGTGATATTCCACACAGCTGTGCAGGAAAACAACTCCCATCATTCTCAATATGATTTTTAAATTCCCCCATGAGGACAAAATATATTCACTTTCCCCCTCATCTGCTCTCACGGCATCATTTTTCTGCACTTTCCCTTCAGGTTAGCTCACAACAGCATGTTGCAAAACCGGCTTATTGACAGGATTTCCATTTGCAGAATGTCAAGTTAGAAAAGTTAGAAAATTAAAATTGCAGTCTCTACGATATATACTTTGGAAAGCATTGCAGTATGGATTTTGAAGTTGTTTGATACATCAACGAAAGATTTGGAGCAAAAATCATTAAGTGAGTCACAAAAAACACACACACACACACACACCAAGGCCTTCAATGAAATCTGAAATCTAATATTGTGCTCTAAATCTATTGATGCAAAGTAGATAAAAATACTGTCTGATGCCACCGTCACATGAAAACCACTCAAGGCATATAATATCTGGATGGTATCTGAAGTAAAGTAGTGTTTATCAAAATATCAATCACACAAAACATCTGCAAAATTAAAGTTTAAAATCAAAATACAGTCAGATAAAAGCAATTTAACCGAGATATTCAACACTAAATGTCCGCTGACCAGGTTGATCATATTTAATAGATCTGCAACAAAATGTCACATAAAAGCAGTTTTTTCATTTTTATGAATGTCACAAAGATCAAAATGTTCTAGGTATTCAGGTCGGGGTGAGGTGGGCTCTTTGGGGACGGAGCCTGTAAAATCAGAAAATCACTCCATCTAGAAGATGAATGACATGTTGCGGAGTTCATTGCCTTTTCGTCTCGAGTGAGTGGCCGGTGCAGCAGTGGGCCTGGCTGGCTCGAGTGGAGGTGACGACTGATGTGGATGGTTGCAGGCCGATAATGAAGCAGCGGCCGGGACTTCGGCCATTTTCTTTACAGACTTATTGCCCTGCTGTGTAAGGGCACGCTGCCAAAAATGGCTAATAATCTGGTCTCATTGGAAGCTGTGGTCCGGCCTCCACTGTGTCTGTGCAGCAGAAATGGTCAGTACTTTGCGAGGATGAAGCTCTCCTCACATGAAACGAAACCTTCATGTTTTCACTGTTTAACTCAAGGACCACTGTCAGACTTTCCTGTGCTCCTTTCCTTTCATTTACCTTTTCCTGGGGGAATTAGCTAGACACATGTAAAGCTGCCTTTATTCACTAGCTTAACGCTGACAGACATTTTCATGTCATACGTGACGATGATTCAGTCACTCTTGGACGGTGACACCATTCAAACCGCTTCAAGCAGAGGTGCCTTCTACAGCAGGTGCATTTCTCCACAACAGCCAAGGGAGACTTGAAAAAACAAAAATTAATAAATGCCTCATTATGACTCATAACTCAGATATTAGCTACTTGGGATTCCACCTTAGGATTCTGTCAATGTGGCTGGTGATGAAAACATATTGCTTCACAATAGCAAGGCTGTTTTTTCAAGGAGCTCCTAAACCAGGAGAGTGTGGACACTTTTTTTAATATCATAATTATATTGTATGTCCTTGAACAAAATTCTTCAATTTGAATAGTACACTGGTGGGTAAATATTGAAGTCAAATTGTCATAAAAAATATATATATATTTCTATCCCAGCAATGTAAAAAAAGGAACGGAAACAAGCTTTGAGATCAGCAGTTTAAAGCTGATCGATCGAGTTGAGATTCAAATAACACTGACAAAAAGAACTAATTTGAAAAGTACATTGGTGGGTAAATATTAAAGTCAAATTGTCATAAATATATATATATATATATTTCTATCCCAGCAATGTAAAAAAAGGAACAGAAACAAGCTTTGAGATCAGCAGTTTAAAGCTGATCGATCAAGTTGAGATTCAAATAACACTGTCAAAAAGAACTAATTTGAATAGTACATTGGTGGGTAAATATTAAAGTCAAATTGTCATAAATATAAATATATATATATATATATTTCGATCCCAGCAATGTAAAAAAAAGGAACAGAAACAAGCTTTGAGATCAGCAGTTTAAAGCTGATCGATCGAGTTGACATTCAAATAAAACTGTCAAAAAGAACTAATTTGAATAGTACATTGGTGGGTAAATATTAAAGTCAAATTGTCATAAAAATATGTATATATATTTCTATCCCAGCAATGTAAAAAAAGGAACAGAAACTAGCTTTGAGCTCAGCAGTTTAAAGCTGATCGATCGAGTTGAGATTCAAATAACACTGTCAAAAAGAACATCCCTGACAGATAAAATGAGTCAGTTCACTTCAAACCCACCATCAATGTTTGTACCTGCCTGGCAAGAAACACAACACATTTAAATATGGAGATAGAGTTTATCAAAATGACAGGCAATTAGATTGCAGATGACCAGGGCTTTTCATGCTAAATGAGAGTCATTGGAGTTCTGGGAGCCATACGTGCTATAAAAGCGACTTCTGCAGCTCCATTTCAGCTCCTGGACAGCCCTAAATTAAATGTCTTCATAGTCCATTAGGCTAAACAGCCCGAGGAAAGAACTTTGTCTCACCACAGAAAATGACTGTAAACTCAAGCAATCATGCCGCCAATCAATTATGCATGAATTATATTTTCCATGGACTGTGTAAAATGTCTTATGTTAATTTCCTCATATTATACCAGCCATTAGGTTATATGCCCATCATCTAAATGAGTGTTTTCCAAAAGATTTATCAGCCTTATGGTGTAAAGTGGAATGAAAACACTGGTTGAGTTGTTCTGCAGCCATAAAAGAAACGCTACCGTGGAGGGCAGGGGGTTTTTCAACTGCCCGGGAGCCCTTGAGCATGTAACTGATCTAAAATATACAGGTGGCTGAATCATCACTTGCCATATCTGTTGTCACCGTGCGGAGGTTAAGGAACATAAACGCAAGATCAATGAAAAAAGTGGTCATAAATGTGTGATGACAAATTAATAAACACTTTATTTAAGAGCAATATAACAAGGAAGCAGCCGGAGAATAATTACATTTTCACTTGATATGAACAGCCAATAACTTTAGTGGGTTCACGCTACAGTTATTTCTTATGCCAGTCCAACTTTACACAGTTTATTCAATTTTAAATTTCATACTATCCAAACTTCTAAATGTCCTGCAGCAAGAGTCTATAGTTTGCGAGCTACCACATGAATTTCGACTCACACAATAAAATTAGTCAATGACACTTCCACCTCTATACGAATCACAATTTCCAGGCCATCTTCTCGGGTTTTCCAAATCAAGAACTTTGGCGTAAGAAACAACTTTACAGCATTATTGTGTTTACATTGCTTTACCCTGCCCAAAAAGGTGACCCTACCCACCATGTGAAAACGCCTCCAGTAAATGTTAAAGGTGACCACACAACCCCAGAGAAAAGTTTATCAAATCAAATGGAGCGCAATGTTTTGGGTTTTTTTTGTTTTTTTTTAACACGAGTCATTTCATATGTATTTCTCAATATGCAGCAGGTCTGATGATAGTTTATTCCAAAGTATTTTCAGCGAGGACGCTGCGTCCGTCAAACCCGATCGCTAACTGATAGATGGACAAAAAGGTAGAAGTCAGGGGGAAGGCAGACGGAGAGGTCAGAGTGGGAGGGTGGGTGACATTGACCCAGACTGCTTTGCTTCAAGATTGTTGAAGCATGGGAAAGCAAAATCCCCGAGGTCCCTGCGGTGGTCCACTTCTCTGATAATGACCCGCTCAGACCATGATAGCATGTGACAAGTATTGGCAGGATTTCCTGACCAATGTCAGAGGGGCGTCAATAATTGGCGACTGTGTTAATCTACTGGTGTGTTTCCTCTCTATCGAGCAGTGATGGGCCGATCAATACCAACGTATTGATACTTCAAAACCGCAGAGAACTCATTTAGTATTGACTGGAAAACATTTACAGAGTAAAACAGAAGAGGGGTGAGTCATGCTTTTCATCATTATTCATCGCAAGTTATTTCAAGGGAGCAATATTGAGTCTGCAATTAAATCGGAAGAAATGAGATCAAGATGTCTGTTATCAAAATATTTTGAGCCTCATGATGGATTTAATATCTGTCCATCATGAAGAACCACTTTAAGACTATTCATCTGATCTCAGCCCTTGAATGTACACTTATTATTTCCATTTTACAGCAGACGTGAATGGATGAAAATGATTTAATGGCAGGCATTAAAAGGCCTCTTGTTACAAACTGGCCATTCTCTTTTCTGTTACATGGAATATGATCCATTGACTCCGAGTGTTCCTCGTGCCGCTGCTGCATCTGAGCTGTGAATACAGCATATACAAAATTATCAAGCGAATAAAAACACAACACTGAGCTTACATTTGGCCTCTCACAGCAGACACACAGACTTCATATTACCATCATATTATCATCTTTAAACCCAGAACTCCTTCCTCGTAATTGCCGATATTATGAAACCGAAATATTGAATTACACTGAAAGAGTCAGTAATTTCACCGAGGTCAAATCAACAGGCGTCAGTTCTGAGAGCTGATAAGAACACTGTCGCACAATAATGCTTTTTTTTTTTTTACTTAATGATGACAAAGTGTTCCATCATAGAGATGTGTTTATCTCCATCAGGTTGGGGGCTTATTCTTTTATTACATTCAGCGTAGCCACGATTGTTTTGGCTCACAAAAGTGTCCAATAAAAACAGTGTCACTTTGGCAGGACTGTTCGAGAAAGGCTCAAAGAACAATAACACTGACTGTATATAAAACACAGGATACTTATGTGAAATATTCTCTTCTAAAATGTAACCCTGAAAATAAATAAGATTCATTTATTTCCTATAAATAATGAAATCCGTTCTGGAAAATGACTATGTATTACATTAAAAAAAAATATTAAAGAGCTGTTTAGTTTACAGAGTTGAAACTGAAATTGAGGGACGTATAAATGTGACATTCTCTAATATTAAGGTTTGCGTGTTTGTGACTGACGAACTAGAATACATGTAGTAACTACAATAGTTTCAGATCAGTTCTACTTAAGAAGCGTGGTCATGAAGACTGTGAGTTTTACTACCATAGAATAAAATAACCCAGTCAAAAGTCTGCGAGTCACTTCCGCACTCTCTATTTAAAGTGATAACTCCAGGAAAGTTAACTTTCCTCATTTAACTAGAATCAGAATTCTTCAAGTCGCCCCATCCTCTCACACCTCTCAGTAACAGTATTATACGTTGCGCAGATAATCTATTGGAAGAAAATTTCGGTTCAACTTCTATTCCAATAATCTTGATTTTGACAGAGCCTGTCACATTATAAAGTCTGAACGTTGTTACAAGAATTGCAAATGATTCCTGTGATTGAATTTCATTCAAGTGGTCAGCGAGTAGCTGCTTCCCTACAGAAAGCCTGGGGCCTGAAGGCGGTCAACTCACAACAGTGCACTGCCGGTGAGTGCACTCACATTTGACAGAGTGTCACAGCAGATTCACGACCTCTGACTGTTACAACCTGTCTGGATCGAGTGCCTGGCAGTATATCGCCCGCCGTGATTCCAGCCTGACTTTTTATCGTCACGATCAGGTAATGATGAAATTTCTCACCTGTGAGAAGGAAATGAAGAACTTGTTGATGATGGAAACCTGAAGTTATGTCGGCAGTACTTGACCTAATTATAAGCAACACAATGACTTAAATTGCCGTGTCTTGCTTCAGGAATTTTCACGTTTGGGGAAATTTGAGAAGAAAGCGACGCTCTCTGAACATCTTCACCAATGAGGCGAGGGATGTGAGAACATTACCCACTGCATGTATTTAAAGTTCTCCAGGTTGATGCTGACTCGGAAGGGAATTTAGTGTCACCTGTGAAACACTTGCTCAAAACATAATCCTGGGTGCGGTGTGATGTCGAACCACATAGACTGTTCTGTCAGAATTATTTTGGGGTTAAATTGTGACATTTGTTTTAATGTTGCGAACCAGATTCCAATATACTTGAGTTCTGACTTGGAACCGTTTGTAGACAAGCAGGATGTGTCCGGCATGACTCTGACACCGTGGTTCTCGGTCGGCAAATGCAATGAGGCGAGTCCCCCGGAGGATGAGTTCAAGCGTCACAAAAGATGGGAGACAGACGGGTGGGTACAGTTTTTCAGATTAGGTTTTAATATTCATGAATTGTATTTACAAAGGAACAAGATTTTATTTGTTTTCATTCACATTGATTTTCGGAAAAAAAAAGAATGAATGTTTAATAATTTTAAAAGCCAATTTCACTTTCCTTTGGTCTACTTCCATCGGTTTGGCAACAAAAAGGGTTGGGCACCAATTTAAACCACAGGTGGGTTTGTTTATCGGAAATAGCTGGCGGGGGAGGCGGTCACTCGGATTTTACTGTAATGGCTGCACACTTGACTTTGAAACAATCACAAAACAATAAGACAAATAGATGAAAACAATCCGTGTTCCATCTCATCTTTTCTCATCGAGCTAGTAACAGATGAACCATGCATCGCAACAATAACCACCAAGAGCAAATAAACAAGCATTGCTCACGTCTGATTATTTATATTTTTATTTTATTATTTTATATTTTTAGACAACCTCAGACTCAAGCTATGTTAAGCACCCGATTTGATTTAGTCACCCCAACAGAATCATGCTAATGGAGCGCAAGGGTCAAAGGGTTGGGGGTCTGGACAGGGACGGCATCCCCAGCCGGCCACAGCAAACACAGAGGAACATCTGCTCCCCGAGCGTCGCACAAAGGAGCCTCCTCTGAGACTCCCGCAACCATGAAGGATGTGAGAACGGCTCAAAGTCAAGGGCACTGACCGGACAGTCAGTTCCACAGAGTGGCGATGAGCATGGTCAAAATCTGGTTTCAAAAAAATCTTGCAATTCATAAGGAGTTAAAAGGGAAGTGGCTTTTGATATCAACGTAAAAAAAAATGACACTAAAGCGCCGGAAAACTCCTTCACTTCCTTTCCAGACAGCGGAACAACAGCCCTGAAAGAAGCCTTCAAACGATGTCAATAGCCGGATCAATAGTCGCGGATGTCTCCATTTTCCCCGCAGCAAATGAAAAGCATTACACGACTTCTCCTGGGCAGAGCTCTCACCACAGTTCAGGAAGCCACATAGTGTCACAGCTGAGGGACAGTTGATGCACATTTCCTTCCGCAGACCTCACCACATGCCCGCCACAAATCCTCTGTCTCTGCCTCAGCTGATCTACACCTGCCGGGAGCAGAGTGGCAGGTACGTGCTGCAGCGCGATGGCATCCATCACCCAGCAGGCCATTTATTTGCCATTTAAAACGTTTCATTGGATACACCACACAGTATGGCAGGTAGGCATTGATAATGATACGTTAACGTGCTTGTATACATCTTTGGAACTTCTGTCGAGAAGGCTGAAAGACTTTGATGAATCTATATGTGCCTTGTTATGATCAAACTGCGTGCTCCAGCGTGTTTCACTTTCACTTTTAACAACCAAACTTTTGCAACTATTTTAGGCGTAACAATGCCGCATTTCTGTTTGTAGAAGTCATTATAATATGAATGAAAGACCAGTAACATGATGAATATGAAACAAAATGAAAGAAATAATGTAAATAATCACTTTTGGCTCTTCGGTAGAAAAGTCTGAAATGGCAAATATAAGTCAAATCACAGTGACTAATAAGGCATGCACTTGTAGAAAAAAAATATTTTAGTGATAGCAATTTCAATGTCAATCCGATGTATGATTTATAAAAAAAGGAAGAAAAGGACTGTGAGAAGTAAAAAAAGTACATTCATTAATTAATAGGTAAATAGAAATAAAAAGTTTGAATTTAAATATAAAAAAAGTCACAGAAGCAGCTAAAAGGATCCATTGTAAAGGCTGATTTTAAAGAATCAAAATCAGGTGAAGGCGGTTTGATCTTTACGTTCCGTCTCTGACGTGAGCTAACGAGACATTTACTCCAAATCTGAAAAACGCACGCTGTGAGATTTGATCCAACAGGCTCTAAAACGTCTTTTCAAACGGACTTTGAGGCGGAAGCTTGAGAGAAGTGACATGTGCTGGTGAACTCCCGGGTGACTGTAGTAATAGACACAGTCACTCTAATTCCCTTCAATTCTCACCTAAAATTGAAAGCCGCCAATCGCCGCTTTAATTACACACCAGCCACTCTGAGGTTAAGTGTAACATTCTGAACAGTCGAGCCAACATCCCACTGTTCTCTCCCTGTCCTGCTCCGCGAGAGACAAATGAAGCTAGTGAATCCTCTCAAAGTCTACACAAATTTCCTCCCTGGAGTCGCTGGAGGAGATGAGAAGCTCACATTATGTACAGAGAACCGATGACTTTCATGAAAGGAGTAAAATAGGTTACAGACGAGACAATTAATGTCTCAGGGAGGTGAAATATCATCATTACAGCGACAAAGTGAATCGTGTCTCAGCAAAGTACAAACTAATACTTTAAGCTTTGACGGCTGTCGAACAAAACAAGGAGACGGAATGACAATTACATGGGAAAATTTGGGGAAATGAAAATTGAGAAGGTATATAGTGTATATATATGTTGAGAAATATATATATATATATATATATATTTGTGCTGGGACTTTAACAAGTTAATTATGGTTAACATTATTACGATTACTTAATTGCAACAAAAAATAATTCAAATGAATTTAATATTATAAAATTTTAATTCTGATACAAATATTTTCAAGACATTAACAGAGCTTTAGTTTAAATAAAGTAAACGTATATATAAAAATATAAATACTATAATACAGTCACCATCGTGATATATATATATATATATATATATATATATATATATATATATATATATATATATATGTGTGTATGTATAACAATTGAAAAATGAATTTTCAGTAAAAATAGATAAAAAAAGATAGATGAGTGCCTGGATTCATGCTGGATAGCTACAAGAATAAAGAGAAGCTGGGCCTCAAGCTGCCATCACTAATCACATGATCAGAGTGTTGGCAGTACCGCCTCAGTGTGGGGAGGGGCCGTGCAGTCGCTGCCGGCCACCATTTTATGTTGATACCTGACACGTTTGTTTACCTACAGAAATACAAATATTTTACAGCGGGGCATACGTCAAATGATATCTGGCATTGCATTCCAGAAACGATCGGCGCACGATACAAGGCACTGTGAACAAGAAGGTATATGATTACTTCAGAAAAATAACCCCAGGTATGAAGCGTAGCCCGGTCTGGATTTAATGTCGTGTATTTTCTTCCCTCGCTCTCCTCCTCTTCAGCACTCCCGACAGACCCCTCTCCTCCCGACTATTCGTTGTGTGAGGCGCATATGGTGCAGTGAAATTGCTGTCTGCGAAAGCATGCCTCTGCCTGTCCAGACTTCATCAGAAGGATTAAAGAAGAGGATGGAGGCGAAAAAAAGAAAGATCCAAATAAAATGATGATAGCGGGGGGAGAAGCAGAGCCCCACTTACACCCCCACCTCTGGTCATTTTTAGGTAGAGTGGAACATCAGATGACAGAACACTTTTTCTTGCAGGATTTGCAAGGAGAGGTCGATGGAAGCTCAAGCTTGTTCTACTTTGACATGGACACGCTAGAAAGTCAAAGCAGAAACAACTTCATGATTTGTTAATCCAGCAAGCAAACTTGGATTACTGAAAAAAAGAGAGAAAAGAAGGCTCAGAACCAGCAGCTGCAACGAGTGGGAATCATTCACCACAGATACACCCCGAACAATCATGTCACTCAAGCTGAAGCACAGGTCTGAATCCATGAGGTGGACATGTTTGCCACTTTCCTACTGTGATGAACACAACATCTACGCAAACCAGCTCCAGCAGCACAAGCTTCTAAATGATAGAACAATTTAGCCTCAGAATCCCATTGGAGTTTTACACATAGTACTACTATACCACATCAATGAAACCTGAGTTGCAATCACAAAGATCTTTTTCAAATGTCCCATCTTACAAGTAGCTTCCTGGTGTCTCTCCTTGGTCAGAAGATCAGTCACCAACTGGACTCAGGTCGACTCACTGCATCTAAATGTAGGCTCCAGAACCAGGTAAAGCATTAGTTTAATAACAAACAAAACCTAATTTACCACATGCACATGGTCGTCTCATTTTCTTTGTTAATATGGAAATGATTAAGAAAAATGAACGTAACTGAAATGAAGTGTGTTCACCTCCACTTTCATGAAGACACTCTAGGGCACCGACTGATCAGCCAGACAATTTATAAGCGTCAATATGGTCATTTATGACGTCATCATGATCACCAAATCAAATGACAAATATCCACCATTTTTTTTAATTTATAAGATGCTCTTTCTATTCATATATTTATATTAATTTATATTAATATCTAAATAATGTTATTGCTCGTCGTGACTTGTTGTGATGCAGCAGAAATGCCGAGCAGCGGCAGCAACCGACAGTGTACCAGCCAGCAATGATGGCAGCCATTTGTCCGTCAAGGAAAATGACAACTGAATTGCAAAAAAACCTTCAAAATCACGAATTTGACTCGCCATTTGGCCTAAAATCGCCACACTGAAGTCAAGCGCTACCAAGAGGCTGACTGAGCGAAAGCTAACCACAGTGAACCTCAAGTGAAACCAATGCTAGTGGAGGAGCCGTGTTCTGTTGTTGAAGACCAGAGCTTTCAGCAACTAACCACGCACCTGTACCCGAGATACATGTAGTAAATGTAGACATGAAAAACACTGGACAATTTGTACAATAAAATTTGATGATTTCCAAAAGAGCAAAAAGTGAACTGAACATTATACCGAGTTGATGATGTCTGTGAGATGGATATCATAATGGCAGAGATTCAAGCATTCAGAATGATCATACAGTCGTACAACACAATACTCTTTCCATAGTTACATCCTAGAGGTCAGACCCAGCACATTTAAATACTTATATTTTACACTATTATAATTATTGCGAAACATCAAGACATGCATTTCCTTGCGCAGAATGGTGAGGAGGGAATGTGCTTGCAGGGATACACGACTAGAAAGTTGGAGATTTTGGGGTTGAAGGACAGAAGATTGTGGAAAGATTGCAGTGTATTACGGGGTAATGGCCACCCAATATTAAAGTCCCACGTGCTTTCATCATGGCTCAATACCAGACTGATCAAGGGAACCGGTCATTACTTCCATCTGTGATGACCAAGAGGTGGTAAACAATAAGTGATGGAAAAAACTATGATGAGATCTTGTTTTTTTTGCTCTTAAAATCCATTGCTAAAACCGCAGCACAAGACGTAAACAATAAAATGGATATGAGAGTTGTTATGGTGTGAAGCACGAGGTAGAATCCGATTGATAATTCAAAGTTAATAAGCATCGCAATGTGCGGTGTCGGGATTAAAATTCTTAATTGAAAGAAAAGGAGCGAGCCTCTGGATATTCAAAACACAGATAAGGTCATTCCATCCGCACAGATGTGGATTTACACCCACAAAAATCAACTAAATAAGGATATATTCTGTGGTTTATTCTGGGATGTGCCAGACAAGAGGTCTAGCCCTGCATTTGAGACAACAAAAGGCATTCTTGACATCCTGCCCAACCTGCATATAATATTTGCTGTTCAGAGACTGGTTTTCTTTTGTTCCAGGTCTTCATAAACCCAAGACACTTGAAATTTAAACTGAGTTCAAGAAATATTATTTGCCACAGGGCAAGGTAAATCTCTTGGCGAGGCCTTTCAAAGGGTTGCCCTGGGTTTGTTTACAATTGATCTTATTTAAAAGTGGATTTTTTGTTTTACTTTTCAAAGACATACTTTCTCTCATGATCTTTGTAGGTCAAAGGAGCGGTGAGTGTTTTTTTTTTTTTTTTCTGTAGTCGAAGCTAAGAAATAGAGAAGTAATAAGCAGTAATAGGAAGAATATAATAGAAGGACACCATTTGTGACCAGAATCCGACTTCTGTCTGTAAAATAAACAGCACATGCTCGATAACATCTTGTTCTGACTGAAGGAGAACAACCACGACTTATGCGGAAATCTTTTGACCTGTTTACAAAATGTTCTTGATATAGACAAATTTACTTATTTCTGTTTTTGTACTAACAACTTACGAGCTCCTGTAACTGTGAATTTCTCCTTTGTAAGATCAATAAAGTCTAAAGTCTCATCTGATTTTACCTTAAATATGAAGCAAACATGTCAATAAGCAACAAGAAGGAATTCATTTTTTGCAATACATAAAATATTCTGTCCATTGATGTAACAACCTTGAGAGGACAAAGGAAAACTGGTTTAAAAGACAAGTTCATTTTTCTGAGATGAGTTTCATGCAATGAGACAGAAATGCAATACAGTACAACCATCAATAGAGGGAAAAAAAGAATGCAAGGGACGTCCTTCTGTCGAGAAAGCTGCAGACCAGCACTTTTGAGGGAATACCACGGCATACTACGGAATATACCGTAAATTCCTGACTGCAGAGTGCACCAGAATATTAGCCGCACCCACAAAATGTAAGAAGGAAAATAGATCTTGTTCACACATGAGCAGCATCGGTCTATAAGCCGCGGGTGCGGTGGTGCTGTCTGCACCGTAGAGAGGTCAGTGGTGCGCCCGTCTTAGAAATGCACGAGCATCACTTCCAAATTAGTTTTGAAAACGGGGTCCAGCATCCAGACTGACTCTTGAAACAAACTCAGCAATGTTCCAAACTTGAACATTGAACTCCTCACATCTTTTATTGACATTAAAGTATTCAAAATGTGCTGTTTTTGCCCACGGGTCCGAAGTTCCCACACCACAGCCAGTCTTAGCAGCTGCTTCTCGTCTCCAGTCCTCCAGGAGATCTCTGTTAGCAGAGCTGCAGACACGCAAGAGAAAACAGCTCATTTTTTCGCTTTAAGGTAAATAAAATGCCTGGGACTTCATTGGTTTGATGTGACCATTTTGGCAGCATGACGCTCTTTAGCCTGTAAAAATCCATATATTAGCGGCATCGTTGTATAAGCTGCAGGGTTCAGACTAGGAGAAAAAAGTAGCAGCTTATAGTCTGAAAATTACAGTAATATTGTCAATGTATGGGTCGACTGGATAAGGCAGGAGTTCCCCACAGTCAGGTTGTCAAGCTCAATCATACATGGCACCACACACAGTTCAAGTCACGTGTCATTGTCAGATTCAGATTGTCAGTTCAATTGTGCATCATCACTGTAGTAAGAAATAAACTTTCACCATTCACCACCAACTTCTCCTCAAAATACAAGGGGCACTTGTATTTCTTACCATGGTTCTTCTTAAGCCACTCATTCAGTGTTATTGATCCTGTTATTTATTTTTATTTTTTCCCTGGTGACATTCGTTGTTTGCCATCCTGGATAGTTCTAAGATCTAAGAGTCTCATTTGTTATTACGGACATCAGAGGAGCAGTTTGTTTACTTCCTGTGTGTAGTTGAAGCTCGAGTAGCCAGTCCAATCAATTAATATCCAATAAATTATAATTTTTAACCAAGCTGTTTGCCTTTTGAATGCAATAATTTGGTTTTCTGAGCTTCCATGTAACCATGTACAAAGTTGGATAAGTTATACACTAATCTCCGTGGGTCACGAAAGGTGATGTAGATGCAGTTGTATGTTGAATAAGAGCTAAATTAATGTCTGTGCCAACCATGTGCTGTAATGTTTCAAACTGTGGTAGGCCACATAAAGCAACATGGTGGGTTAGACTTGGCACATGGCCAACACCAACATGCTGAGTGTGCCAAATTCCACAGCAAAGTTTTTGCAAAACCGTTTAGGTGCCATGCAGTTGATGCTTTAGACTTAGTTGGACAAACTGTGAATTTATGATCGAGTTTATGACCTTCCTTTTTACGGAGAAGTCGTATTGAATGACATCACATGCCACAATAAAAGAAAAGGTCCCAAAATGTACAACGTAGACTTGATGATGTTCAGGTCTTTTGGTGTTGGAAATAAGGATGCATGTTAAAGCAAAACAGCATAACTATGCACAACCTAACCAAGAGAGACTGACACTACAGAGCGATACATTTTTGGACCGGCCAAATGCAAGACCCATCACACTGCTAAGAACAGTTTGTAAAGCCCACCAAATGTGTTGTAACAGACGAGTGCTGAAGTCAGACTGCACAACATCAAACCACAATGATTCTGCTGAACCATAAACAATGCGATCTTAAGGGTGTATGACTGACAAGTTGCTGAACTCAGCCAACTCTTCCTAATACCAAGCCTTAGTTTTCTCTTAGTTTTGGATAGTAGAACTCCCATTTTTGGGAAACAACAGTTATTGCCCAAACTCTTGAATGCAATGCAGAGCTCCAACTTTTGACAGCCACTCTGAGGGGTCAACCAAACACCAGGCCACAGTGGCACCACTGGAGTCCAGCTAGCAGCTAACTTTGATTGATCACAGCGTTGCTATTGTAGAATTGTTATTAAATGAAAATTATTATCATATTCAAAAACAGAGCTGCAGTCACTAACAGTGGATCATTTTATGAACATAATAAATGTGTAATAACAAATCGCAAAGAACAAATTACATTTGCTCAAAGGGTTTGTGGGTAAAATGAGATTGAGATGAGGACAGTGTTTGTTTATTTTAGTGTGTATGAGCCATACTAATTTAAACCAATGATAACAATAAGGCAGAGCCCCTTATAAGGAGAAAGCATGCCATCTAACTGGGGTTTTATTTGGCCAAACTTGAGCTCAGCAGGGGAAAGCGGTTGACCAGGAACAGTCCCTCAGGGTAGCGTGCCCAAACATGTCATGGACCTGGATGAGGTCAAAATCCACGGTTTTCCTGTTAAAGCTCGAAGCAACGTGAGGACATGAGCGACAGGCTGAGGACAGTGAAGCCTGGATGGCACTTCACATGGTTCACAACTGAGGAGGGGTCAAACTCTAACAGATCATTCTCAAGTGATGGCCATTGTATTTTTTAATTTTCCTTGCCATCTCAAGTTAGAATGTTTACAATTTGTTTGTTAGTGTTTTGCAGAAGACAAGTGTAAACACTTTATTATGCACTGATGCTAAGAATCAGACCTGTTATGGGTCAATAAATCAGTGTGATATGAATTCAGTTTTGATGTTAATGTATATATGTCATCTTTTCAGTTGTTTACAATGCAATGCAAAAATAAACATCCTTCTATTCTAACCTTGTATTACGTTTGTTTATGATGTGTGTGCCCTGCGATGGACTGGCGATCTGTCTGGCGTGTATTCCTGCCTCTCACCCAATGACTGCTGGGATAGGATCCACCAATCCCTGCAACCCTGACCAGGACGAAGAGGTGGTTACCTGAGGATGTATGTATGTATAATCTAAATTTTTATCCACTGGTTCCTTGTGCGGCAGAGAGGTGGGTCCCCCAGGGCACCTCCGTTTCTACAGAAACTCCCTCTGAGGCACTTTGGGATAACATGACCGCTTTGACTTCTGGATCAATAGTTGAAAATGACTCTATCACAGCATGCAGGCAACTCTCTGGACCGAATTTTGTGTTCACTGATCACATATGCATTAAAAAAGAGGATATATCAGGATTTTAGACGTGAGTGGAACTAAAATGAAAAAATAATGCAACAAATAAATCGAGGAGCAACAATAGGTGCCTGCATCCTTTTGTTCTTTGGGGATCGGAGTGAGGTCAGTTCGCTCCCAAGCTGACCAAAATTGCACCCTAAGCTGGAGTGAGAGTGCGTAATCGGTCCTGGCAGAGTGCTGGTTAATGGGGGGCACAGGGCCGAGGGTTTGAGATGTATTCATGTGCATGGCGTGGCGCCTGGACCCAGGGTGACACGTCTTCGTTCCTGCTGCCTCAGGCCAGGATTAGGAATGTGGCCGGCCTCACAAAGCCGGCCGTAATGCAAAATCATTTTCATATTAACCTCATCTCTCCTCTCTGGGCCTGACAGTGGACAGGCCTTCTCTCTTTGCTGCTCAAATTATCCTCAATTACGAGGGAAAGGCCGGGCGAGGGGATGTCACCTAACCTTCACCATCTGTTAGGTTCAAAGCTTCAGCAGTCGGCCAGCCTGCAAGTCTCCTACTTCCCCTGACCTTTCCGCGTCGGCCGGCTCCTCCGCTACACGCTCTTCTCACCCACACGCCCATCCCCCAAATCCCGCGTCCGTCCCTCTCCGGACACAGCTGGGAAGTGCTTGTGCACACATCACATGGAGGGGGGGAAAGGTTATGTCACGGTTCCTCTACAAAGAAATGAATATTCAAAACTAGGCGCCATCTGAAATGACGGGACTTGTGTTCGAACACAGGTTAAGTCCCACTCTGACGGATAAGCCGGTGAGCTTGAACTGAGCGCAGGTCATGAATATATAAAACGTTTTCTCACAGAAAGCAAACATTCTCACGTTGACCATTTCTAAATAAGCTCATATTTTTCAGGGTATACAAAATAACATTTTTAAACGCATTAGATTACTTATTATTTATTTGCAAAAGGCTGTTTATTTTTAATATAAATAAGCACATTTTTTTTGGAAGGTCAAGTTTTTGCCTTGAAACAATGCAACATTTGGGAATTGAGCCTGTGAGGCTTTGAATGACTTTTTTGGTTCTGCAATTAAGAACATGGAGACATGAGCAGGTGAAGTGTCAAAAATATTAACACATAATTAAAAGATTAACAAAAGCATGAATCAAATGAGCTCAGAAATAAATGAATTAGAGAAATACATGTAAGTTTGTGTGGGTGTGTTCATGTGCCAGTCTGCCACGCAACATTCCAAACAAGCTGCCTTGTTGTTTGTTTTCAGCTGCTAAGCTACGACTCCCCTGCATCCATTTTGAGAGTTCCGTCAGTCTGTCTGTCTGTCTCCTCGGGAGCCCCGCGTCTGCAGGTCATCTGACAGGACCTGACAGCACTGAAATAACTTTTAATAAGTCTGCTAAATAATAGATGAAGCGAAGGCTACCAAATCAAACAGGGAGGAGCAGGGCCGAGGACAGCAGGCTGCAGACGACAAGCAGACGCTTCCCTCTCCATCATCATCGGCAGCAGCTGCCATGCTCCGTGTCCAGACTCACCTCCTCTCCAGACACAGACTCTCCGGGGTCAGAGGTCATGGACTTGACCTTGTTGCCCCCACCCGCCCGGAGATTGTTCACTTGGTTTTGGGTATAATTTGGGATTTATTCAACGGGAGGCCCCTTCTTTGGGCTGCATTATGCTTCATTATCCGTCAGCGGTCTACGTGCAGTACAGAGCGAGGACCTCCAGATCCATTTTTACTTTTTACTTACACCTGACAACGCTAGAATCAGTGCCTCCCACTGACCTTCTTCATTTATAAACACCACAGATCCACAATAGATAAAATTCAGGCCTGCAGGGCTCCTCACTGCTGCAACATACACAGTCATCATCATTCTTATATTGAAATTAATATTTTATTCATCTCTTTCAATAAAACCATCCAGCGTGTTTTCCTCTGACGTACAATATAGAGAAGACTAACTAAGCATTTCATTTCTAATGATTTAAAAGTGTGAATGTGAACATTGCTGTGTGTTTCAGACAGTAATAATACTTATACACAGCTTTATGATTTGCATCTTTGGCCAGCAACAACGTGCAGCAGTGCGATATATTTCAGTAAAAATGGGACAAGGAGTGATCATACCTATTATATGAGATTCCCTCTAAGTGGGTCCCTGTGGAGGACAATTTTTGAGAGATCCTGTGATAAGAAAGCAGCCCTGCATGCATTAATATTACATTAGAGCCAGTGTATCACAGAAGCTTCTGCTCCATCAGGTAGACAGCTTTTTTTTCATCGACATCTCCCTATCATGTTAATATTTCCCTCATCAAAGTCGACTAGGTGGAGGGTGCCGGTGGGGAGGGGAAACAAAACGCACAAAATTAAAAGATACTTCTTTTTTTTTCCCAAAGTGTAAAAGGCAGTACAGACAATAAAACGCATATTTAGGTCACATGTTCACGACAGCGCACAAGAAAGAGACAGATGCCTCGGGAAAGGCGTCGTTTGTTTGCGTGTGTGTGTGTGTGTGTGTGTGAGTGTGTGTGGGTCGGAAATATGACATGCATGGCCGGTCACACGCCCAAAATCACACGCACACACACAAAAAAATGCGGCAAGAAGGAGGAGGGGTGCAACACTGAGGAGACAGGTGCAGGACTCCATACTGTAGATATACTGTGTTTACAGCCGATGGTTGCGGGGTAGTCACCCCGCCGCGCATGCGCCAGCAGCCAGCGCACGCGTCTTAACAAAAGGCTTCAGAAGTGACCGGCTCGTTTGTGCGCTAAACTATTGTCGCCCTCATTTGAATGTGAATAGCGTGTAAGCGCGGGGCGCTGCCGAGGACCACAGCCTCCCGCCGCCTCCTCACACGCGCGCGCTCTAATCCCGCCGCTCCTCTGGGAACCAATCGCGGCTAATTAGGGCGTTATCGCACGTTAATGGTTGTTAATTACCTCGCGGGGGCAAAAGTGTCGAGGAATTTGGGAAGTGATCCAAGAGCAGATGACGTGTTTATTCCACCCGTGGCATATTAATTCATGCTAATGAGACACTTGTTTGCGCGGAGTCAATTAGACACGCAACAGGCGGACACGCGCTGCTGCTTCTGCGCACGAGCACCCGCGCGTGACACCAGGCGCTGGGAAATAAACATATAGACAGATGAGTCTCTATTTCCTGTGGCTAGATTGACAAGACTATTTAAGGAAGCATCACAGAAGAATGTCCAGTTAAAGCGTCGTACGAATCATATAGATATTTTTTTTTATTTAACTGTTCGTTCACATTGTTTTTAATGACTTAGTGCTGTAGTACATTTCAAGTCCTGCAAATCCAATAGAATGTGACTAAACATTGACATTCATTCAAATATGTGTAATGCACAAAGAAACAAAATTAAAACGATAATTTAACTGAGTAACTTTAAATTAAATTAATGAGTCATTGTATGGTGTCTTATAGATCGGATCAGGACTTTTTTGATTTTTTTTGTCCATATATACGAGATAACTCTCAATTACATCGTTCATTTTAAATTATCCACCTGTCTGAATGTAACTACCGAGTGGATATTCTATTGTTTCTTTTCCTTATGCAGCACTCATTGTAAAATAGATTTTTACTTGTATGCTTTTTAAGCATTTTCTAATAACTGCGCATTTTCATTCAACGTTCAATCCCCAGCTCCATCACCGTATTTGCACCTGAACATTATTAAACTCTGTGGCACTTCATCTCTTGCGCTCGTTAATAAACGCGAAATATTCTCCATCTAAGAACATTATAGACCGAAAACGACACTTTTCTGCTAAACATTTTCGGTTTGATAAAAATCACTGAATGATAATCCCCCCTTTTTTTATTCTGCTACTCTCGAGGGTGACAACATTTATCTTTTCTTTGAAACAACCTTCACTTCATAAATATGACATCACGTTTACTGCAAAGGGGTTGACACATTATACAGATGAGAAGGAGGAGGTGGAGGAGGAGGAGGCCTTCTGTGGTCTGATCCATCCCAAAATGGATGAGCATCAAAAATAGCAGCAGGAGCATCGACGCAGGATGTAAGTGAATCTGCTGATCACGAATCAATTAACATTTGAGAACGCAAACAGGCAGAGGAAGCGAAATAATTAAATATCTGATGTGTTTTTTTTGCTTTGATCTTTCCTATTTTTAAAAGCCCGCAACATCATCCCTTCCTCTCAGCTGTGACCGGGACAGTAGCGGACGTGTGCGCCGCAAATGAGGATGGTTTCAGCATCAAGAGAAAAGGGGGCCAGCAGGTTTGGAGTGAGGGTGTTTTAGGTCGCTGCACGGGCCTCACGCTGGAAAATACAAAATATCCCAACCAGGTTAAAACAAGACAAAGGCACCAAGGAGCTAGATTAAGTGGGTGAGTGTTCCTCACATGGGCGTCAGAGGAGCATATGGCTGACCCCCCAGTCGCCCCCCCATCCCCCATTTGAACCCCCCAAACCACGGGCTCGGTGAAGTTCAAGGTCTGTGCACAGAGGGTCCAAAATTGGGACATCAGATGGACTGGTGCCTTTCTCTTTTCATTCAGTTAGTCACTTAAAATTGCCCAGGTTTTATACCGCGCATTTAAATACAGTTCCCCACACGGCAAAATATTTATCGTGTTATTACAATTTAAATTAAAAATAAATAAATTGTGAATTATTAATACATAGATTGTTAATTCAAAATAAATGACAATAGATGGGACGTGAACGATAGACAAGGCCAACCCACATATATATACGTTTTCTCTTTTCTTTTCTTGTAATTCTTCACTTTGATTTAATTTACATGATGAAGTATCACGTTTTCAAACAAAGAAATCACCAAGGCCAAAACAAAAGTAGTCAGTTAGAGGCCTCGCTAACAAATATTGTTGGAGGGCAAGCACACAATTTCACTACACTTCTACTTCATAACGAAATAAAGGTTTCATGGGGATCACTTCCTTGAAATTAATGTGCAACATTCAACTCGCAATCGTAATTGATATTCTTAAAGCGATTTTTTAAAACTCTTTATTTCTTTGTTTGCTTCATGGATGAGAGGTAAAAAAAAAAGGTTTAAAGTTCATTAATGCGTTTTATTATGAGTAGATACTGTAGAAATAATTGGAACAAACTAATGTCTTAAAATCGTTTAAAATAACATAAGGTAACCATTAACAACAACCATACAGTGATCATTAGAATAATCAGTCATTGAATTAATAACTGAACATGTAAAGATTTTAATGCAAATTATATATAATTTTAAAAATATATATGTGTGTGTGGGGGGTTTTTTTTGACAGAGGTATTTGAAAATGTTTTGCTGAGGACTGAACAGAAAAAAATGAAATGGAATCATTCATTATGAATTTAAACACATCACAATCAGTATTAATGCTGAAACGTGAAAAATAAAAGATGCTGAAAATCTCACTATTGGTTACAGGATATTGTCGGTGTCAGCCTTGAATAATGATTTAGACCATATCGTCCCACCATCAATGATCTGCAGGATAGCCTGGTTTTACGGAACAAATTTGAGTCTTCGAGGTGCTGGACGACAGTAATAAATGTGAGACCACCATGGAGGCCCTCAGCTGAGTAAAGAAATTGAAAAGTGTTTGCACAAACTACAAAGATTCCTAATGCTGCCATATGTTTTCGTGTGGATAATTCAGTTGTTCTTCAAAGGGGTCACTGGGTGTAGGATCATAACGCTGGTCTCAAAGCTCAATGGCCAACAGCTCAGGTCTCAATGCTTCAAATGAGAGGAAACATTCATATGAATATAGTTCATTGAACATCACCTGATTTACACAATGAAACTGATCACCATGAATTTCTCTCTAGCATACCGAATGACTCTCAAAAAATATTGCAATATGTTCTTCTTAACAAAACCAAACTAAAACCAACTAAAACCAATCAAAATGCAAACTGTGCCAAAATAATTCTGATGTCAGAATCTAAAATTCAATCAAATAAAGAGTACATTCAAGCTATTAAAATCAAATGAAAGAGGTACATAATTTGAAAATCAGGTTTGAGTCCATCAACTTTTTCTCCTTAAATTAAACCACTTTGAAGAGTGTTTATTTACATAATACTATGATGGAGGTGCATCATCCCAATTACTGTAGTATAAAAAAACAATAATAATAAAATAAAAATGCAGAAGAATGCCACGTTCCAACAGTGTTTCATCGCAAAGACTGGATACAGTACACAATCTCTCAAAACATAAATTACTGTGACTATATTAATATTTTAGTTTGTGTGGGTCCTGGAAGAAGCAAAAGGTGTAGATTCCTAGCGATTTAAGCATCCAGGAAAAAAAGCAGAAGACTTTTTTGATACCCATTTGGATCTGACTAAGTAAGATGCCTTCAAATCCAGATCCACCAAAATAAACACTGCTTGTGGGCTCACATACCACCAGCGCTTGTGTAAAATCCCTCCCAGTTTCCTTCTGAGTCAGTTCCAGGTGCTTGACCACAGGGACAGATGAGTATTCAGAAATGTTTTTTTTTGGTCTTTGGTACATGTTGTAGAGCAAGTGAATGTGAAAGGTCCCTTTACCTAGTTGACCTCACATTCAGGTTAGCAGCTTGTGGACTCAGATATTGTTTTGTTAAATGCAGAGAAATGTGCACAAATTTAACACAGCGAGGGAAATAGTCAAGGTCGAAGTATGCTTTGATATCAGGTGATGGTTTGCACTAAGGTTAAGCGCAACCATTTTAATCTACTTTTTTTTTTAACCATAATATAGCCCCAGTTTATTACAAGTACTGATCAGCATTCTACTTTTTAGTAGAATTCAATTTTTACTTTACACACATTCAAAAGGCCAGAGGATTATTCAGTGGAGCTGAGCAGTACAACTCTGCAACTCCAGTTGCACAACAGTTTCATGACTTACGACCTGGAAACCTTCTGCTTCTGTTATGTTCACATAAACTACTTAGCGCCGTTTAACTATCTTTGGAGTATGGATTACGCACAGTGGGGGAGCAGAAGCGCTCTGGATAAAAATATTAAAGAAAAGACGAGATGCAGCGAGGTGAAGGATCAGCGGTCCCAGGTGCCTGTAATGACATCAAAAGGGCAGACATCCTGCGTCCACATAGACGGAAGAGATCCTGTTTCCACCGAAAGTCTCTTCGTGAGAGCCAGGTCACGGCCAATAGCCTCTGTCTGACACGTAATTGGTGATATTGATTATAGGTTATCATTTGCTGTGGGCCATTTGTAAGATAATGCCGCAGGGGTTAATTTGTCAGCCATTAACCCCGCGCACGGGTGCACGTGTGGCGCAAAATTAAGTTTGGTACAACTTCACACTGGGTCACCTCGTCTAATAAATGGGAAACTAATGTGTTTAAGTATGAAACACCAGTTTGCAGGATGGAGGCTCACAATGATAGAGAGAAAATATCTTTAACTGCATTAATTCATGTAGAGATTTCATGCTTGTGATGAAACTACAAACTCTGGTGCTGAACATGAGCAGTCAGACACTGAGAATGGCACAGTTTGGTTTGTGGAAACAAAGTTACAAGACAAACAATGGCATCAAGTTCAAAGTGAAGGGACTGTACCAGGATGTACCAGGGATTGATTGTTTGAGGAAGAACGCAAGAGAAGTTGCTTGATAGCTGTTTGCATCGCCAGCAAGGTGACAGATCAGAGCATTATCCAAAATGAACTTGCTAATATGGATTAATCCATTGTCAAGTATAATATGATTAAACACTTTAATGCAAACAACCCATTTGCAGCAGCAGCAGAACTTACAGTGTTCCTGCTCCAGCTCGCTGAAGCCCAGACACACAAGGCTACAACCTTTGCTGGTACATGAATGAAGAAGGAAGTATAGCGCCTGTACAGGTGGCCTGAGAGCAAAGCGTCCAAAAGTGCTGTATGCTTTAATACTGCAGGAACTGAGGTGACTCCAGCACAATGAACACTTGGGATTATCCAGCAGGAAGTGTCCTTTTATTTGTAGCAAAATGACGCAACACAAACTGCAATGACCGACCCAAGAGCCTGTGGTCTGCATCCTCCAATCACTCACAGGCTTCGTTCAGGAAAGTTGGAATTCTTTGCGACGATTTCAAATAATGGAATTAGCTCAAAGTTTTCTTCTGCCATGTTGAAGCTTTGTCGGACTGCAGGGAGCGACTCTCAACCATGGCTGACTATTGTCTTGAAAGAAGAAGAAATGTGTGTTTGGGTGTAAGGGAGGGAACCACGTATTCCTGAAGATCTCTCTACTAAGGCTCAGTGGATTAAGCTTGTTTTTCAAGTCGGCGTGGCTGCAAGAGTCTCCTTGCAAACATTTCACTGTGGACCATTTCACAGACATGTCCAGCTTTTGTGGAAGACCACTCACACTTAACCTGAATCGGAACTTCAATGGCCCTGCCAGAATGAGACTGAGACTGAGATTTTCCGGACATGAACATGACGCTTCTGTCGCATGCTAAAACTCCTACAAACTGCTTTTAGATTAATAAAACTGAGAACTTTATGTCCACGACAAGAATGAGGGCAAACAGGAAAGGAGGGAGGAAGAGAGCATCTGGACACATAAACAGTGACAGAGCTTCTCAAATCAGGAGTATGACGTCATCAGGTTTCGACGTTCCACTAACTACTGTGTTGAAATGCAGCAACTAACTTGCCTCGATTTTATTTTTGTTTGTCCGCAACAGAGCAGAATGCAAGGCCCATCCGCCACTTTTGTACCGCCTGTCAATCTTTCAATGTAAACAGTGTTTCAAGCGAGGTGGTCATTTTGTAAACTTGGAAATACAAACATTTAAATTTGATGCTAAGCTACTCAATGACTATGTGACATGCCATTACTGAAGGAAAAACTGCACAATAGCTCCTTTAAAAACCGAATCCCAGAGTCCATTGAAATTCCATGTCATTAAACATAACAAACACATCTGGAATATACCCAAGGCACTGACGGGAAACCGCTATCTGGCAAGCTATTGACGTGCAGTGCGTGCAAGAAGTTAGTTATACAAACCCTTCCTTATTTCTTTGTAACTTTTAGCCATCTACTCTGACTTTACTTATTGTGGTGTTGCCTTAAGTACGCATGTTGAATAATGTTGATGGAACTCGTGCAGTGAAAAGGGTCAAAATGATGACTGTATATTTGTGTTTTTGTTTGTGTCTTTTATTTTTCCTTTTTATTTTGGGCAAACCATTAAATTATTCAGAATGTCAAGATTTTTTTTAAACAATTATAAATAGATATTTATATACAGTACAGAATGGCATTTCAAACTCAATGAAATTTCATACGTAAAGTGCCTGAAAATACAGATAATAAGATATGAATATACTCTTTATATCCTTGTAAACAACTTTGCCATTGTTGTCTTGAAAAGCAGCAACCAAAACATAATGTAAACATATTTTGATTTAAAATATCTGGAGAGGAAAAAAATAGCTCCAAGGCACCAACACAGATTTAAGTGCTTAAAAATCATCACGGTTTTCCACACGTTTTCCCCAGCAAGAAATAACACATCAAAAACACAAAATCACAAAGAAAAGAGAAGAGCTGTAACCTTTGAGAAAGTCGATCAGAGGTGTAGAAGCACCTGGTACAGCCCAGAGCGGTAAAGACAACTCACTTCAACTTCAAAAATATGACATTTGCCACCTCAGAGCACAAAACATGTCTCTGCTCCAACTCTCCACCTGTAAATCTACAAACCCCCAACTACATGTGCAGCAAGCGCAAACCCTTCTCAGCAACGCAAAGAAAAGTTATACATGGTGTGTGCGCACGTGTGTGATCGTGTGTGTGTGTGTGTGTGTGTGTGTGTCAATGGGAGGAGGGAAAGTGCGAGAGACTGACTGGTCTGCAAACATGTCAGTCAACAAAGCAGCAGAAGATGCTACGAACCAAAAAGGTACCTGTTTGGAGCAGTCGGTTTTGGCGTCAGTCCTCCACTGGTGCTTTGCATAAATTAACTCCAGGAAAGATGGCGACTCAATTGGCTTGCACTTGACTTGGCATCGCGGCGGCTGGCCAGCGAAAGAAGGGCTGGGTGGGAAGGGGAAAGAGAGACAGTCAGATCTGCTGTGGAGTCACGGCCGCCTTGACACCATGACTGGTCCTCTAGAGATTGATCACACACTCGCACACTGAGGCCTCTGCAGTGACGGGGGGAACTGCCATGCTTTGTCTGGCCCTAGGACACACAATCACACACACGCTTACATGTTCCACACACACGCACACGTGCGCACACCGACCCTGACTGAGGACCAAAGCACACACAGCAAACACAACCTGACTAAAAATGTATATGATGCCAAACAGATCCTTGCATTTTAACATATTTAATATTGGTTTTGAAAAGAGATCAGAGAGCCTCATTAGCATTTCCTGGCCGTGCACATCTGTTCACATGTAGGTTTGGTTGAGGGGCAGCTGAGAATGGACGGCCAAATAAAAAAGGTCAAAAGTCTGCAGTGGGGAAGAACCCGGAGTGTGATTACACACAATAGACAATAAAAGAGATGCATATGAGCAGCGGCAGCGTGCCGGGGCCCCCGACACCTTCGGGGAGGACAAGGTTCACGCTGCTCTCATGAATGCTTCGTACACACACGCACATCGACAATATATCTCTAGGCAAACACAAGCAACCATCAGCCACTAAGGAGAGTCAAAAATATTAAAATGCTAATTTGTTTTTGTTTTTTTAAGAATGAATTTGAAGAGACTGTTTTTTTTTTATTCTTGAAGGCAATACAAACAGTTAGTCAAATCAATATAACGCACATAAGAATTGACAGGGATGCTGAAAATCAATTTGCATTTCATTAAGCAAATATAAAGGCCAGTGTTCAGGTTCTCTGCTGCTTAGAAAAATCACATTTCCACAAGTCAAGCGTCCCCTTCAGCCATGGTCTCCCGGCAGGAGACGCTGCCACAGTCGGCCAGACTCGGTATGCAGATTGATCCAGATGGACATCACTCCGGACCTCCAGTCCCCCATAGACCCTCTGGCTGAACTTGACTCTCAGCATTACAGATGGGAAGGAGGGCCTCTCACCTTTGGTGAACTATGGACCCAGCAGCCTCACCCCCACGACAACAGATCGCAGGCTCAGCCATCTAGTATTCTCTATTAACAATCATTAGAAATTGAATTCGGCTCACTTTTCCCACAGCCATCATCACAGATAGATGATCAATACCGGGATATTATCAGAGAGAGCTTCCTCAAACAGGGTGTCAACATGTGTCTGGGGAGGATCTGGATGGAGGACATTCGGAGCATATCTCCAACCAGGTTGCAGGTTTGACTTTCGATCAACAGAGCCAGTGTTGACAGCATAGTTATGACAGATATGAATAAGTAACTAATATATTATGCACATGGATTCACAGCCTTTAAGTATAAGTAGTTTATTAAAATGCGACAGCTGTGGTCCCTCACATATGGCTGTAACATGTATTAGAAAAATGACAAAAATGTCCTTGTGAACTGAACATGATAAAATACAATATAGCACTACATTAAATCTGTTCTGGGGGAGTTGATCGGCTGTGTGGATTTGTCATCAAATAGTGTGTCTTGAATGTTCTGAATTTGGGTGTTTTGACGACACTTAGCGTAGGATCCTATTATTCTCCTTACCAAAGACGTGAAACATCAACCCACTACTGCCTTTTGCTGAGTCCCTGTTTTTGCCTCCCATAAATAATATGAATAATAACACAAGCATAACATTATCTGACATTTTTTGAGACGCAGTTAAATGTGTTTGACAGTAGATGTAACTCATGCACAAAAATACACTGAAAAGTGCAATCATTACACACGTTTTCAGGGAAACTAGTCCATTATCTATAGTATATTTTATTGCACAGCAACGGATTGTACTACAAGACAGCAATGTGACCTTTACCTCAACAGGTTTTGAACTTCAATTCTATTTGTGCTGTGTTTATGTTGTCTCAACCGCTCAAGTGCTACCTCACAAAGTGCATGCATGTCACGGTTATCATAAAAATGCACCCTTGTTAAAGTGACAGGAATAGCCACACCCACCTGTGTTCCTGGTGAGAATTCATTAGACACATGATCACAGTCTCTTTCAGGAAACGCCATAGTAGATCTTAGGAACTTTCCAATTGATTTCAACCCACACACACACACACACACTGCCAATATCAGCTAAGCAAACACACCCTCTCAGGAGAAATGTCGTTTGGTCCCCTCTCAACGGTGCCTGTGACCCAAGGTGCTACAATCAGTGTGCAGTCAGAGTTGTTGTCTTGCCTGGCTTCCCCCAGGGCCTCTGCTGCCATTCTAACCTTGTTTCTGATCCAGTCATGCTCTGCTCTCTCCCCTCTGTTCTGCCTGGGTAATACCGTTTCCCACTCCCCCTGGTAAGTGTCTCATATATTGGCCTTATCTGGGCCTGATCTGCACTGCACCACATTTACCTCGCAGGAGCCCAACAGAGAAAAAGAACAGCATCTTTGTCAAACACCAGTCAGCAGAGTGAAAAGCGCGATTGAGAGACCTCTCTATGAATTATTAACGTTAAAATCTTTTTTTTTTTTTTCATATTACCCATCTTTTCCTCCTTCTATTCCATTTTCTTCCCCTTCTTCTTTTTTTGCAAAAATTTTGAAACATTTATACCCCTCTGTTCCTGGGTAAACGAGCTCAGGGCCAACTTCCATTAAAAATAAAAGTGGGAGAGGAGAAGGAGAGAAGAGAGAGGAGTAGTAGTTTGGTCTGTTTTAGTTATCTTTAATCAGCCCTCTGTTTCCATGCTTGGGAAGAAAAGACTCAGATGAAACAACTGCAGAACGATTTTTTTTTTCTTTAGTCCTGGACGCTGGAAACTTAAAAGGAATGTAAAAGAAAGACTTTCTTACCTTTTATTATTAGCGCCAACGAGTCCTTGCTCATTTTGACTTTGTTCGGTGGTCTAAGCAATTTTCCAACTTATTAAAAAAATGATGAATTAACAATGTACCTGCCATTATACCAGGTCAGGTAGCTTTGAATGGTGGATTCAGGGCTGAAAGCCTGAGCATTTCTTTAATGATAGTCTGTCTGTATCAAAGAGACTGGCCTTAACCTGCGATATGATCTTTTTCTTCTGCTCATTGTGCCTCAAAATACTTCAACGTTACTAAGAAATTGCATTCATTCATTAGGGAGAATACAAGGAAGAACTTTCTTGAAACATACTTGGGCGACAGCTTCATTCAATAAATCTTATCTACTGTCTTGTCAATCACTATCTGCTTAATACTACAGTTCTAAAGAGGTTTGAATAGAGAAGTGTTTTGTTGTTGTTCAAATGTGTATTCAGTTGAAATAAAGAAGCTCTTAAATTCAGATTGAATGAAACAAGGAAAGCGGTATTGAGTCTTGAGATTTTTAACAGAGATTTATTTTTATGCTTGAATTAAATGACTGAAATAGACAGCTGGAAGGTTTTGTTAACTGAATGGTCAGTTTTTGTCATGCTGTCAGCTCATGAACTCTATGAGGATACTGTACGTTCTTCCATCTTGGAAGAGCGACCATAACTAGAACATAAGAGCAAAGGTCATTGGGCCTCATAGGAGTCATCAAAGGCCCCGAAATAATCCAAGCAGTCCATAGAGGGCAGTCAACTGAGCGTGGAAGTCTGACTAGCAGACACACATGCCTGAATCGGTGCAGACAACTTCACCAACGCATGGCAATCGGAGTTTGTGGTTTCGCCATGCAGATATGATGATACACCAGTGCGGTCAATCATCCATGAGCGGTGTGTTTAAACGTGCTCTTAATAAAATATTTCTGTGGCTGCGTGAAGTCGTGGTCCCTGCGCTCATTAGAGGTCTCAGACCAGCGTGATAAGTGCAGCTCTGCTCCATAATGATTTATTAAGGCTGGGAATGGGAAAGACTAGTGGGTCCAAACTGCCTCAGGACACGGCAACCACAGAGACATTTAAGGGTAAAGGCTTGGAAGAGAAGACGCCTCTGAACAGATTTACATCATCCGAGATGCATTTCAAAATGAATTATGTAAGATAAAATGAAATACATCGGACTTTTGCAATTTTCTGCAGCTCTTTTATCTACTCTTTCTTCCTTCCGACGAGCTCCTCTGCATCGCCCTGAGGTAAATTCGTGACCATTTGCTTTATGCAGCAGATCACTAATGGACAGACAGTGTAACCAGAGGGACGGTGTTTAAAAATGTATGGGCAGAGTAATGGTCAGATGTGAGCAAACAAACAAGTGACTAATTCACAGATTTAGACTCAACTATAATGTTGCAAAAGTCTTATTATCCACGTTTTATTATTAGAAAAAATCCGTGTAGCACTGTAACTTGACATTGTGCTAATAACTACTACGCCACACTTACAACCTGTGTACCAAAAAACAAATGTACAAGTAGTCATGACTACTGCATATACCAATAGTGTTTTCCGGCAACACAATATGATTAGTTTGCCTTACAACTGAAAGGAACACGCCACCGCTATTCCATCATGAAATATATTCTTCTCCGATGATGTTTATAGAAAGGTCTTCAAGCTCACACTCAATCGCGCTGTTGTGTTAGCATTTAGTATTGCTAGTAGTTTCATTACGATTCAAAACCCAACTAAGTAGGAAGCGACCAAGTCGCAAGACTGTCACTGCCCTATTTGCTTCCTCATCCTGTTTTGCTTCCAGGGCTCAGGCTTATGACGTCATTTCCTGTCCGCATTCGCACATTGGTATTTCAAGATGTAATTTCCTGTCCACATGCGCACATGGGTGTATATATATATCACTACATTTGACTTGTATTCGGATACATATATTCGGATATTTTAACAAGATTTCAGATGAAGTAATTGGAAACTTTCTGTGCAATTTGCTTGCAGTTTTCTATCTTGCCTACGAGGTCTCAGTTAATATCAGTATATACTCAGGAAATGACGTCATGAAATACCAATGTGCGCATGCGGACAGGAAATGACGTCATAAGCCTGAGCCCTGGAAGCAAAACGGGATGAAGAAGCAAATAGGGCGGTGACAAAGACCCAGCAAGTTTGCGAAGGAAACATGGAGGACAGCACTTCTTCGAAATCTACATTTTATGAACAGGAATTCACAAATATTTGACGGCTAGGTTTTTTTTTTTTTTGTTGTTGTAATTATTGGTGTGTATAAGCAGAAAAAAATGAATAGAAACAGCCGCCACAGACCGTCATCACGTTTCTAGCTATCACTTTTTGACACAATTATGAAGCCCTATAACACAAACATTTGAGGGAAACATTTCATGAACTCAAGATATTAAAACACATTCACAATAAACTCCAAATCAATCTCCGATGAGTGGAGTAGATATACATAGCCATTAGCTAACACGTTGGCACACATGCTTTGATTCAAATCTTGTTAACTCAAACTTTCCAGTCTAAAATGCAGTCAACACCCCAACGTGTGTCAACTGACTGCTTTGAGGTGATGTTTGGGCGTCTTACAGCTGCAATGCAGGCTGCTCAGCGCATCTTACTTCGGGCCTTGGCTCTTCTTCTACTATTGCTATCTGGGCAGATTAATGTGGACGACATCTTGGCTTTTTCAAACCTGACAACTACTGTAACACGTACTACCAATGTGTGGCGCAAGAGAATTTATTGCAATATATGATCTCAACACTAAGAGGGAGAAATTCGGACACAGTGTACCTTGGTTGTTGGGGGATTTGAACTGGCATGCGTTTCATTTTTAACCAACTGTTGTTGCTATCACAACGTAGCCAAATTACTGCAACATGGAAAACGTTATCGGGACAAGATCAACATAATTTTTATCACGATTTAAAGTGCAAAAACGTGAATTTTGATTTTATATTATGACCCATTCCAGTTGAAAGTTGAACAGTAGGACCAAAAGTCATGTTTGGGGTTTTGTGCTACATGTAAGCAAAATAAAAACCACCATGCCAGCACAGCAAGCAGAAAACACAATATGCTACATGGAAGTGGGCAGAATCATGGTGGTTTTTGGCTTGTTTTTAACGGAAAGGCTGCTTCCCTCGAAACTAAAGTTGGTCATCCTGCTCAGACACCTGATGGAATAGATGAGGACGGCTGCTGGCTCAAGTGAAATTTACGTCTCATGATTGAAAACTAGTATTTTCATGATTATCAATTCAATAAGTATCAAAACTCCCTCCTTTGCATCCTTGTGGAAACAGGGATAAAAGCAGGGAGACAACTGACGTTGTGAGCCATGTGAGAGCAGTGGCAGCATGAGTGAAGAGGAAGCTCTATGGGACTGTTCTGAGACCTGCACGGTTTGGAGACATAAAGACAGGGGCCAGGAAATGGACATGACAAGGACAGGCATGTCTCGAAAGTGAAATGCAAGTGGTTAGTATACATTTATGTTCCAACCGTAGCTAAGTACCATAAACGACCCACATAAATGGTCAGTTTGCTCCAGTCAATGTGAAGCATGTGTGGCGGTGAGACAGAGGAGTTTGGACTATCAAGTCACAAAAGCTTCTCAGAGCAGAGGGGCTTGGTATCTTCTAACTGAGGAAACAGACTCTGTTGCTGGAGGAAAGATCTTTTTCCCTTGCCACAGTTCATTTTCAAATCTTCGACATCCTATGGCTGTCTGCTTTTCTTCTTCTTCAGTTTTTTTTTCTGATTTCATTCTTTTCTTTTAAAATGAAACTGGAGCTGGGGCGGTGATAGTGATAGATGGCTCAGCGCTCTAACACTTTATCCAATCCGGCGCAGATTTCATCCAATAAAGAATCACTTGTGCACTCTCAAACTAAATGGAAGTCAGGCAGCGGAGAGAAAGGGGCTGCCGTGTGTTTCTGAGCTGCGAAAATCAAATTTTCTTAAAGCTGCTGCTGCAACGTCTGGCACAGAAGGCAGCAAAAGCCATGACTGGCCAGGGCCACAACATCTGCACACACAATTTAATCCATCACAGAGTGCCTGACACCATATCAATCAAGCTTTCATCAGCATGCCCCGCTTTGCACACAAAACGGGGAGAGAAAAAAAAAACAATATTTCTATTCAATCACCTCGGACCGAGTCGAGTCTGCCTGCAACCAACTGACCAACCAAAAAAAGACACCTACTGTAATGCAACGCCAAGGTTTGCATATTAGCATCTCCAATACCCTCTAAAATAAATCTAACTTCAAAGAAGTTTTCTCTGCATCACTGAATGCAAAAACACAAACATATTGAAGTATTTAATTAATATATCGATATAGTAGTCGTAAAATACTGATACAGTATCGCGATTTTTGAGTGTGGCTTGATAAAATCAAGTACTGGAATATTAGCCACACCCACTAAATTTATGAATGAAAATAGATATTGTTCATGCATATTAACTATTTTAATTGACAATAGATAAATATACTTTGATCCCAAGATGGGAAATTAGAGTCTAACAGCAGCATTCAGCACAAGGACAAGTCGAATAAAAACCTAAGAGGTAGTTTTAAATGGAAGGACACCTCTCAATATAGAAAGACAACAATAATTCGCATTACTACGATGATATTTACAGGAAACTTAGGTGGACATGAAAAGATTTCTCCACGAGGAAAGCATGATTAGATCACAACACACACACACACACACACACACACACACACACACATCACTAACACAACACACACACTGGATTTAGCCAACAACGGTAAAATAATCCTCAATTCACTGGTCCAGCTGCAGTCAGCCTGTTTTCACGACAATGTGGACTTAAATTTAATAAATGTCCACATTAAGTTCTGAATGCATGCAGTAAAAGGTCAGCAGCTGTATTAGTCTGGAACACATATGTTCCAAACTGAAAGGCCTCTACTCATGTCACAATTTATTAGTAAGGCACATTTACAAACAACATAGCCGAATGTGGATACAAAGTACGGCTCCATAAAACCCACCCTAACAGCTTTTAAGATCATTACTGATGGCTTTCTCAATGTCAGAGGAACAACAGTATACAAATGCACCACCTTACCCCCTCCCTTCACCTTTTCTTTGTTCCGGGAATACGGTCCCTCTTACCCCATTCTGTATCCCACAGGCTGTGGCTCCTGTGGCCTATAATTTATAATTCATAGAGGCCGCTTTTATACGGGACCTTGGTCTACCTGATACCCTACCACCGGGGCTGTCCTGGGATGACGGCAGGGGGAATCTTTATCACGGCTGGCACCGGGACACTATCATGTGGAGACATGCGTGTATGTGTTACATGCTGTTACAGCTAATGCCGGCAACTGCGCCTTTCCCCAATAACTTCTTTTAGGTAAGTAGCAGAGGTCACGACTGTTTGGACATGTACCGTATGTTTACATCTAAAAATATGCAAGTCGGTAAAAGAATAAATAAATGAACGTGTTGGTTTTTGAGGAATAACTAATGACTTGTGGAAATCTTTGAGATCCGACCGAAAAAGCTCCATCATGACTTCCAAAACTTGCCTTTTCAGTTGTTGAATGGAGTTTCACCTTGATCAATTACAGCTTTTCAATGTGTAGCAAACTGAGGCTTAGGTTTTGCCCACCAAACTACCCCGCATGATTTCGCCTATTTAACCAACTTAACTTGCATAATTATGTCATGAACTATTGAGTTAATCTAAGCTCATGTAGGGCTAAAAATTGCGATTCAATAATATCTCTATCTTTTTAGCTATGTAGTGTACAGTACCAATGGGACCCTGAATACTTCATTCACTGTTTCCTTCTCCTTTCAAAAAGACACACAAATGATCACATCTTAATAGTCTTTTCATGGACGTGCTACGGTGCGCTTTCTTCCTCCAGGACCTGTAAAGCTCAGCTCTCCTGGTATCTGCATTACTTCCTCTCTGGTTCACTCTCTGCTCTGACCTCCCTGCATATCAGAGTGCTCTCTAACCCAGGCGATGTTCTTGGCCTAGGGCTCTGCTTGGCCTCCGTGCTCCCCTGGCTCCTGAAACCCTGGTGAGGCTCTAGGAGGCCAAATACTGTACTTGTTGTGGATGCCCCACCACCCACCAGAGTTGCAGTGCTGCTGTGGGGAGATGGATCGGCCTCGTCTGATTGCCAGCAGCAGCTTAAATGACAGTGAACTCCTAAGCCGTGATCAGACCATGTATTATTGTTGTTTCTCTTAAGTGTTCCCGACTAATTATTCCTCCCTCATCTACAAACATGGTTGATCTTCATTTACATATCAATGGGGTGAGTGCAGGGTACGATGTCAAGGAGTGCGGGTTAAGCATGAGGCTGCACATGGAGAGCAGTGAAGCCTTCATCCCGACAACAAACAGAACCCCCTCCCTTTGCACCAGAACCCACATCGCGGCCATGCCACCCCCTGCTGCGTTGGCCTAATAAACAGCCCAGGGAGAATGGAACATGGGCTGTTGTGTGGAGGGCGGGGTGGGGTGGCATCGGCTGGCAAAGAACTCCCTGTCAAGTCAGCGGGTTGCTGCTGGATTAGTTCAGATGTAACACAACCCAGCGCTCCATGGAGATCATTTAGGCAATTACCAAGAACAAGGCCGGCTGCAGCGCTGAACACCACACTTCAAAGGCCCACGCTAGATGAACAGTTACAGCACACTGGTCAATTTCCATACAAGCCACCCTCCCTAACCCCTCGCCTTCCATCACCCCCAGTCCGCGTTTGCCTTCGGGCGTTTTCACTGTGCTAATGAACATAAGACCCCTTGCTCATCCCAAACCCACTCAAAGCAACTGCATGATTAGAAGTTCATGATGCGCTCTTCGCGGTCCCCGTGGAAAACAAAGAGAAGGACGCCAGCCTCAGTGAAGGACAGGCATGGCCGGCAGACACTTGCGCTTTGTTTCATAAACAGTGACAGGTTTTCAGATTCAGAACCCGCTGTATTTTCTAAGCTGTTTGCTTTATCACTGGACATGTTCATTACTTCATCTCTTTGCATTCTGGATTTGGTGAAGAGAGGAGATGATAGAGGTTCTTAAAGGGTCAGCCTATCAATCCCACCACTTAACAAGAAGCTGCAGCTACAAAACCAGGAGAGGTATGCAACCAAACAACACATTAATGGAGTCTCACTATCTGTGAGCAACATTTATACAATGAAATCTTGTTTTTTTAAGTTTTTTAAATAAAGTTAAAAACGAAATAAATCATCAGCAGAAGACCACAAAACCTAAGGTGCAGCTCTTTCAAATCGGTGTGGGTTTTATGGCAAACCTCTGCGACAAACATACAAGCAACAAGATCCTTCAGTCCAGATTGAGTTTCTAATCACGCACTATAAATTATTCAGTCCAGAAAAATCTGCTTTCCCCAAATGTTTATTGATGGAGGACGGACGGTGTCAGACTGGTGACACAGATATGGATGCAGATATCAGACTGGGAGGGCGCCACAGGGCAAGGCAGTGGTTGAACCAGGTCACCAAGTCAAGAATAGATTGCATGAAAATTAGATGCAAGTCAGCGCTTCAGCTCAGAAAACAATATATTGATTTTGAGGATGCAAAGAAGCAGCCACGTTTGTTTTATTGGAAACTGATATCATTAGTGAGCCAGACAAAGTGAATGGCACCACTAGATGTTTTAACTTAACATCCTTTGACTCGGCTGCCTGAAGTTGAAACACCAGTTCAGCGCTGGAGTGAAAACTACACTTACAAAGAGAATCACCAACATGCAAAATACTTTCAACTTTGGTACGCCGCACGTGTCAGTATCTTTTGATCAGCGCTGAAAGCACAGAAGCAGAAATTCTTTTTAACTGGATGCCAAAATATTTGTTTTTCTTAAAACAAAGGCAGGAACAAAAGTTGCCACTGTCCCTCACTACATCTGTCAAAACTAATTTGTTATGTGGAAGAAAAATAATAATAATTCTGTCAGCAGAAAGATAATTAGCCAGGAATTTATTCCAGGCCTCATGTGATGCTGACGGACGCTGGGTCTGATGAAAAAACAACTTCAGCAGGATCGTCTGATAACACGGCAGATCCATGTAAACCACAAATCACATATCTTTTTATTTCAGAAAAACGAATGTACATTTAATCTTTAGCATTGAAAAACTAAATTGTCAGCCGGATACGTTTTACTTGTCAGTTTGAACTACATGTTGACCAGTTTGGATCAAAGTTAGTATTTTTACGTAAATGGTCCGCACACCTAAAATAATAATAATAATAGTAAAAAATAAATTAATTTAAAAAAAATAAGACAAAGGTGGCATGGCATCATCATAAACACCCTCCATTTGTTATATACATATTTTTCCCAAATACTAGATGTTGAATGAGATGATATTGTTGTGTAAACCTATGTAGTGATGTTGCAAGATTAACAAAAATCATTTTCAACTGAAAGAATAAAGAATAAAGCCAATGCAGAAGAAGTTCTATTTTCGATAATATAATGTCAAAAATGTTCAGAAAAATCTTGGGACAGTCCAAGACAATTTGAAAGCATTAGATCAGACCCTATACTTTCTTTCAGGACAAACCAAGACACATAACCTCTCTGGCATGTCCTACCTTCTCCCAGTTGGACACTACCTACCAAGTACATGTCCAGAATACAGAGGCGCGGTTCTACTCAGGACGACTCCTGGAAGTCACCTGATCTCAAAGAGATCCATCTGAATAATCTTATTTTGGCTGCTTGATTCCACCATCTTTCACTGTAATTGTCAAATTCATCATTCAAAACAGACTTTATAGCCGAACAAAATGAGAAATACAGGCCAATCTGACTAAAATAAACATGGTTGAAATATGTATCAAACGAGTCATATGGAATTTAAACTGCATGAAACATGCAAGCCCTTCTGCTGGCGCTGGTAAATCTCTCCATGGACCAGATCCCGGTCAGTCATGCCATTTGAGCAATAGAGACATGTCCGTCCCCATCGGAGCTCTGGGCGTCTGTCGCCTAAATATTGCATGAGTTACACATGAGTTTACTCCTCGAGTTAACCACAGCTGATGTAGACAGATGTTTGTGTCCTGTGGTGGAAGAGGCTATATTTAGATCACCCAGATGTTCCATAATTGATGCACGGAAATTCAAAGATCAGAGACACATACTGGACCTGTAAGACGACGCCCGCTTCCTCTTTAAGAATGCAGTCAGACTCCCATCATCAGATTAGAACATTGCATATCTCAGTCAAGTAGCTTCATGAGTTTCAGATCTGCGCCATGTCCATGGCGGAATGCTAAGGTCGAGCACTCCATGAGTCTCCAGACAGAACAGGGTGGAGAGAACTGAATATTTATGAGTTTCTGAGCACTTTTGTTTGTGACACAGGGGTAAGAAGAGATGAACCAATGACTGACTTTCATCAGTCAGACCACTTCTTGGACATTTTGGACATAAAAATCCCAAAGTCTTTGGAGACAAAGTTATCATCATCATCAGCCTTTAAAAACTGACCTGTGGAGTAGTACATCTGAGGTGAGGGAAGTAAAGCAGCGCGATGCTCCTACAACCGAGACAAATGTGTGATTCCCTTCAATCATGTTACAGGACACTTTCAGAGCGGAATATAGACATCTGGGTTATTAAGATTTGAGAGGTCCAGTGGAGCTACATCCGATGGTCTGATAACACTTTTTTCTACTGCCTACATGAGTCTGTGGTTTATAGAGTCAGATGCAGGCAATCAAGATGGCAGCCTGTGAATGCATTACACACACATATATCGCCTGAAAGGAACCTCCACACAAAGATTAATCCTGAAGATCTATATCAGTAATTGTGGAGACTTGGTTGTAATTATGGCTGCAACGTTGATAATCCTTTTAATACCTATAGAGATAGAGGGCGGAATGAGGGTTACAGAGGGAGAGCAGGGGAGAGAAGTGTGGGACTGGCAGAGGGGAAGAGCAGAAATACATATGCTGAACTAAAATATCTCATTCCTGAGGGTCTAACTATGGGTTATTATCATTCACTTTCTAGTTTGGTTTGTGGTGCACCCTCTGTCTGTCACTCAGTAGTTTTAAATGAATACACTCTTCAACCGATAGCCTTCAATTCTCATCGTCCAAGAGGATATTTAATTGGATGACATCGAGTTGGTGGTCATCAAAAAGCAACATAGATGCTGAAGAGCGTCGCCAGGGACCCTTCTGCGTCTATTCAAATCAGTCAGAAGGGCACCAAACAAAATGGCCTCCCTCAGCACATCTACAATTCAAGAATCCCTCCCATACAGTGTCAATTTAAACTGCTAAGGGGGTGAAAGAATTGTTTCAATAATGTATTACTGTCGTTCATAATAGAACCTCAATGCAGGGAAGTGCTGTCTTAAGTAATTGTTTCTAATTTCTTTGTTTGCCTGAGGGAGGATTTTAGTGGAAAACAGGAAGCTACGCTTTCATTCCCTCGTCCTGCTTATTACAGTGCCACACCACTTCTTTGTCCTGGAGCCTTTCTGCGGCTCACTATTTTAACTACACCCGTCATTTGCGGTCCAGTCATTTTACCTCTCTGCTCAGCTTTCACTCCTGGCTTACAGCGACTGTTAACTGGGCCTGTCTGTCAAGCTGGCAGGGGCTAGATCTGAAGCTGAGGCTTCCAGGGTGGGGGCAAATTTGGGTTTGGGTAAGTGGTGGGAGTGGGGCAGCTGCAGAGAGGAATGATTTCGGTGGGGATGGGGGGAAGTGGCAGGATGGGGGGGTTCTGTAATGAGGTTGTGGAAATGCAGGGCTATAGGAACGCTGCATGGTTCTTCCCTCCGCTGTGAGGCATCCATCTTAAGCACAACAGACATGGAGGAAGAGCAGCCCACTGGCCAGGAAAATAATGTTCACAGCAATAACAACAGCTCACTGATCACATGATAGATGCTTTCGACGTGAAGAAATTAAGACACAAACCATCATTTTCAAAAGTCAGCTATGTTTTTGTGTTTTCTTTTTCTTTTTTGTTGTGTTTTTCATTGTTGTGCCAGTCATTTAAGAAGGAAAGGAAACCTGCTGAGAAGAAGAAAGGTGGGATGAGCAGAAGTCTAATGTTAAGTCATATAGTAAGGCAGCAGGCAAAAGTCAGAACAGTCGATGGAATGAGTTTTGAAAAATACAATACAATAAAAGCATATTGCATTTACTCCAAACGCATGAATGAAGGTGAATGGATTGTGGTATTGTTATTGTTACAGTGGAGGGTGTGTCTAAAATACATTGTTGCAAACCTGTTTCGCTCCCTATTGCTATGCGCTGCTGTAAATGTGTAAATAAGGGAAATGACTCCAAAATATATTTATGATTTCACAGAAAACGACATAGATGTGGCAACTGGAGGCCAAGAGAAGTTGCATAGGCGAGTGTAGGCAATTGATTGTAAACAATGACTGGGGAAAATGATAATCTCCAACTCCAAAAGCGATTCAAACAAAGAATTGAAGAAATAAGGTCTGGCTGAATAGTGCACCGCAGACCAAAAAAAAAAAACAGGAGACAAACAAAGACCAAGAGTGGTGACACATCTGTTTCTCCACAAGCCGAAACCTTGGAAGTGTTGCTTTATTATTTCATTAAGTGTAAATCCTGTCAGTGCTATTCCACCCCCAGTATTGTCCGGGTCTGCCACTCCACCCTCAGCAGGTGAAATTATAATTTAATTACCAGGTCTTAGCTGCATAAGCTGCTTTGGAGCACTGGTCCCCAAGAATAATTTAAAAAGATGCTGTCTCTCCTCATCTTTTTGCTCCTTATCCGACAGACCTGAGACCCCTGGAGGCCTGCTTCAATATCCACCTAATTATCGGCCCAAAAATCAGGGACCTATTACACTGAAATATCAGTAATTAAGTTGGAAGTAAGAGAAAGAGGCTTTTGTTGAAAATTCAAATCTTTGACAGATACTCCTGGAGAGACGGAAGAGAGATGTGGACATGCCCTGAGGATATGTTTAATTTCTATCATCGACTTTTCTGTATCTGCAGAGAACCGAACGTATTCCATCATGAATCCACGCACAAAACCAAAGCAAGAGACTTTTTACTGCATGAAGAACTTCATTTGTCTTTTTGTCTTTAACTTTTTTTTTTTTTGCTGACAGTGTTTTCTTCAAACTCCGTACATGAAAATGAAAATGATGATTCAATATAGAGAAGTAAATTATTGCTTCTGCCACTAGGAGACAATCTACTTTTAAGGAAAATGTTTGAATGAACAGAAATGGTGAATATTACTATTCCCAGGCATTTCAATGAACTGAATTGGAATAATGTGGCACCCAAAGCCGTTTGGGAAAATGATCATTAACAGACTAGTCATGGGTTTAAAATATTAAAGGGAAAATGCTTTAGATATCAATTTGCGGCCGCTGACATTGTTCACATTAACTACCACACTTACGCAATACAGTTTGTGGTATGACACTTTAAAGCATGAATGTCACAACCTAGGATTCAACTGCTCAACTCCCAAAACCCAAGGGTTGCGTGTGTGGCCTATGACTTTAATAGGTGGCCTGCCAGGTGATCATTCGAGGCACCTGAAAAAGTTAATCCTGAACCACTTATAAACAATCCTATACTACATTTAACCATTCCAAAGGCCCATTTCTGCTCAACATTCCATACGGATTTGGATATGGATGGCGCCATCTGTCCGTGCTTGGCATTCATTTTGTCCGTATTTCTGCATGTTCCCACAAAGCCTACGGACCAAATGGAGCAGCACCACCAGAAACCATGGGGGGCAGTGTTGGTGTTACTACCCAATATGTGGCTCTAATGACACACGATGAAAACTTAAGAACGATGGAAATTCTTCATCCTCCAGTCGCAATATATTTAATGGCCTCACAGACCACCGCCTCCGACAACGCTGCCTCTGTTTCGTCTTTGGTGCAAAAGGGGAAAGGTTCCACAGTCGCCATGTTTGTTTTGTAGTATGTTGTTGTCCTTAACTCAATTTTATATTTTAATTCTATAAGTCCAGTTTTTGAGTCCTTGTTATAAAAAGAGAAAATTGTTATTAATGTCATTAAACGCTCAAAAATGCATAGTAACTTTACAAAGAAAATGTACAGTAATGGGAGGGCAATTAACAGAGCCAAAAGGAGGAACATGAAATGAATGCCACCAGCAGAATATGGCAATGAAAGTGTTTTTATTTGTACAGGCCTGACTGACTTTATGAACAGGTTGTTATCGCATTTTTTGGACTGCGGCTACTTCATCAAATTCAGATGACAACACATTCTGCATGTGTATTTCAGTGACACAGAGAGTAATTCCCTTCAGCCGTGACATTATGTCAAACTCTTAGATGCTAGAAAAAACAAACCTGTAAATCCTATGTGACAGTCATTGGGAGGGACAATGACAACCATGTTTTATTGTGATGCAAACAAAAGAAAAATTCTTTTCATATGAACTTCCTTTGTCTGCATTTATGTGAATGTAAATAGAACTCCACTGCTGCTTTATTACAGCTTGTCAGATGATCTCACAGCAGATATGAATCATTTATGAGAAGATTTATTTTTCAAAGCAAAATAAAGCCGTTAACTGCGATGGCACAGGTTGTAAGAACAGTATATAATTATGTATCTTTCAAAATAATGGTGTCATACTGTTCATGCTAATTTGACACAACAGAATTGGAAATAGCATCCAAAAGGAGACATTATAGCAGCATGCTGGGAAAAGTAATTTAGGTGAAAAATTCAGGGATCTAATACAGTTCGAAACACAAATGAAACGCATGAAGTGCTAATTTGCCACTCATACTGCTTTCTAAACATTATAACTAAACTGCAGTTCAGCTCTCCCCAACCATGTCACAGCATAAATCTCTGCTAAGAACCCTCTCCACATGAACAAGACCCATTAAACACAGTTTGTCTGAGTGAGACAAAGATAAGTAAATACAGGAGGAGATAATGAATAGACTACAAAATCAGTATTACCCCTCTGCATCGTTCAATCTCAGGGACAATTGCAGTATTTTAGGCAAAATTGCTGCCACCCCCGGAGAAAGAAAGCCCTGCAACTGCTGCACCCCCTCCCACATATACACACCTCCACACACATGCACTAATATCACCCATTCTCATCTTATAACACTTTGCCAAGCCCTCTCGGTCCATGCAGACCCCCTACGCAGAGGGACCCTGCCAAGGCAAATTAGGGCGGTGAGTTCTCTCTTTTTTTTTTTTTTTTCTTTTTTGTTTCGCAGCAGCGCTTTTTCAAAAAAAGAGGGGGGAATCTAAATTATTTCTTGAGCTATAGCAATTTGACATGCTGTGATAACTGCTCTGTCAAAAACTTCTTTGCCACCTTTGAAAGAGAAGATTTACACACACCAAACAAGCTGCATTTAATGGCCAGCATTAAAAGAGCACAGCTTCATTGGGCTGCTTTATTAGGGGCCGTTCACATCTTTGTGTACTGTCAACCACACATCTGTTGAGATAGATTTCATGTAAGGCGTGTATGTAATGCCATATACACCAGTGCGGTTGATTTAAAGAAATATTTTCCAATTACAAGAGTGCAGTCTTAAAAGTGCTCTTGCCCAAAAGCCTTGGGTCTGCCCCAAGTTTGCATGTCAATAATCATATTTTTTCTCAATTTTGAGTCTCACATGGATGAGTCATAGCAAAACAAGATGAATAGGTTTCATTTGACAAATGACTTGCATAACTCCACTATACATTTTACAGACATAACTTAATGTACAACATTAAATGTTATATACTCCCAAAATAAACTCAGATCAGCAGCCAATGTCAATCACCAACTTTCATCCAAAAAGTCATCAATCAGCGACTATTTTGGTCGTAGACTGGTCACAGACTCTGTTACTCTGTTAGTCTGTAAACAGGTTGACGAACACGGCAACATATCTGAGTGTCGTGTTGTAAACACAACGTATAGTGCTGTTTTGAAACTGGCCATTTTCGTTGGTCAAAATACGGTTTGAGTAGATTGTTGACCCGATGGTCCCTTAGCCTCAGCAGTATCTAATCGAGTTCTGGATTATAGTCCAATATATGATCAACTCATGAACACATCTGCAACTAATTTTAATAGTCCATAATAATCGACCATGTCTACTAGTCATGCATCCTTATAAAAATGCATTCCATCATCTGAAGTATGGTAAAAAGTTATTAACTTTCCCCTAACAAATTGAATTGAGTTAAGTAACAAAAGATGAAAAATGAAATCTGGGTTTGCTTAGATCAGAAAAGACTCCGGTTTTAATATTATAAAAATCAGATCACAAATGTGCTGAATCCAAGTAGTGTTAGTGTTCCGTCACAACTTTATTCAAGAAGCAAATACATTTGTGTCTACACATGTAGTGTTTCTCCATGTGTACTTGCTCATTTAAGCCAATACATTAAAAGCAAAACAAGGGACAAACCCTAAAAATGCATAAAGACGAATACCTCACCTGAGCACACTATCCCACTGTAATACATAATGACACAGGCATTTTATTTTTATTTTACTCAATTATTTATATCATGCAGAGGTGTTCCGGAACATGACTGACAGTGTGTAGTTACCACAGTTACCACCAGCTGTCTGGAATTTTTGATAGAAACTCTTCCACACTTGTATTGTTGAGTCATTTTACTGTGAAATCTGAAGAAAGCCCAAATAACCAGAAGCATCACTGATAATAAAATCATTCACTGGTTGCGATTTGTTCAATTCACTACACACAGTTTTAGAAACATTATAATATCATCTCCGTAAGGCTAAGTTTGACAAGACTTTGCAGTGGTTGGTCAAGAGCACAATGTCAACCCTGATCTGGTGTGTAACAGAAAACAACCACCTGTAAGAAATTCATTGTGCTGTGCATCAGTTGTATGTGTGTGAGTGTTGTAAAGTATATTATAGACAAAAAATGGCCTCAATTATTTTTGGTAATTCATTTCAAACAGGGTCCCGATCAGTATGGGAAGGTTAGCGCATGACTCACATATTAAATATATGTGTGTATGAGTTGTTCAATGTTTCAAAATACATATTCTGAGAAAAGAAAATGTCACTTGTTGTGGTCCAAACAAGGAAGCTATTCCAAAAAAAACCCACAGACTTAAAATTTGTTGCTAACAGCCTGAGAGGACACAAGCAAAACTGCCAGTCAATACATTTTCCCATCCTCTGAGGTCATTTATATTCTCCTTCCTTGTCCTGCAGTATCAATGAGACCAGCTGAATTTGTTTCTCTATTATTTCTGCACTTCATCTATTTCCATCCTCTGCCCTCCACTCCCTCTTCACTCACCAGCAGCCACACAGCTCATGTTCAGCCAGGCGCGCACAGGATATTAGCTTCTCTACCAGCAAATTTGCTTTTCACATCTCTTTCTTTTTTCTTCTAACCAGTTCTTGGATGGCTTGTTATTGAGCTTAGTGTCCACAAATGCCATTGATCCAAGCCTCAACTGGGATCCATACGCAGGCACTTGAACACTCTCAGCATGGTAGTAATACTAATCCTGCTCCACCGGCAGGCCCATTGATTTTATGGATTTCTTCCAAAGTTGTGATAATGATATATCATTGTTAAATTTGGGAGAACAAACTGCTTTGCCAATCTATCAAAGTGTGCGGATGCTCGGTCTCATCAAAAGTTTCCACTGCGCCTCCGAAATTTCTGTGTTTCTGACAGAGCCAATAACACAGCCTGCACACACACATATCTCAACAGCAACCACTGTAAGTAGGTGACCTCGACAAGGAAGTTTAAAACAACCAATATTGGGGTACAACACACTTGTAATGGATCAGGTTTTTGTTTGTCGTTACAGATGGAGTACAAGACAAGCATGATGTGTACCATGAAGCTTAAAACTGGGGACACCCTCAAAACTCTATCAGATCAATAAAGTACCAGCATAGGTGGCGCACATACCGATACCGATACCGATTTTTCCGATTGACGAATAAACAATACAAAAGACAACATGTTCAACTTAAAATAAATAGTTTTTAATTCCCTTATCAAGTAACAAGGAACAGATCGAACTAACAATGTAAACTTCACTCATCACTTCTTAAATACCGTGTTGTTACCGCTCCTCTTTTCACTCGACTACATGTCCAGGGAATGAGTATCTGGGGTCCAGGTGTGCTGTTAGCTGCTGAAAGCAGAACTCAGCTGCTCATCCAAAACAATAAACTAACTCCATTAGCATTGGTTTCGCCTGTGGTTAGCTTTAGAATTTATATAAAATCCTTTTCAAGAGTCACATTAATGATATTTATCACCCTAATATTTGATACAGATCCTGGGACCCTACAGGAAAAGGCGTTTTCACACACTCTCATTTTAAGAAACTGAATTTTGGGGTGACAAAGGAAGTGATGCTGGTTACTGGAAAAAGGAATTTCCACACAGCCAAATAACGCCAAGAGGACCAAAGAAGCTGGATTGAGCTTGTTGAGAAAAATGAGGACAACAAGAGTTCAATGTGAAAACATCCTCATGTTAAACATTGGGCGGCGGCTGGGAGCTTGGAGCAGAGCAGGTGAGAGATGTGGCTGGGACAGCAGCGAGGGCAGGGGGAAGAGCGGCAGAAGGATGAGCGCGGGGAATAGTGAGGCCTGAAGAGAGAACTAATGGGCAACACGGCAACAGTTCAAACTGGAGGCTACAGCGAGGCAGCAGTGGCCTGACACAGCTGAGGGCCTCAGAGGAGAGTCTGGCCTATTAGAGCAAGATAAGGGCCTGTTTGGAGAAAGCATCCTCTCATGGGTGCAGCGGGCAACAACACAGGCATGGGCATCAATTAAAGAGAGAAAATATGACATGGAAGTGGGAGTGCATTAAATAAAAACAACAAACTGCCAGGACTACTACCCCCCTTCTCAAGGACTGGGGATGGGCACAGAGCATCCATGCTGAAATACGGTTCATTTATTTTCCCTAGCTCTGTTGAAGTGGGGTGAGCGGGTGATGAGATGCAATGTAAATGGTAGACAGGAAGCAAGTCCGCGCAGCGTCTGGTCTCGCTAGGTGACAGAACTTTGGAATTACAGTACAGACTCGCCTTCTCACCTTTCTCCACTTCAATTAATGATTTGATTGAAAGCAATTCAATAAAAACATTTTTCTTTTTCTTAAATAAATGAACCCAAGTAGCATGTTGAGCCATGCTGGAGGAAATATAAGACCAAAGCCTGTTGACAATTACATGCTCATACACAAATGTAATTCAAAAGATAGCAGGAGAGCCCGATAGCAAGCTTTGTCTTTGTAATTATGCTTGTACGTGATAAATAAAACAAGTCGGAGTGAACCGCCTATATTACACTATACAGTTCAGGTACAGGTGAGATGATCGAAGCCAGTTTGTCGGAAATACCTAGTGAAAAACTAAAACATTATGGTGGTTATGGCGGTTTCTCACCACCTCTGAACTGGCTGGTCCTGACACAGTGTGTGCAAACAGTGTGCATGTACAGCTGCTATTAATGATGATTTCAGTTAAGTTACAGTAAGTTAAGTTGGTAATGCCTTTCACACAGTTCTCAGTCGCAGGATGGAGAAAGGCTGAGAAATATGAAGCCAATTGTCACAAGTGTAGATGCACAGGGTGTATTTAAAAATGGGTAACCCTTTGTTTTACTGTAGAGTAACTATGGAGTATTAACCCAGTAACTCAATGGTTACCATGAATATCAGAAATAATAGAAAAAGGTAGCACAACAAGCAAAAACGAGTTTGTTTGGAGTACTAATACACTTAAGTATGTCAGTCAACATCAATACGTATTGACCATTAATGCCATCTCAAATGTTCCCCGTCAAGTGACATTTGAAGAAGGAAACCTTTTTATTCCACATATTAGTAGAAATTTAACAAACAACTTCTGTGTCACCACAGATCGACGACTGCACATGGCCCCGACTAAGAATTTATGACAGTAAAGGAGTCACTTGTATTTCCCGGTCTCACTCTTACATCAGGACACACTGAAGTGTCGCACTTGAGTTTATCATTCAGTTGTTTCTCCAGCTAACAGACACCTGCTCTTCTTCGAACGCAGTTCCGTCATTTACCCAGACCCAGTTCACAAACACGATGATTCCCAAATGACCCTGTAATTGAAATGGTGTCCTGAGATTCTCTGCCCCGCTGAAGAGAGCCAGGCTACAATGACTGCCTTTTGTCAACATGAACAAATGACACCAAGTTGAACTGACACATACGGCTGATTAAGGGCAAAAACAGAAATATTCACTTGCTTCTTTTAAAAATTTCATGTGGAAGCGAATATGATATTTCCTTTCAGTCTGGAGGGGGTTAATGTGATTTTCTTTACGCTTGTCGGTTCCAGAGACCCGGCTTTGTGAAGTGGTCAGGTGAAGCCTGGACACAGCCCCTTTGGCCATTAGTGTGGAAAGAAGACAACAGAAATAAACAGGAAAAAGCCTGATGTGCACAGGTCAGTGCACAACCAGCAGTCAAAAAGCATCTCGCCCAGGAGATTTCTAAAGCAGCAACATGAAATGGAAATGTAAGAAGCTTATCCGCTGGTCACTTGAGCTGCACCAGGGATTGCAAATGAAATGTCATTGTGATATTTACAAGTACGACACTGTCAGCTGTGGAGTCCAATAAATGTAATGAGTCAATCACAGCAAGACAGCGGGATTAATCATGATGAAGAGGTGAATAAAAAATTGTTTTGAAATGAAATAGACCGTTTTAATTCTCGATCCGTTTTAGAGCTCCAGTTTTTACAAGTGTGAAACCATAAATTTGTGATATGGCAGATACAAATTGGCGTTTTATTCAGATCCCCAGTCTGAAAAAGCGTAATGAATTCACAAGCTTTGACTATTCAAGGATGCTTTGAAGAGTCTGCAAATTCCAAGTTTGAGAAATGTGCTATAAATAATCGTGGGTATTTTTCAGGCAACGTCATTGCAGTATTTCCATTGCTCGTTAAAAAAAATGACTAAAAGCTAAGATGCCGATTAATATTTAAGGCCTCGACTTGCAAAGAGCACCTCATATATTGTTTATAAAAATGATGTTTTGCTCTCTTCACCTGCCCCAGAGCATGTTACTTTTATTTACTTATTTTTAGACTTGTGCTAGTTAGCAGAGAAAACACTTGTCTGTCTGCATCTACGCGGAGACGGATCCACTGCGTCCTCATCTGTCATTTCTCATCAACCCAGTCTGAACTGCTCTATTCACTTTGAAATTCTTGGGTGACATATCCAATTGAGTCAAAGAAGCAGTATTTGGTACTTTACCCCTGAAGAAAGGACAAAAAGGGACAAAACGCAGACAGTGCAATCACAACATTAAACTATAGCTCTGAAAAAATAGCCAAAAAGAAATCTGTCATGATGTGTCAACTCACAGAGGCGTCCCTTTGTTCGCAACATATGGCAGAAAGGCGAACAGAACAAAAATTAGACTTCTTAATTGGCATCCCGATCGAGAACGGCGATGGCAGCTGAACAATACAACCATTAATTTATCAGAACTCATTATGTGCCGCAACTCCTGTAATGCCAAAAGATATGAGAATAAATACTGGCACAGAGCAGGGGAACTAAACCCTCCGACTGTTACTTTAGCTGATCGTGCTCCCTGAACATTAACAAGCAGATCTGGCAACTAAAAACACAGGTGGCAAGAGGAGAGGCAACAAAGACTTGGGAGAATCCTGCTCGTGTTTTGATCACTGTATCCTTCCTCTCAGAATCCATTGAATCACTTGGTCACACTTTCGGGGGGCATTTATTACCCTAAATAAACTGTTTAGTCACGTGTCTATTCGCAGGATTCGCAGTTTATCCAGCCATCTAGTTGTTAATACTGAATAGACTTTACCCTGGAATAGTCACAGAAAGTTCACTACCAAACAACACAATAACTACAGGTAATAACTATATTAGTAGTTGTGTTCGCCAATCTAAAGTGTTACCAAACAGTCTAATAACAATAATGATACTTCACTAAAACCCCATAGTGAAGTTTTGCAGGTTTTACGTTGAATCACAGATTTTGATCGGAAGGCGCTCAGTTCTAGAACTTCATTGCTAAACCCTCAAAGCCATGCAGTCATTTCCCATCAGTGGAAAATAGAGAAAGCTTCTCTGTACTCTTCCTCCTAATCTCCAGAAACACAGCCGTGTTACAAAAATGCTCTTCGCAGAGTGTGTGATATATCTGTGAAATTAGCGCAGCGTCTTCACGTCTGTGGGCAAACCCCTTCTCACCTGGAAAATGAGTCTGCGCGCCTCTGTCCACCTTCATTCAGGTAAAATTTACACCACATGAACAGGGTGGCTGAAGTGGTAATATACTTCTTGTACGGGATCAAATTGTCCTCAAACCCCCTCCCTTCTTTATTACCCAGACTACTTCAGTGTAGGTGGTGATTGTGTCCAGTGTGCAGCAGATAGTGCATCCCTCATTAGTTTCTAGTGCAGCACAGAGGGGCAGAGGTGGGACTTTATGGCTAATCTAATATATGGTGTTGAAGACACAGTGGACTGGCCCCAGACAGACATAAAAGACAGAGGTCACTGGGGCCCGGGTCAAGAGACCGGCATACATGACACATGGATGTGTAATTAGAAATAAAGGCAACCTCACAATAGTCTTCATGACAGAGACAAGCTTTTGTGGGACACTTTCAAGTCCCATACTGTCGGTATACAAACTTGCCAATATTTGCTTTGCATGTTTTGTTTGGTTTTATTCTTTTTTTCCCAAGTTTTATACAGTAAAAAATACATGATCTCGTAATAAAATGTTCCATAAACAAAATAAAGATGCCATACGATGAGTGTGGAATTAATAATAATTCTTAACAGTAAGAATTGATCCATGCATCCAGTTCCAGTTGAAGGGGGACACAAAGAAAGATGAGAACAGCTTGACCAAGCAAAGCTGACAGGTACAATTGCACTGAAAATTCAAATCTTCCCATATCTGCTCCTGAAGGAACTATGAGCGTGAGCAACACACCCATCACCTCCACACTCAACTTATTTGTACCCTCAGATCAGTGAACAAGTCATCTACCAGTATATACAGTATGTCTCAGTAGCCAGCAACAGCAGACGGCTACAAGGCCTGGTTTCTAGTGTACTTCAATCTCTTCCTTGTACTGTACTTGTGTGTGATGAAGATAGATCTTCAGGATACAAAACATATTCTAACTGAGCCGATAAAAGAGTTTCAGCAGGTTCACTTGACTCAACTCAAAGGTCAGGTTGCTTGACCTTGGTCTTGACCCATCACTGGGATGATGCTAACCCAGACTGCCAAAGGTGCATGGCTCTCTGTCCTGTGCTTTCCAACCCACAAACCAGGTTAGAATCCTGGGCCAGAGAGTCAAGGGTAAGGGCCAAAGCTCAGGGACCCACCCAGTGTTTTTATCTCTCTCTGCCTACTGCTGAGTGCAAGAGAAGAGATAAATCACTAAGTGCCTCACCTTGGGTCACTGATCACACTAAAGGCCACTGGCAAAGTCTATTTGAAACACCGCATTTGCTGCTTCAGGCCTTTGCTCTATGGCCTTTTCTATAAATCAGCACACAGCATCTAACCACATTGCTTCCTCTTCTAACACAACCCCCTCATTTACAAGTGAAGCACTTATACAGATGTAAAAGAGACTATAACACTCTGAAAACTGCACTGAGTTATTGTCATTTAATTCACTCCGATCCAAACAAAATTATAAAAGAAGATGAATTAAAATTAAACATCACAAACGAGACCACACCGGCCGTATTCTGTTGGAAACGCCCCCAAAACTTCTTCAAAAACAATCTTTCTACTTTCCCACATGATGTAGCACCAAGCTAATGAAGGCATAGAAATATAGGTTAGTGTCAATTACTTCAAGCACCGTTTCGTTTAGCCCTAAATAAAAATGGAACTATCTTCAGAAGCCTATTCGGGAGTTGACAGCTTACTCTGAATAAGTCAAGGTCTAATCAAATCAAACCCCACCACATCCAAAGTCAAAATGTGATTAGAATTTACAACTGGAGCTTTAGAGCCAGTGATGTGAAAAGGTGTCCTATATAGCGGGATATATCCTATTTCGGCTGGCCCAGTGGAAAATGTCCCCAGCCTGTCTAAAGGAAAGCCATTCATGCTTGTACTGCCCTGGGTGCGACTGTTCTCCTGCTTTTTCACTCCACACTTCTCTCCTTAGGTGTCATAATGTCGACAGACCGAGCCTTGATGGAGGTTAGATGGGAGTAATAAAGAGTGATCCACGGGGAGCAGTGCGGCAAAATCACGTGTTTGGCATGGCTGTATCACTATGGAGCAGCGGCCTGCTGTGACTGGAGAAAGCTTTTTCACCGAGGGAGTGCTGTAGGTGATACACACAATCACATGACATCCACAGCCCTGACAGGCTGACACCCACCACTGCCATGTTTGTGTTGTATGTGCTGCTATACAGGTATGTGGGTTTACACCATGGCAAGAGAAAGGAGGAAAGCCAATAAATAAAAGAGACAATTGGACGTGAGGAGTCACAGTCCAAATTATAAAGTACGGTTTCACCGTCGTGTCAGCAGAAAAGAGCCTCGGACAGAGGATGATTACATGGCTTAATGAAAGTTCCTTTAAGAAGGTCTCACAGTTATTGGCTGACAGTGAAGATCGGTGAGATCAAGCCAATGCCATATATTTTGCCACCTTAACAACACACATAAAATATCATAATTAGATCATGAGTGTAATTTGGGAAAATAATTTGCCTTGAGAAATGATGGTAATACATAAATAACTTTGGAATGGCGAAGAGTTATTATTATATTTGTTATTATTATTATTTCTTTTGCTACCGCCTTAACTCCCACCAGTCATAGAAGCATTTTATTACATTTTGTAATAAAATGTACACAAAACAAATCAATTGTATGTGAAGATGAAATTGTGAAAAATATGTTCAATATAAGAAAACAAAGAATAGCATAGTAAAAATGGCATTTCCTTGCCTTCAAATTCAGTTACTATTCCTAGTAGCATGCGTTTATGAATATATATATATATATATATATATATATATATATATATATATATATATATATATATATATATATATATATATAGAGAGAGAGAGAGAGAGAGAGAGAGAGAGAGTATAGTTATAATTACATAACTATATATTATAATTATATTATGATATATATTGCAACTGACTATTGGCACACTATACTGTATAATCTGATGATAAATATACCAAATTAAGGCTCAGTAAGAACAAGCTATCATCAACACAGCATTAAAAGTCACAAAGGAAGTCCAGTCTTGAGTAAGAACAAGTCGCCTTGGAAAACCTGGAGATGAAGAGCCTGATTATACCAGTGAAATACATCCACAGTTTTACACCACTTACAGCAAAAACATGGCAGTGCAGAGATGCTGAGAGGAAATGAATTTAGAAAGCACACTGGTCATTAGTATTCTGATGAAATCAGATGTGCGCCAATGTTCAAGACAGAGCTTTTATGAGCAAACACTGTGCCTTCATAAAGGATGCATACCAAGCACCTCTAACCCGTGGAAGCGAGGAGTCGGGCTTGTTGCGATACACCAGCTTTATCAGTCAAAATCTTCATTGTCTACCAGAATCTAGGAGTAATAACAATAGGATGATGACTCGTTCTTGTCAAATGAGAACATTCACTGCAGTGGTTTTCAACTGCATTATGCTACATCCTTATAATTGAATGCAATGCATTGTGTAGTCGTGATTTAAATAGTAGTGCAAGAATGCCTTCAGTTAACCTAAGGGGAGTCTATATACTCTTCTGCTCACAGTGGTTTGGTCCACAAACATGCAAAATGTTATTGATGTCTCGATATTGTCCGCAGTCTTACGAGACAATGCGCAGTAAGTAGGCTTACAACCACTACCAAAATGGCCCCTGTCTTTGTAGCTGTAGGATTTCAAGCATCCAGCAAACATGGCATATCAAAAAGCAACCACAGTGTTTCCCAGACTCTCATTCTGGGAAGGTGAACAAACTGAACAAGTTGGTGAAGAAGGCTACTGAATGTAACAAGGCTGAAGAGGCAACAGAGAACATTCCGGCATGAACATCCTATCCCATCATTTATGATGATATGCTGCATATACTGTACCTCTGGTGAAAAACATAGCCCTTATGCAGTTGACAGCCCACGACTCTTGTTCTCACACTGCACAATCAGACTGCTCACACTACTGTACACGTCCATACACAACACATCGGACCGGATCGTAGCGCAGTCAATCGGTAAGCAATTCAACAGAGATACAGGAAAGAAGAGGGAGAAGTTTTGACATGCCTTGAATTGATGACAATGAAAACACTAGTTTCTCAGCATGAGACATGAATCTCAGCCCATTCTGTAACTGTCTTCACCAGGTCCGTCTCTTCATAAGTCCGGGCGGGATGTGCGACTTTAGTTCCTTGAGGACGTGTTCCTGTCCAATGTTCCCATCTCCATGATGCGTGTTGTGTTTTCCGCCTGTTTCGACATTCTCACTTTTTTTATTACGTATGATCACGTGAATTCTGAACTGAACACTTCTGCCGGTTCTTTCTGCCAACAGCTAAGGCCCTTGAACTTGAGGTTAAATTGATGGTTGGACATTAAAATCTCTTGTGCCGAGCTAACATTTATATAACAGCTTTTATAGTTACAAACAATCATGACATGCTGACTGTTAGCCCTAAAATCTCTAATGCTCCGTGACAATGGAATTTTGCAAAGCAGATCAACAAAGTTTTCCCTTATCTTACTTCCCAACCAAAATCTTTTGATCATTGGTTAATAGAAGCTGACCAAGGTTGTCTAACCCAGACAAGGCACCCAAACATGCATCTTTTAATCTCAAAGCGAGGACAGAGTAATGGCATATTTTTACAGCGGGATCTGTGCATGGACTTGATCTTCATCCCAAGTGAACGATCCCAACGCACATGCATCCTGAATTAGTTTCACTAAAAGTGCTGACAAAAGCTGTCAGAAACGTCTCCTCAAAACTCTCTCAAACACACTTTCTCCACTAGTTTCCCCTCTAAACAAAATACTAATGAAATATTTGATATGAAATTTGGAAGACCCAGAGGCTTTGAACTCAACACATGGTTCTGTTTTGGAGTGATGTAAAAGGGAACCACATACAGGGTGTTTACAGAGCTTTCCAGCCTCGCCACATGCGATTATAGTCTGATGTTTAACAGAGCAATTAAGGGTTTTATGGAACATAGTGCCTTTGCAGCAGGAGGGCTGGCAGGGAACCCCTCTTGCAGCTGAGATTTACTGGATTAGAAGATCCACACAAAGTTTTAACTTAAACCAAACTGCTTGATCACAAGCAGATTTCAATAGTAAATGCTAAAACAAAAGGAAATGAGCCTATTTTGAAGGCATACAGATGAAATAGCTCATGACAGTATCCTCCGCTTAAATAGAGCTAAAGAAATACAACTTCACTACGAACCACTTTATTCCAATATTAAGGAAAAAAAAACGCTTCCTACATCCACTGGAGCAGAGGATTACTCCCATGTCTAGAACAGAGGCCTCCAGTCTGCCTCTTTCGACTGGTAGACTTTAATCCTCTTGCTAAAGGCCTGGAACGCAGGGGCTTTTACCACACAGAACCCCAGGAGGATCGGGGAGGTCTTCCCCTGTCACTGTAACATTTGTAAGCCGGCTCAGCGAGGGGTTTCTAACAGGTAACACGCTGATTTGGCAGTGTCATTATGAAAGAGCCTCTTGTGCCTTCATTCGTTTTCACTTATATTCGATATTCATGTATGCACTATGACCTACAGTACTGTACGAGTAAGGATGTTCTCCTGTGTTTATTGAGCTAGTGTTACCACTTTAGAGCGATGGCATTTCACATACCATAGTCTGCTCGCACTGAAGGACTCTTGAACTTGTACATATATTAGACAAACAGACCTCATAGTGCAAGAGTTCATTCAGAGGAAAAATGGATGATAATCTGTGGATCAAAGTTACACACCTATGTCCATCATAATGCTTTACATTCCAAGAGCCTTTCTTAGCTTCCATTGAGTATCTTCTGAATTTATTTAGACATTATCCAGGAACTGACAAAAACAATGTAGTTTAGATCATTGTTTTGTTTTGTTTTTTAAACAAAAACGTTTTGTAATTCATGCTGACAAACGTAACACTAAAAGTAGCTGATAATGTTATCAAAAGAAGCAACAGCAATGAGAAATAATGAAGGGAAACCATTTCTCATTTGAGTGAGCTACTAGTATCACAAAACCATTGAAGAAGCCCAGGCTTCTGCATCAGAGAAACTATCTTGCATCTTTCCCATCTGTGGAGTCTCATCTAAAAGAAAAGGCTCAAGGAAGGACAAGCTGTTTAGCAAAGACACATGAGGAAGCAAACACTGGTCTTAGTAGTACAATTCGACGGTTGATAACCAATCCAACAATGAGGAGCTTGGACCCTGATGAACTGTGGAACACATGATACCAGGATGCACCATGGCAGTTAGGTCAGTTATCACTCCAGATGGAGTAAAATGATATACACGTGCACATGCTGTTTCAACACGGCATCCAGGTTCTCCTTGAACCTGAGGCAAATCTGCAATACATTACAGGATTCTTCCACAATGGTTTTCCTTTTCCTGGAATACCCTGATGTAAATGTATTTTTGTAGTTTGTGGTTAACTTCTGAAACAAAATGCTACTCCAAACAAAGGGGCTCAAATATGCTACTCCTAATACAATAAGCTGAGATGAAAACGAATGAATAATTGTGATGAAATTATTCATCCTTAAAAATAAATATAATATAAAAAGGAGGCAGGCAACAGGATTCAACACATAGAGTTAGTGCAGCTCATATTAAAAATAACTAGGCACCCAAGATATTTGATATGAAATGTTTGAAATATTAAAATAACCTTGGTCAACTAGGCCTTTTATTAGAACGTGGATTTTTAAAAATCAGGTGTGTTGGGAAAGGTGCAGGAAAGGAGGAAAATATAATGCATTTTTAAAATACATTTTCTGTGATAAAGAATATTTGGACCATCAGACAACAGTGTTTAACCACCCTTTAGGCCAGTCTATGTATGTATACTCATTGGTTCTTAAAACAGAACATTTTTTTTGTAAATAAGTGACTAGAATGCAATTCCTCCAGTTCTTGTTTATAGAAATGCAGCATAACCTTGCTTTCAGATCTTTTAAATATTTTCCCTTTTATTTGAAACAAAAATAATTACATAATGAAGACAAAAAATGTTTGTTTGCTTAGTTATTGCATTACTCTCAAAATAATAGTTTGGGTATTCATGAAAGTGCCAGCGCCTCTTTTCATGGTATTTTCCCTTTCACATGCTTTGCAGACTTTGTGCTTATTTGATCCGCTGGATGCTGCGCTTACCATTCGAGCCCTGCTGGCCGAGGCAAAGTAAATATGAAACAAAGTGAACGCATCGTTGGTGGTCACAAAGGTGTTGATGTGAGGGAAAGAGAAAAGCAGAGCAACCTTAGAGCCACACGTCATTAAAACCTCCATGACAAACCATACTGTACAAGCCACTCGATAATTCATTCTGACACCATGAAACACATATTTTGTTTTTTTGTTTTTTTTTTCAGAGAACGAATACACATAAAAAAAAAAGATACATTCTTTCATTTCTGACAAACAGCTGTAATCATTTGAATAACCAGCTGTTTGGGACACTTTAGCATCTCTATGCTATGAAATATAGAGTGAAAATGACCACAATACATGGATTATCACATCCTTGAAACTCCTATATGCAGTCAACGTTCCAGATCTTATCAGACTATGAATGGCTCTGATACGAAATGTTCTTTCCCAGTCTTTATTATTCCATAATTTATTGAGCTGTTGTACAAACATAAGGCAACACTGGTCAGACCTCAGCACAGTAGTGATTTATTCAAGCAGCAAAATCCTCCTATACTAATGAAGAGCTGCCATTCTTTACCACACTTCTATTTAAGTTACAGCTTAATTTAAACCGCGCCGTCCACTCTTAACAACGTGCACTTCATTAGGCCATTCTCTGTTTAAAAAAAAAAAACTGTTTGAATTGGATACACATTCCTTTGTCTGTATGGCTACTTGAAATTCATCCATTAACCGAGCTTCAAATTATCCAGCGGTTGCATAATTTAAATGGAAGAATCAAAAAGACAAGGAGTCATTAACACCTTTACCAGATGTAATAGAAAATGTGATTTGTTAGAGGTCCGAAAATAGGTCTCTCTTCTCTGCCTATAATTACAGCTTTGAAACACATTATCCAACAGGTATGGCTTCAAAAGTGTCGACTGCTGAGTGCTAACAAGGCGGACTGAAACTCCAAAGGTGCAGACAGAAAGCTTAATTACACAGGTGCATATATTACTATATATCAAACTCTTCTGCTTTGCTATTAATTATAGTTTCCTTCCCTGGTTTCCTACAGACTCAGCCGATTCCATGAGAAAAGTTTGAAAGGTTTCTAATTACCTCCACAGTCAACACAGTCTCACTCCCATGGCTGAATATATTGACGTTTGGACTGTTAGCCGTCAGTGTTGCATGTTGACGCATTAGGCATTCAACTGAAGCACATGTTCTGCCTACCACAGGGAAAAAGAAGGATGGTGGTTGGGGTTAGGGTTTGCCAGAGGGTGGCGCTCCTTTCAGTCATGTGTCACTTGGTATATAAAGCCCCTCAATCGACTGTGTGCTTTAGTCAGCTTCAAGAGAGCTTCTGATGGCTACAGTTTCTTGAGTAAGGATGATCAGCTCCAGCTCAGCGGCGTTTAACAGCCGTCACTGGTGTGTTACAGTTGTGGAGAGTGTGGTGGACTTTGGTTCACGATTGTCGGTTTAACCTGATTTTTAATACAGGAAGATTTTGATGATGACACTGGTCGACTCTGAGTCTCTGGATCGGTGTTTATTTTTCAGATGGAGTGGTCCTAATAGGTTTCCTGCCTTGGTTTTTATCAACACATGCAGGTCTCCCGCTGCGCTGGCGCCTTGGTGAAACACTGCGGTGAAAATAGTTAGACATTCCAGTATTGTTTCACTATTGGCGTCTGCGTCCTCTTCTGCAACCCCGATTAAGGTTCACTGACCACGGACACACTCTCACAGACAGCGCTAATGCTACAACCCAGCATCAGATAGCGACCATCGACAAATTCTAAAACTGTCAAAGTATTAAGTTTATCATCACACTAGACAAAGGACTGACAGTTTGTATAATGATTTTGAGAATAGAATATGACTAAATGATCAATTATTCACATGATTTCTAATATTTCTTCAAAAGCATCTATGACATGTGTCCAGACTGGTCCTTAGTTCAAGTCAACTGTGAAGAGACAACTCATTTTAACCCCTAAATAAAGCTGGCAGAGCAGTTTGTCAGACACCAGCGGGTTCTACCAGAGACGTGAAAGATTAAATTTCTCATCTCTACACTTAGTTCACTATTATGTTTAACCATGAACAAATCGTGATATCGGATATAAGTCCACTAATGAGTCTTAAGAGACTGTAGTGTGTACAACCCATTGCGATAATTATCATTATCGCTGAGATTACAACATTTATCATGATATATTTTTTGTCCACATCACCCATCCCTACCGTATGGCAATGGATTCCATATCAATTACTGCCTCATTTGTCGTTGTCACTCTGGATTGGGAAGGTTTTGGTGTCTGTCAGCACAATCAGTATTTACACATATGCTGAGCCCATTAATCTGGAGTTTAGTTTTGCTAAACCATGAAGACTCAAATACACATCATCAACCCACACAATGTAATCTTGTCATGAAATGACTCTCCCTACTGATTTGTCAAAGTTGCTCTGATCTGATCACGAAGATAGGAATAGAGAAAGAAGAGCTTTAAAAGGTAGTAGTGAGAGCCATGATGCATGGTTCAGAACCTCTGACAAAAAGGCAGCAGAATTAGAAGTGACAGAGAGGAGGACACTAAGGTTATCAGAGGGAAGTTTGGAGATAAAGTTAGGGGGTTTTCACACTGCTACACCCATCCAATCCACACTCCCTCGCATCGAGCCACCAAACACACTTCAGACCTGAAGAACCAAGAACTTACACCAGCCAGCAGAACTGTTGTCTGAGATCGACTAATTCCACCATGAAGAAGACAGCTGTAATAACTGCTATACTGTTCGATTAAAACCATACTCCAACAAATGCCAATGAGCGCGCTCAGCATTATAGTGTTTTATGTCGAGTTGTTTTCTTCCTAAGTGCCAATTAGACAACTTCACACCCCTGCTGTGCGCTTACCAGACAGAACAGTGGGACAAAATCTCGCTCTCTTGACTGACTCAAGTCTGGGGCCAAAGTCTGGGTTCATTTACGTTCACATTTCAGGATTTAAATCTGTGGTGCGAGAGCCATCTGAGCAGCCAGCCTCAGATGCTTTGGTCACATGGAGAACAGGTAGAGTTGACATGTTGGATGAGGACGTTAGACATGGAGACACCAGGAAAAAGACGAAGAGGAAGACAACCATTGAGGTATGAGGACACAGAAGATGAGAACATGAAGAGGAAAGGAGTGACCATGGAAAATGATCAAGATATCTTTAGATGGTGGAGGCTGCTGTGGCTACCTCTGATGGTAAATGCTGGAAGTGGATGGGGCAATTACTGGCTAGGGTAGGTAAGCGCTATTTAAGTTCACTGAGGTATGAACTACTGGGCTATAGAGCTAAGACTATCATGTACAAATGAGACTATAAGGGGGGATACTGCACTGTGACACTCATTCATTTTCAATCATCAGATGACTGAAACTCACAACCCAGTATGCAGAGACTGGGAAGGATGAGGTATCCCAGCGTTCCTTCCTCTCATGAAATCCATTCCTCATTTCTCATCCCATAAATAAAAGGTTTAGTTAATGTATTCGACCGAATGAAGTACCCTAAGAATCTATATTAGTTATCACAAAACAAACAATGAAGAAAAACACTGGAAGCCGAATGACTCACGAGCCAGTGGACCCACCAGGGCAGTTCAATTTCGAGCACAAATAATGTTTCAGACTGAGCCTCTCTAAGAACACAGGCGGCACCTAAACATCTTGTGCAAATATGGGTAAAGTCAATTTCAGCCGAGGTTGTGCATGGTGATGCCGTCTCTGATATTGTAGTGGTCATGCTCTGTGTGTGTGTGTGTGTGCTGCGGACGTGGGTGGATCCAGCCAGTGGAGTGAGTGCAGAGGTGGAGTTGGGATGGGGTTGGGGGGTGCTGGATGGGCCGAAGGCTTCTTTGAAGTCTGGATTCCAATTAAACCCCTGACTGAGTTCTAAGCGCACAAGAAAAATGACTGAGGTACATGACATGGCCTGGTCCCCTCGTCCATCCATGCCTTTCCATTTTAGCCCCTTTGTCTCCCTGCAGCTCCTTATATTTATGATCACCCCCTTTGCACATAAACCCCCACTCCGCACGCGCTCACGTACTGCAATGGAAAAAACGGGAGTGAAAAACATGACCGGTGCGTGGATGTTTCACTGCCGTGTCGAACAAAAGAAATATTCAAGAAACACCCAAGCAGAAAGAAGGATGAGGACGTGAAATATGGAATACGCCGTGAGTGAGAGTGAGACATGCTAATGTACACCTCTCGTTTGCCATTACTCCAAATATACAGTGGCTTCTCTGGTTATTATAATTCATTACTTTTATCCACAATCAACTGAAATCGAGGATCTATTTCAACACAACCTCACTCCTAGAGGAAGGGGTCACACTTATCGAGTTTCACACAGAAGCTAGGTGTCTGAGTTGCATGTTCAGTCTGGTCTGTGAAAGCTCAGTGACAATGGCAATCTAAATCTAATGATTCAGATTCCGATAAGTTTTTCAATTGAAGGCATCCGCATCACATGAAAGAACGATGGTGGGTGGGGTTAAAGTAGGCGGTATCTTCAAATGTCAACAAGTGCACACCATGAGTGAAGCGCATTGTCACATAAGGACCTAATACCAGTTGCAGTAATGTAGCATGGAATAGCAATGACAGCTCAAGAACACCACCCCCCAATGCACTTTCAGACGTCACATGGGGAGAGAAACATTTGACTCAATTGAAACAGCTATGCTTCAACATGCATTACAGAAGGCTTCCATGTCAACATTGGACTGCTGTCTAACCAAATGGATATGAATCCTACTGATCCTCAAACACTGTAATCTCCCAGCTGGACCTACTTGTCCAACCTCAAGATGAATCCACACCACACTGCCAAACAACCCAACTTTACCAGACCAAATGGAAGATGATGTCATACTTCTGGGATTCTAGCAAAACGCCAATTTATAATAGAACTCACGCCCATGTCCGACCACTTCAACTCTTAAAAAGTGATGACAAAATAGAGGGAAAACAGTCATGCCGCATCTAAGCTAGATGAGATGTTTTCTTGAAAGGAAATGTTGAGGAACAGCAGATTTCAGAAGCTTCAGTCCTGCAAGGCAACCGCAGGCTATTCATACACTATCAGCCACTATGTCTGAAACACACGGCAGCTTTGCTGGTTTTATTTTGGCACCTTTAACACATGAATTCCACTCACCCGCACAGTCTGAACAACACACAGCAGGTAACGATACATACTCCATAATTCATTCAGCATTGAATTTCATTGCTTTACCTCCTTTCTTTCTAAAAACACACACCTGTTTACACACCCTCACCTCCTCACCACACAGAGTTACAAAGTACAGGAATATGTGCATATATTCCTTGTCTTCAATCTAAAATCCCAACGTGTAACAGCGCAAGTCGACACGCTAAACACACAAATAAAATATTGAAAAATGTCACAAACACCTGGTCAAACACTCACAAGGCACTCAAAGAAACGTGCGTGAATAAACTACTTCCTGAGGGAGACAAGAAATACGGAGGTAGTCTGATTTGCACTGGGAAGTTTATATAAGTGAAGAGATGGAGGAGTAGATGGAAAAAAGATGGAAGGGGTTAAGACCGGGAGTCAGCAACCTTTTATCACCCGGGAGGGAGACAGCGAGCCGAGAGGCATCGAATAGTAAATACTTCAAGATGATAGGTGGCGTAAACAAAAGGTTTATTCTCATTCTCACGTTTTGGTTGCAAAATTGAGTGTAGGATTTTTTTTCAAACAGCATTTCTCATCTGAAAGCTGTGGCATGAAAAACGACGGCAATATACTGTGACATAAATGATAAAGCCATAAAGTAGTATGATAACAAATGAATAAAATCATGCACGGAGTCCTTGCCGGGGGACAAGTTTTACTTTTGTATCATTTGTAAATTAGAAAACACAGGCAGACTTTTGAGAAGTCAGATTGTGTGTCACACATATTTTAGTCCGTGTGACTTAAAAACTCACTGAAGCACATCAAAATCTCAAGTTCTTAACAGGAATAAGATGGAATTTTCACTTTCAGGTAGTGAGTACATCCATTTTATTCCAGTGTTTCTGTGAAATGAGTGGGAAAATTGGACATCCGATCAGCAGAATCACAACTGCAGGAACTAGTTCTCTAAAACCTGGTGAAGAAAGTGTAAAAAGTGTTGTTCTGTAAGGCACCCACTTTGCTAACTACACTTACTAGCAAAACAATTTCATGTGTTATCTTCAGTGAAAGGGAGAGAATCAAGAAAATAAGCCAGTACCTGTTACTTTTAAGTTTGAAGTAGCCGTGACGTGTGAGATGGCGACGTCATCTCTGAGCCTGTCATATACGGTACACATGTGCTTCAAGTCCATATGTTGGTCACCAGCACATTCCATTTACCACATATTTAATTTTGACAAAGTGCTGTTGTGCTTGCGTTTCTTTTTTTTTTCGTTTGCACTAATTTGTACAACCAATAACAGCAGGAATAAAGTGTAAGGCAGTGGGCAATTACATTTCCTCAGGGGCCACATTATGTACTGTGACTGTTGTGAGAGTCGACAAGCCCACAGAAAGGAGATAATGAGGAAAAGAAAATGCCGATATGATGGAAAACTAAATGAAACAAAAAAAATCAAGAGAAGACATTATGTGTAATTGACATTATATATAAGTGAATTGAGATTATATAAAATATATACAAAAAATGTTGCTTTATTTTATTTAAAAGACATTCTATTTAAATACTCTCAGTGTCTTAAACATGTATTTTAAGGGACAATAAGTCAACTGAAAAGATAAAATAATGTTTAAATATAAACCAAGGAAATTATATTTCACTTGCAAAGAAACATTCTGACGTGGCCACGTTTTACTTTCGACACCAGGAGGACCGCAAAAGTACAGTCAATGAGCCACATTTAGCTTTACCTGGCCAGGTGTCCGGTATTAGATTAATGTCTTTTGCTAATTCAAACTGCTTTTACATTTAGTTTTATATTGGATATACATTAGGATATGAGTTAAGACCTTATCGCATTGATTCGACTGCAACCAAATGGCGGAAGAAGCCAGGATGTACACGACGAATGTGCTTCCCGGCACAACACCTTACCAGGGCATAAATGTGGAGGAAAGTAAAGACATTTCAAATATATTACAGCCATTCTTTTAAACATGCATCATTTGAGAAAAATGGCTGAAGATACTACACTTGAATCCCATCTGGTTGCAAAGCTGGGACTCAAGGATGTCAGAGACACAGCACTCGTCACTGCCCCATCACAGAGCCGTCCGTCACTGTGCCTGTGAAAGCCAGATAACCCTTTGATGGAGAGTAGCTGTGGTTATTGTTGTCTGTACCCTCTACCTTTCTTCAAACGCATATGAAGATTTATCGGAGGAGAGTGCAGAGCAGCGGGAGGCCACACTAACATGGCAGGCCAAGATGGCAACAGGAAAGAAGGAAGGAAGAGCGGAGGCAGGAGGCAGACTCAGCGGGGGGTTGGAAACTTTTTTGACCTGACTATAGAGGACACGCAGCTCAGTTAGCGATTACCATGATTGCCTGACAGTAGAGGACAAATAATCACAGGGCTGCGTTTCGTGCATGCCGGCTCTCTCCTTACAGGACGTTTCAGTGAAGAGGAGGCCGAGAAAGGCAATACAAGTTTGAAAAAAAAAACATATCAGCTAATGTCAAATCTGGCCTTCCAATCGAATAATAAATAAAAACACTATCAAGACAGATCATTGCAGCTGACAGACACGCCGTGGTGCTGAAAAGAAAGAGCTATGCTTAGGCTGCAAATATTGTAACTGAAGTGCTATTTAATAAGCCAAAAGAATTTTATATTAGTCAGTTGGAATCATGTTTATACACTGTGCACTACAGTTAGAATAGAACAGAATAAAAACACAACTTATATTTAATATTTCTGTTATTCCCAGGTCAGGATTTCAATTTCAATAATGTGAGAGTTACTGGCTTTTTTCTTTGCATTTCCTGTTCATAGGTGCTGAATTTAAACAACCCCTGTGAGTTTGAGTTGTTGTGAGGGTGAAACAAGTTTAAATGTACAGTACGAGATGGAAAGAAATTCAAGGACTCGAGTCAACTATCAAATCAGCATACATCTGAAAAATAAAAAAGTTCAATTACATTCCATATTTTCATACCAAATAATGTTATTAACTTGTCTAGATGTCTGGCGGTGATTTATTGATAGGAATGGCGCGCATCGAGTCCCATACCAGGCCAATATTGCTTTAAGTCTCACATGAATTGGACGATTAGTTTAGAGACATTTGAGGCAAATCACTTTTTATTTATTTATTTTCATAATGTAATTTAGTGCTGTTTAGAGGTTTTAACACAGTAATAAACAACACTCCATCTCGCACAAACATGATGCATTGCATTTTTAAGTGAAAACAAGACATTGATTGTTCTCTTTTTAACTGTTGGTGACTCACATGTTGATGCTAAACATCTGTGTTTTCACAGATTGGGAACAGAGTTACAGTTAATATGCATGAAGCACTCTCACAATAACACTGTCTGCTACAGTTGAACCAAAACCATGATAATACTGAACAAAAATAAATAAATTACAATACTACTAAATATCTAAATAATTAACAATTAAATAATAACAACACAAAATTTGACATCTCAAAATGACTTTTCTATTTGTAATCACATGCCTCTACATTTACCTAAAACAATATACTGAAACTACAAAATACTTGTACTTGAGACATAAAATGCTCCCTTAAAAAAATAAAAAAGACAATTGTTTAAAGGTGCTTCAGGAAAGTGAAATGTGATATTTTTGAGACACCATCCAAAAAAGCTGAACTTGTTTTTTTTTTGGGGGGGGGTTTATCACGAGTAGCAATAAATAAAGGCACATGCTATATGACTGAAGAAAATACAACCTTGTTAAGGAGGAATATAAAGCACTCCTTTGTCAGCCAGATAAAAAACATATGGGTGGGTGCACATGCAAGTACTCAGGAAAGTCAAAGGCATCATATCAAGATGCTTAATTTACAATACCATGGACATTTTCAGCATATGCTTGGAACACATGTTCCGCATTAAAATTGGAACAGGTTCTTTTTATTTGCTTGACATTAATTCATCTTGATTACTGCTTTGAGAAGGCGGAACACCCCTCAAAAACTAGAGAGATGCAAAGCATGTGAGTGCAATGAAAGAGGACAGAGGAAAGAAGATAAAGCTCACAGGGAACAAAGCAGGCAGAGACGGGGAAGGTGCATCAGCGACTTCTAGTGCCCTCCTCTGCCCATCTGTTGTATAATTCTCATAAAGATATCCAGGCCGCTATGGGGAGACTGCTAAGTCTTCCATAAAGCAGTTAGTAAGTACGCACAATGCAGTCAGAGTGACATTTGCTATAGCTCTTCCTGCAGCGTGGTGTCCCGTTAGTCGTGCTGAGGCTGACAAGATGAGTGAGTAATACTCATAAAATCAGCCGATATGAAGATTAAGATAAGGCCATCTCACTTTAATGATATCAGGGTGGCACCATTTTGGTAAATGGCCAGTGCAGCCTGGCTCCAGAACAATTACACTGCACTGGTTGGTTCCAGGTAGCTGGCTCTTCTGACACTAGTGGTAAATAAGCTCAAAATACAGAAAAGACCACTGCATTTAACCGCGATTGAAACACGCCCCAACTAAGGGATATAAGACGTTAAGAACGTACCAACAGATATATTTAAAAGTCTTACCGTTTCCAACACAACACATTATTCCACATGAAAGGCAACTCACCTTGAGTCCATTTTACCACCAAGAATAGCCATTTAAAGTACATGTCATTGGAAAAGAAAAGTCACTGTAATTGTTAAGTGGGAAAAAAAGAAAAAATAAACACCATTGTGGTCTTGTCAATAGAGTTGAGCCAATGCATTGTTAGAAAACAGAAGGAGACTGTTTTCTAACAATCCATATATATATATAAATATATATATATATATATATATATATATATATATATATATATATATATATATATATATATATATATATATATATATATAGGTAAACAGGTTTTGCAACCACTGGACAGCAAAGATGTGAAATGATGACCCATTTTTTAAAACCATATTTGATTACTTCGTTTTATTAAAATTGGATCCAAAGAGACCCGTTGCCCATTTGAATTTAATGAAGGCTGTGTGGCTGACAGGAGGCTTTTGATTTATACACTGTTATTAAATCCAACAAGAGATCCAGCCAGGTAAGCAGGCAGGCAGGAGGAGGTGCAGAGGAGAGAGAGAGAGAGTGAGAGAGAGAGAGAGTGCAAGACCCAGAATCATGGCCCTTCACCAGGCACAGCCAGACTCTCTCAGAGTCCGTCAGCCCTTCTCTTCCTTTAGCCCACCCCCCACCACCACTCCACTCTAGTGCAGAGAACAGCCAAGGACACATGCTGTGTGGCACCCCTCTCTCACAACCCTCTTCCTCCTCTGATACCTCTTCCATTATTCATATTAAAATACAGAGTGATGTAAAGATGAATAATAAATGCAGTCAACACAAAACAAAAGCTGGCAGGCTGGTGCCATCAAGGTGTCCACTTGACAGAAAAAAAAAGCCCGACCAGACAGTATATTTACGTATCTTCCTCATAAAAAATATATATTAAACAAGAGGATATTTAATTATTAGATGTGTGTCTCTGTGTTTATATGAGCTCTGATAGTCATCATCATCTGTTTTATTCTCAAACGTACATTTTTCTGTCAGTCCAGACAAGAAGCCATAGCCAATATAGTTCAGATACTTTGAATACTTTTACAATTTCAACAGCACTGGGTACAATGTCAAGCAACAATATTTAAGTATCATTTGTTGAGCTACAATTCAAAATGGAAATGACAGTAATCGATCATCCATGCTCATGATCATCAAGACAAGAAAATACAATAAAGATGCCTCTTGTGTCCATAAAGTATTGCATGGTAATAGAAAAAATAGATTGTAAATATATAAATATGTTTTTGTTTTGTTTTTTACATATTGTAACCACTGACATTCACGATTTATCTCTTATTGTCTGCTTCGCAGTATTGTATAATTGTACACATTTCTTAGTTGTCCCAGTAGCAGTTGTAGTTTATTTCAATCTGACATTTTAATAAGAATCTCAGCAAATTTTCTGTCACATCAGGATTGAAGAGGTTGAAAACATTTTGTAATGCATGCCCTTTTTTAGTGTTGTCTTTCCCCAAAGATGTCTGGATTGTTCCCTCAGAGGTATATTCTAAGATTCTATGAAAACCGTGTTAGTTGTTCTATGCAATTGAAAAAGTATCAAGTATGCACACGTTGGAATAATATTGTCAAAAAGGACTGCTTCAGTTAGCAGGTCATAAAGAGGGCAGGTTTCCTCCCAAGAACTCTTTTGGTTCAAATCCCTTTGGTTTGTGGGGTTTACTCAGCGTTTATAGTCCTCAAATTGTGGAAACTGGAAACTTTCATTTCAGCTGGCTGGTCGTGTTTCAAAACCAAGGAGCTCCCAGGAATGGAATAAAAATATTCCATACATTCTGATTGAAATGAAGTGCTTCAGTTTGTTAAAAAAATAAAGACCTTTTGACAGCATATACATCATTTGGTTTTGAAGTCAAGTGTGGCTGCTAAACAAGTGAAAATGAGATGAAAATTAGATGAGATGTATTAGGTATTATCACATCTGTTCCATTTCATTACTTCAATTCACATAAATTAATTTTGATAAAAAGATCATAATTTGCCATCTAGAAAGTGTTGCCAACAAGTCCATAGTTTATGTCAGTCAAATTTAAATCAAGTACTTGATAACTAGGCTACTTGCACAAAGGTACAACTATCCCCTCATAACACAGTCCAACCTACGACCTAAGATATAATGGGTGATGGCCATAAAAAAATGAGAAATAACTGATTTAGATTCAGCTCCATTGCCTGGATTTCTGTCATATTCTCATTAGACTTAGCAAATGAGGATCACACAACTAACAGTCCATACTCCACAAAACATATGAATATAGCAAATACCTCCATAATGCTGCCTAAATAAAATTAAAAAATAAAAATTCTGAGAGCATTATAAAGTATTTGTCAGTCATGTGACTATATGTTGAAAAATATTCATAAATGAAGGTGAAAAAGATGCAACAATCAACGTGTCGGACATGTCACTGCATGGAGAACTCAAATATTCCTTGACTACAGTATCCAGTAGAATCTGAAGCTAATGCTGAAGGGTGGATATATATCACTTTGTCTGTGTCTTAATAGAATATAAGACACTTTTCCGTCCGCAAATCTGTTTTGTTTAAAAGTTGTCATTTCTTTTCTGCAATCGAGACAGTGCCAATCAAAATATGCCTGATGTTTACTCAGTGATTAATATTGTGTACATTTGTCACGCAATGCTTCACAATTATTGTGGGACCAACACACTGAACGTCGACACCAATATCTAATATCGAAGATAAATGTGTCAGGATTGCATTTTGTTTTTTATGTTTTTGCTCAAGCAGAGCTCCGCTGTCAAGCCGGCTTTTTTCAGGATGTCAGACAAAAAGACCGGAGAGATGGAGAGGGAGGGATCCTGGAGGATGGGTGGGGGTGTGGAGGGGTAGATGGAGGGGCTGCTGACATGCACTTGTCTCCAATCTCTTCGAATCCATTGCACAATTCATCTGCTTTGTCTCTACTGCCACTACTGAGGACAATCAGACCAGACGCCCATTAGATTCCTCATACTGCACCAATGTACACACCCACATACACGCACACACATATGCGCACACGCACACACACACACACACTTTTTTTGTCATGTGACATGTTGACTGAAGGAGAGGTGAGGCAATTCATGAGCCAACCCCAAATGCTCAAATGTCAGGAAGGGAGCGAACATCAAAACCATGTTGTCATGGAGATGCACGATCGTCCAAAAATATATAGGTAGAATTCACATGCGCACACAGCAGATGTACTTATTCCCTTCATATTTTAGGAAATAGAAAACATGTCATATGCAAATATGATTTTCCAGAAATTATTCATGGTTATGTTAGTGTCAAAATGAAAAATAAAACACACAATATCAACCAGAAGAGGAGAAATTGCATTATCCCATTTTAAATGAGGCTAAATAACTGTAAAGCATTTACTGATTCAAAAAGGACATAGATAATCTTAAATACTTACTATGGCCAAAAAGAAAATATGAAATATGAACAAAACACATCCGCACTAAATACAAGTACACACAAAGAGAACTGCTTTTTCCCTACTCACTTGTATATTTTAGGACACAAAAATTCAAAACTAAGTGGCATTTTAACTACAATCAGGATGAACAATGAGGTAGATGTACATTTCAACATACTTGCACTGGCTTTATTCATTGTTCAAAAGACATTTAGAACAAACAAAATGAAAGCTAAGGTCATCATATTTATATATTGGTTTATTCAGTGGTAAAACTCATTCTTAAGGTATCAAAAAGGTAAGTCAAGAACTTCCATATGAGCAGAGAATTAAGCAATTGGAGTTGACTTTGATGAGAGATAACTTATTATATTACTTTAAATTCTAAAAATGCTAACTGCTCAAAAATAATATGTCTTTGGGTAGCATGTGATTATATAACATGTCGGATATTGAGCCATTTCAAGACACTTTAAATATTGACATTCAGAAAACGTCTGTTTCATTCACTCAGAGTTTTCAATGAGCGAAGCGATCACACTCCATGTATCTTATCACGACGTTCAAACTCAGCGAAACTGACTCGGATGCTCAGCGTGTAAATGCTTCTGCTTCAGGGATATTCTACAGCAAGGTCATGTGACCACAGTGCCCATCCACGCTAGCCTTTCCTCAGCCAATAGTGTTATCAGACAAGTGTTCCTGGAACGCTTGGCATTTCGATGATCTCGTCTCGAACACAAAAAAAGCTACGAGAAGGAGTGAAGATAAAATACGTGCTCCTTCACCTCTCGTGCTCAGGAGGCTGCCAGCACTTGGCTTCGGATTTTGAGCAGGACTAGACTGATTCTCAGCTCATATAAGAGGATCCGTCAAGCCAGCAGCCAGAAGGCCTCACCGGGGTCACTTTATTAAGGTTACTTCTCAGCACACTACATAAAGAAGAAGAAACGGAGGGATATAAACGGTAAATGGTGGTGTAGTTACTGTTGTAAAACCCCTTTTTCGTCCCATCTCCTTTCTTTGTTTGGCCAGAGGAGCCAAAGGCTTAGGGATAAAGGTACAGCTGAAATCATGAGACAGGGATAAAAGCCAGCAAGACACTGAGCTCTGACCGAATGACAGAGCAGTGGATAATTAAAACACCCAGGGCCCCAGAACTGCCTCGTCCGTCTCTCTTTTCTTTTCAATCTTTTTTCCCCGATGCTCCCTGTACTTTACATTCTCAGATACATGCACACGCACGGGCGAGTGCACACACACAGATCACACATTCGCGATGGTAGAATCTGCTGAGGGCTGGCCGTACACATGCTTCTACTGTCTCCATGTTTATTTTTCATTTGTGCATTGCGAGCAGACAGTCCACACCAAGAGAAAGGACCGTATCAAATATGGGAAACAGATGCGCCAACATATGCATTTAGTACAGGTATTATTTATAGCTTGCTTCATGGGCTTATGAATGAAAATATATTCCTTGTGCTCGGACAAACATCAATTAAAGAGGAATTGTGGGGAAATTAAGAGAGACACGCTTGTCAGAGAGAAGATCAGACCACACCACCACGGAGGAAGACATGTCTACACGTCGTCAAATGTTTTAAACAAGCAAACACGGGACAGCGGTTGTGTGTGTGCTGGAGTCAGGTGATTAAAAGGGGGTTCATGGGTAGACCACACTGCCATCTCTTGGTGGCTCTGTCCTACTGCTCAGGAATCAAAATGGAATCTTAATTGAAAGTGTACTTCTCTGCACGGTCATTTGAGTATTTATTCCCATGTCAGGACAGGAAACCGTGCACCATGCAGTCCTAAATCCTTAAGACGCCCGGCTTCATTTTTGTAAACATTTCTTTTACCTTAGAAAAGCCTCTGATCGGCGAGGTGAAAACCGAGCTGATCTATATTATTCGTGCGGTCACAGCCAACCGCCACGGAGGACGACAAAGCGGCGTTTGAGCTGCCAGTGAATAAGGTTGTGTGAAAGGAACGCGGTGACTGGGTAATAGCAGCTCAAAAGCACTGTAGCACTTTGTCCAGACTGAAGTCATTAGCATCCGGCCTTTGATTTCCACCAGCAGAACCCTGTTGGAGGACCCATGTGTTCCTGCGGCTGTCATATATGTTTGAGGGGAATGAGGGCAAAGTGGAAGCCCAAATGATTTTTGAGAATGTTGACCATTATTTATTACAGCAGTTAAGAGAGCCAGTGGACGCCCTTGACACGAGGCTAACCCTTTAATGGCCCACAGCTTGAAACGACAAAATCTTTACCAACCATAAAACCATTTATTAAGCTGGGGGAGATTTTTCTTTCACATCTGTCTATTACAGCTGTAAATATGCTCTTGGAAAAAAAAGAGGGTCCGCTCAGTGATGTTGGAATTAACATAAGCACAGACGTGTCTGCTTTCTGCATGATTAAGATTTCTGTCCGGCAGAAGCAAAGGAGGCCAGGCAGAGGTCAAGGGCCGTGAGAAAAATATCACCTGCTGTTCACTGACCCGCTTGGTCACTGACAAGGTTTGTCCAGTCTTTTTGGGTAGTGTGTGGAGGAGGGAAGACTTCTTTGATATTACATGTGCATGATATTTCATGTACATTGTACAACATAATTATACAATACATGATATAATATAATGTCAAAAATATCAAAAACAGGTAGAAACAAACCTTTTCTTTTTGTTTGTTTTTAGGGTTTTTAATTAATTTTTTACTTTATTCATCTTAGCGGCACACCGTTGCAGTATTGTTGTTGCATTACTTTTACTACACGTCTATTGTCAGTGCTGCTGGAATAACGTCATTGTGTATGTACACAGTAAAAGTGAATTTGCATGACATCAAGCATGTTTGGAAGCAGAAAAGGCTAGCGTTGCTACATACTTATCGAGCGTACTCAAACGGGCTCGCATTCATTGCAGTGTACTGGGTTCAATACACTCCCAATGGCGCCCCAGTGATCCCACCTTTTACAGGTAATGTCCCCAGCAGTGACTTAAAGTCTGAGACAACGACAGAAACAGCTTTGGTGCCCAGAACAGTAGGCTTACCAAGATGAGTGGGCCACGCTGGATAAGCTCACCTCTATTAGACCTTGGTAAAATGGAGAGGAATATATCAAAGATACTCGAAAAAAAAAATCAGTTGATACTGAAGTTTTGTGTGCCAAAAGGGACGTTAGCAGCTTCACAAGATGCTAACGTGACCGTGTTCGGACCAGCGCCAGGTCTTGGCTGGTGGCTCTTCTCGGGTGTGAGCAGCCTTTCACTGCAGACGCCCAGAAACTGGCTTCTCTAATAGGGACAAATTGGCAATGTCTGTGCCGACCGGTGCTGTGCGCTTGGAGCTGTGAATTGATAGTGATGCCTAATGATCCCCCTGGGTAGATCAATACCAATAATCCTCTTTCCCGCCTATTCTCCTCATTGACCATCGAGAGCCTGGAAGAGATGTGGAAAACTGCAGGCCAGAGTGACAGGTCCAGGAGTTCAGGACGTGAGGGCTCATACTCTCACACATGGTCATGACCATTGAGTCTGACTGAGAGGAAACCCAACTCAGAACTGAAATGGAGACGACGAAAACTTGTCAGATTTTGGAAAATAAAATGATAACTTTTAAATTTTGCTTTTATCTTAACAAATATCCCCTCAGTATGGCTGAATACTTTCATGCACACCAAAGCACAGATGCAAAATCTATAAATATAACTGTAAAAACATCTTTAATTTGGCCAACAACCGACTACTCAGCTTAGTTCCTGAATAAATAAAAATCAACCTTCTCTAGGAAAGGCAAGAAGATAGTCCATTCATCATTGCAAGCCAAATAATAACCATTAGAACAATTTAAATATACACAAAGAACAGGTCTGAAAGGAGAATATAAAATCTGAACAGTTTACTAAAAACAGAGCTTTTAAATGCCACATTGTAAAGCAAAAACTGCATTTCACCACACAACTGAAGCACCAAAAATACATTCATAGCGAAAGCAAAAGACAGAAGCGAGCTGTGAAGCAGTGCAGGGGTGAGGTGAAGCATGCAGTCCCAACAGGCCGCTGTGTGTACCACTGCGCACGCACATGTATTGTGTGCGTGTGTGTCTGCATGCTGTGTGTGCGTGTCTGAGCGAGCATGTGTAGACTGCAGTCATAAAGCCTCACATCACCCTTTTCCACCCCATGGACAGCAGCTGATTACTCCCACCAAACACATCTATACACTTTATCCCAGCTGTCACAGTGCATACTCATTACGCCCCACACCAGCCAGCTGACTCCACACAGCCACACCCGCCTGGACGTGGCCGTGGGGCCACACTGTAGGTGGACAGCAATCATAAATCCCCTGCCCCAGTATTTCAAAAACTCACAACAGAAAAACAAACAGGACAACAGTCCTTTAAAACCAACTTCAAATGTAATGGTCAAATTATGCTTCTGTTTTTGAGACGAATAGCAATAGCTATTTGAAGAGTAATTTTGAGAAAATACAAATTTAACTCATACAAAAATGTTTATAAATGAATGAACCACCTTAAAGAGTGAAAATATGATCAGTGCGTGTGCTACAAGTCACAGAAGAGACCGATCGAAAGATGCTACAAGTGATTGAAGCAAGTGAATGCATTTGCGTAACACATTGTGCTCACTGTTTAGGACCTCAGTAAGGAGACGCAGGCCAGAAATGACAAACTCATGTGCTTGACAGATAGTTGATGCTTCTCCACAGAGACCCAGGTGCTGTGTCTCAGATCTTTTCAGCTTCATAAAAACATTGCTTCAGCCGGCGCAACAATCGATGTCATACTCAACACGGTGCAGGTGAAAATCAAAGCTCTGGTTAGAAAGGACAGTTATGAGTATGTGTACTCCATGTTGAACTTTTTCTATGCTTAGACCTATTTCGTTCGTAAAAAAAAAAAAAAAAAAAAAGACCCAGAGGAAAATGCTGCCTTTACAAACCGCCTTCAACTTTTCTTACAAATAAAACTCAGCAACATACAGACAAGCCAATTCAACAACAACTGCAACTGTCGGTCATATTGACTTGTAAACCAATGCAGTAAAATATTTTATGACATCAAATTCATCAAGTCATTGTCCTCATATTCTAAAGACAAAACCCTGCAACAATGGGCAAACTAAAATTCAATTAAAACTATCACAACAAAAACAAATTGAAAAAGGTTGAATTAGTATGTTTAGATGATCATTTCATTGTTTCCTTGATTTAATAGAAAATATCTATTCAATTTTCCAATGAATTTAAATGAAGAGTCAAGGCTAAATTTGCCATTAATTTGCTATAAAATGACCTGGACTAGTGTCATTATTTCAATAGCTTCATTTTCCACAAACATTTTTTCTTGAAAAAAAAAAAAAAGAAGAGAATAAAAAAGAAAACATTTTCTCCAAAAAAAACAGTGAAACCAAACTCCAGTGAAAATCTACGCATCTTCTCCTCTCCTTCTCCTTCACATTTGTCAATCAGCCGCCGGTCCTCGCCTCCCACTGAAGCAAAGTGCAGCGCTTAAACAGGAGCATTTAATTCATTACATCATTATGTCATCTCATACTAATCTGTGCAATGTCCTCCAGTGCTTTGACATGCAAATGGCTTAGAAAAACGTCTGGGGAGGTAAAGAGGCGGGAGGGTGGGTGCAAAACAGCAATCATCACATCTTGTCATGGGGGTAAAAATATGCCCTAAAGCTCCGCTGCCATTTTCCCCCTTCTCTTTAACTGCGTTCGGGTTTCTCCCTCCACTTCTCCCCTCTTTGGCTCCCCTCGTCTTTCTCCATCTTTGTCAGCCCCAAACAAAGCGACGGCAGGATCACACAAAACGCCAGCAATCTGTTGAGGATCAGGCTCCCTATGGAGAACACATAAACAGTAAAGCGCGTGGCGCACGCCCGCGTCCAAGCCCCCTCCCATTTACAAATGCCCCTCATCTACATATTCACGAAAAGGCCCCTCTGGCTTTCCCCTCATCAGCAAACCCCTCCCCTAAGCCTCATCAGCACACGTCGGCTTGACTGGTGGGGACCCCAGCACGTGCGCGCACACACACACACACACAAACATTCTCCTCTTTTCTTGTTTTTTTTTAAACGTCTTAAGAAATAGCAAACAGGAACATTAGAGTTAGCGCGATCTGGTGATGTGAGCGCTGGCCATGCTCATCTAATTTCCAGCCCTACTTCCCTCCCTCCTCGTCTCCCCCTCCCCTACCCGCTCTCTCATCATCAGGTACCTGGTGACGAGCGGCCCGTGATAATCCACAGCCTCTAACCAATCAATCAGTAGCATCGTAATCAGCAGCGTGGAGCGGCAGAGAAAGGAAGAAAAGCCCATAACTTACCCGGGTCGCCTGCAGTCTCCTCAGCACAAGTGGAAGTGTGGTCAGGGCTTTGGCTGCAGCTACTGCAGACACACTTCTCAAGCCATCCTCAAGTTATTTTTTTTTAAGTCTAAATTTATTTTTTTTTCTGCATGATAAACATGTAAGCAACATATAAAGCTCACCCCCTCCCTTTCCCTTTTTCAGTCTGACTCTCACTCTACCTTTCTCTCTTCCTGCCTCTCGCCTTTCCTGTCACTCTCTCTCTCTCCATTTGCCTCTCTCCTCCCTCAGTGTCTGCCTGTTGCAACAGTGTGGACATATACACACATATAGTATTTCTTGGGTTATATATATATATGTACCTTGAGAGGACAGCTGGTGCAATATCCTGCAGATCTGCTCAAAGACACGAGTGCTCGTGAGGAAATACAGAGGAGTCAAGGGAGGGTCAAAGCTAATGTCCTACAAGAACAGGGAGACCAAATTGACTTTTTTTTTTTTTGTCTGACTCAAACATGTATTCCCTCCCTCTACCATCCCCATCTTCACCCCCAAACCCAAATCAAACCATACACCCCCAACCAGATCCAAAAGCCCTCTCTCATCCAATTTCTGCTCATAGGCATCCCCCTCACCAGACATCAGCATCCTTTGAGGGCGTTAGCTGTCTCTAGGAAGAGGTAACGCCGCCAAGCAGCCTTGTACATTTTGCCTTGAGGGTAAAATAGCTGAAAAGCCATGCGCTATCATCATTTTCTGAGGTGTGGAGGAAACGCAAAGACAAGAAAAACATACTGGGTTTTACACAACTCCCCAAAAGATCTGATGCTGAATTTAGCATAGGATTACACAAAAATCCTTTCTACTCAACCTCTGAATAGAACCCCTATTTCCACAGACTGTGATTTCCCTCCCCGGCTCAGCAAAGGTGCAGAAACTCCACACAACCTGGAGCTATGGCATGGTGGCTAAGTTTAGTTCTACAATAGAGAGCAATAAAGGAGGCAACAACGAATGAATGCAAACAGGAAAGGAACCTCTCCATGGCAAAAGTCAACAGCTTCCTTTCTGTGTCTCAAGGCTTGACAAGATGTGTAGTCTGACGGCACTGTTGTATGTTGGATGTCCTTGAGTTGACACAGGGTCCGTCCATGAAGGGTGCTCATCAGATTTCATTGAATAGCGTCAGCTCAAGAATAGACAGTGTACGTACAGCAGCAGTCCATGAAATCACTTGGTGATTTGGTTGACACAGGAATTGGTAGAACATTGTGAGCGTGTGCATCCAGGGGTGATGCAGAAGTGAGTCTTCCTCGTTGCATGTCGAGGTTTCCTTACACTGTGCCGCAGTGAGTCAAGTTCATGGTCACGTAGGATACTGTATATACCAAGAGTCATCACAAGTTAGCGAACAATGAGAGCTCACGACCGTCATGCACCTCACATTCAAATGTTTACCCCAACCTTTCTTTTTGAACATCAAGAAACGCTGTTTCCTGAGAGGAAACGTTTCATTCAAACGTGGTCAACACCTCAACATCCTAGCTCCATTTGAGTGAGAATGTCTTGCCATCACTGGGTGTGTGATAGTGTGAAATTTCACAACATTGTGTATTTATTAAGGCTGGGATTCAATTAAAAAAAATCTAGTTCATTCCAGAATTTGTGATTAATTCATCTCAATTAATCGCAGTTTAATGGTATAAGAATAGTTGCTACATATTACTGAATCAAATGATGGACTCATAAATACATTTAAACAACAAAATATTGTTTATTTTGCATCAGTTTGACAATAGCACTATAAATCACGATGGTGGCTATATTCAAGTTTTTATATCACCTTATTTAAACTAAAGCTCTTTTAATGTCTTGAAAATATTTGTATAAGAATTTCAATTTTATAAAATAAAATGTTATTTTTCTGTTGAAATAAATGAATCGCAATAATGTTGTCATTGTTAAAGTTCCACCAAGAGTATTTGTACCACCTCAAAAAGAGATTGAACGTGGAAAGATGGTGAAAAAGTTGGGGCCAATGTTGCCAGTGACAACAAAACCACGTTGGAAACATGGAGGCAGCTTGTGGATCGGTAAGTGACCCAGTCATTTGCTGGCAAGATATGGGTCCATGCTGCTGGCTTGGAGCTGATTTGGATTGGAACATCGATCGAAATACTGTTGCGCTGCCACAAATAGTAGAGCGACAAATAATTTCTTCCATCATGTGCAAACAACCACACAGAGGAGAACAAGGGACACATGAGTGAATGTCAGTGACTCTAAAACAGCAAGTACTTACAAGAACTGAGTCACTCAGCGGACACAAACCATATATAATTTATTATTCTTTGGGTTATTATTCTTCAATTTTGTTGCCAACCACTAAGTTTTGAACTGTTAGCTTTGGTTTGAATTCAATAAACAGGAAGTATGGCACAAACACGCATCAACAAAACACTATACACAAATGTAAAACACATGCTTTTCCAAATAACATCTCGTTTGTTATTTCACAACCAACCTACACTGTTCCAGGTCTTTTACAGCTTTGAGGTCAGGAATTTTGGATATGTCATGAGATCATGCAGATTCATCCCGTAAAATCACTGATTGTGGATTGTGGATTGTTGACAGCAACTCAAAGAAGCCAGTGCTCTATGTAAGACGACACATGGATGTGGTTATAAAACTCTTGAGATTAAAGCAGTACAGTAGGGAAGCTAAAGTGCACCGGTTTATCACGCTATAGATAAGAAGCCTACATGCTCTCAATGAGGAGAGACAGAGAATTTACGCAACACGGCAGTGCTGTGTTGTAATGCATCAACCCAACTGAGAGCAGCGCTGTCACTACCGCTCTCCATCATCAGCGGGAGCAAAACAGCAGCTATGCATTGTCTTTGGATTGAAAAAAAAAAGTGTGGGTTTAAGATGGTGCTAGATATGTGCGTATATGAACATATGTATCCTGCACAGCATTAATATTAAACAGTTTTGGAGGTGACTGTTTCCCTGCTTGTCATGAATACACGAGAAAGCATCCATCTTTGTGAAATACGATTTCACAGGTAGTAAGAGTAAAACTGGCTACACGTACAAGCACGCGCGCGCACACACACACACACACTGAAGGGGGAGCAACACAGATACACACAGGGACAGAGAAGGCTGCCAGCCATCCACACACTGATAACACCGCCAGAGTTTCCATCCGAATCCTCATTTGATCTTGGGCTATTTTGCTTTAAATGGATGAATTCCACTGAAGGCTAACAATGCTGATTGATTCAGCTTGATTCAACGCATGCTGACCTTATTTGAGCTGCAGTTTCTTTGAAACTGACCTAATATCCATCTAGCAGTCATCAGACAAAAAGATATGCAGTCACTTTTCGGTGTCTGCTCCATGCACTATGACTCATTACAATTTAAGTAAAGCAAATTCCAATCGATGTGGAAGAAATAAGAAATAAAACCTATTAAATCTGCGGAAAACTATTGGTAAAATATATACTTTATTTCGATCAAGTCTTTGTCATCAAAAAAAAGCACATCCATGTCTGAGCTTTTTCAAATAAATATGCGTAACACGGTAATGTAGCTTATGACCTAATGAAGACACAATGATCCAGTGATTATTCATAATAGTGTGAAAGTGAAGGTGCAGGTGGGAATATTCACAATTACACCCTGGGTATGAATCTATGTAATTAAGCTCATTAGCTAATAAGGATACATTCTTCAGCAAAAGAGCTTATTTAACAGCCAGCTTATTACTTTAATCACCTATAAGATAATGAACTAATTGGGACGAGGGAATCTTAATCAGCGTGTAAGAGAAAACGTGATAATTATGTTCACAATTACTCCAGTTTAGAGCGTGGATTGAGCAGCTCATGCACTCACGTATACGTTGCAGTTAACAGGTGCGAGCATGAGCACAGAGGAAGAGGTGAACAGAAGTGCCCACAGACCACCGGTGTATTACAAGGGAAGGGCAGCAGGTGGGAAGTGGCCAGTCAGGGCAGCATCGTCCATCAGCAGCACACAGGAAAAAACACGTACAATGCAAATGGCAATGATAGAAAATGTCGTCACGCTCAAATGCAGCCATACTTCATTCTGCCATATATTTTCTATATTATAAGAACAGCTATATCAACATTTCATAAGTGAAGACTTGGATATGCGTTGCATTTGTGATGCGTGGTTACTCCCACTTGAGTTATCTAGTTGAGAGAGCAGTTCTTCCGCGAGTTCATGACAACATGCTCATTGACAAGAATTATTGTAAGTTTTATGTAGTAAGGAATAATGACAATATAATACAATATATTACAATACATTGTTGTATTTACAGTATCACAATATATGGCGATGTAGTGTATCGTCACTCCTGTAGTGGGATACGTATCTTATTGCCAAACATCATAGTGAAACAGCAATTGTGGGTTCTCCAATTACAAGACATAGTATTACTATACACAGCTAAACAACCCAAGAAGAAACTGCAGTTGAGAGAATTTATTGAAACCTACTACAAAAGAAAAAAAATACTGCCAGCATTAGAGCTTCAGATTCACTAGCCGCTTTTACAAACGGCCACATGAGAGCTTGACAGCACAGAGAGGCACATGTTAAATGTCAAGTGAAGAAATTAAGAGGGTAAATTGAATTTCCTAATTACAATTAGACATCATTTACAACGCTGAATTGTGGACTTAACCCAATTTTCTAAATCCGTATTCATCAGCTGAAAATGTCCTGCCTCTGAATCATTTTCATTTTTATTCTTTTTGAGCCAAGTGGGAGACGTTATCATCTTTTTGGTGCACCACGCGTTGAATCCATCACGCTTGACTTCGCCGACACACCAGGGACTCAGTCTGATCCCACTGTGACTTTGTCAGTTTGGCTGGTGCTAAAGAATAACAGCCTCTTTCACTTCTAGCTCCCTGAACGGGGTCAGCTGATTACTACCAGATGCATGTGTACATCAAACACACCATTAGACACAGAGTATGGAAATCTTTTTCTGTATAAACATGAAAGCGTGTATAGGCCTTCTTCTGATCTCTACATGGATCAGAAATACAAAGCAGTAAATTCAATACAATTGTTTCCAGTTTAAAAAAATGGCACGAGTTTAAATATTTTGACATTCAACTACATGTATTCAATGGATTCATTGATATAAAACCCATCAGTGAGGGGAGTCAAACATCCATCAGCAACGCCTTCACTTTCAACTCTTCAAGAATTTAGGAAAACAGTTAGTATATCGCTCAATGAACCCCCACTAAAATGCACCATTCCACTACACCATGAGGCTCAGTACAAAATGCTGACGTCACACCTGGGAACGAGTAGCATGAAATACGTCGACTAAGCAAAGGGACGAAAGGCTCCAGGGGAGTAAAGACGGAAATGGCTGCTCTTTTTGGGGAGGTTAGCAGAAGGGCACGCTGTGATCTGCTGTGGCCTAGATATTCACCAACTCTTTTCTTCCGTTCACTCCATGTCTGAATGAATTTTAAAGGGACAAAATGGTGCAACATAGTAGACTGAATGTACAAACACAACAAAATACATTTAAGGAAAAGAGCAACAAAAGCATATGGAGACTCATAGAAAGGTCTGCAGTGAAAGCAGACCACAGTCATGTTTGGCTGCAGTAAAAAGAAGACGATTGTGGACTAGGCTCTGTTTTGGGATGCTGAGCTACGTGTAAGAAACCACTCAAAGTCTAACTATAAAATCTTAAAAAAGGAAACTGGCCTCAGAGTGTGGATGGGTAAAACTTTTAAGAGGAAGGAGAATGAATTTAATGTCTCAGAGTAAAAACATCTACTACCCTGCATACTGTAGATCACTGTACCATACTTCTTCTTATGAAAATAAAAACTTTTGATGCATTGTAGTGTCCCTAGCAGCATTTATCGAGAGTTCCATAATTTTTTCTCTGTCACTACTTGAGTGTGAATGAACCACAAAGACAACACAGAGTGGATCTGTACGTAACAACTGACTGTGTCGGTGGGTGCACATGTTGCAAATTGCAATTCAGCGTTAATCTTTCTTGACAGAGAAATATTGCCAAACCACCACCATGATGGCAGGCTGGCTGCAGGTCTACTGCTGGCAGGGCTGCAGCATCACAACAAGTAGTGTTTTCTGGAGAGAAACATGGTCTGTTTGGTCATTTTTACATTGTGATGTAAAATTTTAAATGGTAATAACATTTTTCATCATGTATAAGTATAAATAGCATCTTATTAAAATAAATAAATAACACAAAATCTGCTTATATTATATTGGCGCAGATAACTTGGTGGTGGTGATGCAACTAAAATAATAAAATTAATAATTAGAAAATATCTATTAAAGAGAAAAAAATCTATTACTTGCATAGAACATAGAACAACATAGAATTGTGACTGGTTAACTGGTGAAATTGTCTGTAGGTGTGAGGGTGGCATTGATTTGTTGTCTCCTTAACAGCCTTTCTCAAGTAGACAAGATAGGCATGAAGTCTACTTTAACCCTCTGAGAAGATAAGTAGAAGAAAACGGATGACTATATGGCAAAACAATTATTAGCTTTGTCAAAGAGAGAGTATTCTTTTTTGTGCAAAAGAAAAAAAAACGACAGAAGCTGCTACTTCTAATCTGTAGGATGACTGATAGGCAGCGCTGCCCAAGAGTGATGAACTCAATGCCCACTTTACAAAACAACTGTACATGGTGGCAAAATCCCTCCGTGCATTTCCGACCTTTTGTTCGGCGTGACGACCTCAGGTTAAGTCAGTTGTACCACGAACAATAAGACGCAGAGCTAGCAGCAAAGATCCAAGGTCAACAAGACAGTATTAAAGCGTTTTAATAGAAGTCAGCAATAAAGATTGTTCAGTGTTAATACATTTTTATCATTTCAATATCTACTGTGCTCCTTCGTGTTCTCATTTCCGATAAAAATTATTCTGTTCATTTCATTTTGCCATCCACAGCACAATCACCTAACATGAGGGAAGAGACAGGAACACATCAAAAGAAGCCACAGTGGCTGCCTAAATTTTCTGTTTATATGAGGATGAACATTTACGGAAAAAAATTCATTTCCATGTATACATCATGTATTGTATTCTCCGTATTGAATGAGCAATTTCACTCTGTCCTCTTCCATCCAAAGTCGTTTTCTGAACATGAAGAAGAAGCTTTTGAAATGTATTTTGGTTTTTTTCACAGCGTCAAATGCTTGTATGCATGTGTCTACTCTGATAGCGCATGCATGTGTATGTTCATGGTGGATAGACGGACGGAACAATCAAAACACCATGTATGCTTAAAGTATGATTGGGAGCTTGGATAATAATGAACGTTTCCAGTCCCATTGGACAACAGAGTCCCGCAGGAGGGTCAATGGGAAACACTCCCATGAATGATGGTTGAAATATAAGATTATACCATGTTATGAGGAAGTGAGATAGTGATACTAGTATAAGATATATTTCTTTGAATATATTTCAAGCTTTTTGATGTTTTTTTTTATTGGCATTATGGTCAACATGACCAGTGTTTTATCGCAGTTGACGCGTCTTTTTTTGTGCTTTAAATGTCTTAAGGATGTCAGGGAGAAGACGAGTGCGTGGAGGGTTTTCCTTCAGCTTATCATGTCAACTAATACAAATTCATTTCATATTCATCAGAATGGTTGTTCTCCGCAGGGGGTTCATGGCGCTACCTATCACGCTCCCCCTTTTCTTTTTGATTTGGCTCATTTGAGCAGTGTGGTCCCCAGCAGCTTGTTAGAACTGCCACCTCGGTGACTCTGCCCCCTGGATGGAGAGGTGGGGGCGAAGGGAGGGGGTGAGATGGCAGAGATGGAAGGGGTGCTCAAAGGGGAGTTGAGGGGTGTGCAGGATGATAGGTTAGGGAGGCCTAACCCACAGCATTTTCACAAGACAAGGCTGAGACAGCAGTGGGGGGAAAACTTAAACAAGGTACACCATCTACCGGCAAGTCATGGGTACTGCTGACTCCCACTGTAATCAATGAATCAGTACAGACTAGTCTTTAAACAAGTTAAAAATCCATTCTGCATTCGAAACCTCTTGTATTGATAGGGATTTGGGTAGAAGAAGAACACCTGCCTTGCAAAATAAATACATGAAGTCAATTTCAGAATTGGGAAATGGTGCTCATCTATATTGTTATGGTTGCATTATATGCTGAATTATAAATGTATGATTTTAAGTCAAAGTTATCCTTGAGCTCTTCCAGAACAAAGACAAATTCTACTGAGAAAGCGTTTTCCTAGTCAACCTGTTTGAGATTTATTAAATTCAGCCATTTGCCACGACTGTCCTTTCCATCCCGTCTCCTCACCCTACAAGAAAATAAATCTAATTTCCTCAGCCCTGCAACAGAAAGCGTACATGCTCAGCTGTCGTGGCTCCACCCACCACTGCTCCCAGCTCACAGTCAAATCCCATCTACCCCTCCCAGTATCTCTCATACTGATGCACCTTTTTCTTCACAGCGTGGCTCCACTTTGTAACAAACAATGATCAGCACCTAAATTACAATCATTTCTAGAATCTGCCTGGTTTAAAATATGAATTTGAAAGAGATGTTAAATCAAGTACTCAATCTTGCAACACTTTTTCAATGAAATCTCTGTACACAACTTAACCATGGCTATAAGCTAGAAGAACAAGAAAAGAAGTACTGCAAAATCTTTTTGATGTATTGTGTTAGCCAGGAAACACGCACAACTCCTGTCAAATGTCTTCAAGCTCTTGTCTGAGAGGAACATCGACAGGAATACACAGGGTTATTGGTCATTATTCAGTGTAGTTTGAAGCAGGTAGATGCAGAGTTTTTAAAATGAATGGTAGGCCAGTGCAGGAAACTCACAGTTCACCTATACTGTGGATTCCAGCAGAGATACAGTGTCAGGCAAATCTTCGCAATGGTCCTTCCAGCAGGGAAACCAAATGTTTTTCTGAGTCCCAGTTCATGCAGGAAAATCTAAAGCTTGCCTGGTAACAATAGCCAGTTCAAACAGTCTTTGACAGAACTCTTAAAAAGATTTAAGGAAGCAATAAAGGTGGTAGAGATGGCCAACCTAATTACAATTTAACTGAAGCCAGTTATTTCCTGAATCTCAGCCAGTGTCATTAACAGAGCTACTGAGATCAGCTTTATCTCTGCACTGACAGCGAGGAGGAAACAATCACAGACCTACGCACTTCTTTCGTCCGAGTTCAAATCATTCCCTTCGCAAGGAAATTCATTTCCTTGGATATCTAATGAATCATAACCCGGTGACTGCTGTGGGTGCCAATCCAAACCGCTGCTGATTCCCAAACATTTGATTCTGACAGAATTAATTGCATGTCCCTGCAGAGGCGAAGACACAGCACTTGACACTCTTAATAGATTTTTGCATCATAATATTCTGTTCTCTCTACAATAAGAAAATCAGGAGAGCAACAAAGTTATTATCTTCTTCCACACTAAAACCCAAAAGCCTAAGCTCTCCATTTCATGTCAAAATTCATCCCCGGACATTCACTTGCTTAACTTCATGGGAGATTTTCAATTTTAAAAAGCTCAAAAATATGTATGACTGTTAGTCTTTGGCTCACTCTAGAAAGCCAAAAGAAAAGGTGTCTAGGATTCTCAGATGAAACTATCTCCCCATGAACCAGAAATGGATAATCTATTACAGACGATGATGAGGTCTCTTTTCTATACATTATACATGAAGAACCATTAGATTCGATGCATGTTTTCTGCATGGGTTCCCGCTGAAAAGACTTGAGGGGGGGGTGGTTGTAGATCGGCTACATGCAAAAGCGCCTGAGGCCAGCTCTGCAAGGTTATGGAGCATTAAAATAGCTGCACACAATAGGAGGCAAGAGAGAAACCCCCGAACACACACACCAACCACAGTCTGGACCTCTGCTCTTGTGACAGTTTGGAGAGGCCTTCAGGGACACCAAGGTGAATGTAGGTAGGGTCACATGACAGTGTTGTAAAACATTTATCTCCTTTAGATGGTGTAGGAGATAGGTTGAGCGCTGACCCTGCTATTACAAAATTACCCTAAGTGATGCTGTAGCGTAGATCAGCACCGAGACAATACCCAATACGTTTGACCACCTTATTGATTTTCACACTCGGGCAGCGCGCTCCCAATGGCCAGTAAATTATAGGGAGTTTTACAGCAAATTACACCTGTTCCAGAAACATTACAGGGATATATGAGACAGTACATTTAAGTAATGTTACACAGAGCTTGTAAAAAGCAGGCGTCATTACGTCTAATCATATACAGAGACATAAAACGTGCTTATCCTGATGAATTTGCTCATGTACTGTATAAAAAATGCAATAAACTATTAGAAATGTCCTGTTCAACCACTTAAAACTGATAGTGGAGAGTTTAAAACGTTCAACAAAATGTGCATTCCCTCACGAAAATGCCTCAGATCAGATTGACACAGCACTTAGTCAAAATTCCAGTTTTGTTTATTTTCCTTTCAGTGTTTAGGATATTTATGGATATTGAAACGATGCCAAGCAGACTCCACATCAAGGAAGCTTCCTGAACTCTGCTGCACCTGGATATATATGGCTGCAGTAATTTTTAACACAGCCAAACGCGGAGCTTGTAAACCAAGACTTTATCGCAAACCAATGGTGACCTTAGGATGGCCTTGCGAAAAATGAAAGAAGCTGTTCCAGGTGTTGAGTGAGTGCATATGTGGATCGTAGTTGCACATGTGGTGCAGTGTGTTTCACATAAATTATATAAGCAGACAGAAATGATTTAACGCAAACATATAGATTAAAATACCATCTGGTGGAGAGGTATTTCTTTTCCCTCACACAATAACAGGCCATTTCTAACCATAACTTATCCTTCATGATGCTCTATTCAACAACATCATTTTCTTGCAGAGATTTTTGTAAGAAATGTAAGCATTACATTGGCGCAAAATGAGTAATTTATTATTATACAATATTTATGTATTTGCATTCCAATAAAGCCAAAACCCATCAATATATCAAACAATGTCTAAAGATAGACATTTAAAAGATATGTATATGTATGCAGATATTGCAAAAAACATGTAGTGGGAACATGATGCAAGACGCAGAAAAAATAAATATACACCAGGCACATATAAAAAGTAAAGAAAAAGCACAGTAAGGCCACATAAGATTATCAACAGAAACCACCAAACCTTAACCCACTTGCTGTCAGACTGTCTGGTTTCAGGTTAAACTTGACCCATCACACTTGACCTTTGGTTTCTGCTATGGTTGAGCGACCAGGGCACAGCTGTGAGGGAGGTACTGTGGCAGGACAGACTCTCATCTGATACAGGAGAAATTCAATTGGAGCATATTAGTGTCGAAGTAGTTGAATATCACTCAGTCCACTAAACTGCAAACATATTTTCCGCTGCACTTAGGGCAGCTTCTATTAACCTCGACAACAGTGGGAGGGCTTGGGCTTGTGGGGTCACAGCCACACATGGGTCCTGAGTTTAAAATTGTCAGCACTTCTCAGCAGTATTCTATTTTTAACCCCTGATAAATATTGCTGTGGTCATTATTTTCAATGTTTCTGTCCTAAACTGTCAAATGCCTTGCAGGTTTGATGTATGAACGGTGGTCCATCACTTCCATTGTTCCCCAGGGCAACCAATGAGTGTGTGGTACCCTGCATTGGGCCAGACAAAGACAGATAGATGCGATGGACTCAGGCCATAGGTACCAGGGGATGCTTCTCAGGATAGCTTACAAATAGCCGTGAGAGGGAAGGGATGAGGCTGAATAAAAGCTGATACTCCACAGAGTTACTCAACCCATAACTGTCACCTCTGCGGATTGAACAGCCGTCCCAAATGAAGATAAAGCATCGATTCGAAGAGTAATATCTAGTGTCTTCTCCAAGTTTGCAATAAGAATAAGGCGAAAATACCTTGCCATGTGAATATTGATCCCTAAAAGTCAACATTGCGGGGACCAGAAGACAGGTTTCAGTGCGGAACCCAACTTCTCTTTGTAAACATCCCCGTAGCAAATTAATAACCACAAAAGATTCATACTAAAATTGGGTCCCATCTTGCTTCAACAACCCCCCATCCCAATGCATTTCCCCCCTGCCATCCCCAATGTCTCTTCTCACCACAATCAGTGTCAGGAGAAGCAGCGAGGAACAGTTTGTGAGAAACACTTATCTAGCACAGCGGCAGAGCCCTGTTCCTACACCCTTTATCTCACCAGGAGATGGAATTCAATATACAAAAACCCCATCATGCAGCAGCATCACGCCTGTGCTGGGGATAAGGGCAGAGTTGCCAGGTAATTGGTTGGTGGTGGACGAACACAAGGTTTGAGACTACCCATGGAGGAGTAGAGATTACAGGAACGGGAGGAGGGAACGGTACCATGGAGTCACAGAAGGGTGGGGGAGGTCTTTTTTTTTTTACCCTGAATCCCACCCTACTCTTCTCATGCATTCTGCAGCACTGTGTTTATTTACACATATTTTTCATGTAAAAAAATGGATGCATTTTTGGGAGAATTTGTTTAATGTATAATTGCTCACTACTGTGGCTAATGGAAATTTAAAGCAGTATCATTATATGTCATGACTAAAAATGTATCGGGGAATTTCCCATCTGATAAATGATCATACACCCAGGCAAAGAAGATTTGGACACAGAGATGAGGAGTGGATATCCACAGACATGCCATTTCCCGTTTTCCAACTCCACCTTGAGATAGAGGAGAGGAGGGAGAGATAAAGGAACATGTGAGTGGAAGAGAAAGAAAAAGTAATTTCTCTGATTTATTTATGATGCAATAAAGGTATGCTGAATGCATCAGAACATGCAGCAGTGGTCATACTGTCAGGGAAGATGAAGTGTCTTCATAGTCGACTGAGCGAAGGAGCGAGGGAAGGAGAGAGAGAGAATGTTGGTTATTCCGCAGAAGGGTGTTAACCATCTCATCTCTACAGCAACACCATACTCACCACAAAATGGCTACTTTTGTTCCTTTTGACACCCGATTCAGAATGGGGGGGGGTTGCATCTTTACTGTCACCATCTCATCTCCCTGCGTAATCCCTCCACCAATGCTATCTTATAACGCAAAATATATTTTACATACCAACACAAAATACATGTTTGGATAATTATATTCATGTGTATCATAATGACAAGTGTATAACGTGTATATATCCTAGAGCATCCAAATGATAATTCTGAGAAGAAAATAGACAGCTTTCAGTTTTAGCTCACCGAATACGCCCACTTTTAAGAAATGGAAAATGAACATTGAAGAGAGGGGCGGTGAGAAGAGACCAGTGTCTTTACTGCGCGCAGGGGCTCATGACCAGGACAACACCCCCCTCTACAGGCAAAGAGAAAACAATAACAAAAGGCTGCATGAGAAATAAAATTAGGTTTTTTTCTTTAGAAACATGGTTTGCAAGATTATATGATGCGTTATTGTCAAATATTTTATGCAGTACTTTCCTTTTTTTTAATCAGAATTGACAATTATATACATTTATATACAATTGTATACATACATACGAGTCGGAAAGTAAACTCGCAGGTGTGTGTACAAAGTGAAAATATTACTTTATAACAAACTTCTAGACAACTACATTGAATCATGAGTTCATTTAAAAAGTAAAACACAATTTCATCAAAACATGGCTGAATCCAATTCACCTCAGCAGGCTTTCTGTTGCCACACTTGATAGTGGGAATCAGAAACCCAAGCTCTACATAGATAGACAAGCGTCCGCACCAAACCACTGAAACACCGGCCCTGTATATTTGCAAGTCTGCCAGTGAGGCGACGATAAACTTTCAAACAGGTTGTATCGATAATTAAAATCACGTCAAACTCACACCCGGCCCAAACAAAAATGGATCTGCTAGTTTACGTGTCCACAGAGGAGTCAATTATTCAGAGATTTGCCAAATATGGAGAGCAATATCTCAACAATACTATTCTGCCCAGAAAATTAAAAAGATAAAAGCCAGATAAGACTGAATCTCCGGTGCTTATGTGAAACCTTTTTTTTTCGCTGCAATTTATTCAGTGATTGACCCGGCGCTTTTCCATCTGTATCTTGGAGGACTTTGCAACTGAGCCGTTGAATCATCTGATGCTACGGCTCAATCCCTCAACTCCTAGGTTATTTCTTCCAGATATCCTATAATATTATATAAAGAAGAGCCGGCATTTCAAGTACATATTAAACATAAAAATGAAGCCAAATAAACTAACAAAAGTTCAGGGATCAGCAGCATCAAAGCATTCCTGGACCAGCTCAAAACACGTGAGTCTTTGTGAGCAGAAGCTCGGAGATGTTCGGCACATCTCAGACCCTGGCTTTAAAATTTTTCCTGAAGATTATCTTTTGGCCTTTGAAGCCTGCATTCCACCTGCCCCAATCTAACAGGGCTGTACAGCTGGTTTTCAGGCATTGGTCAATGTTCCTCACGTCAGTGAGCCTCGCCCTCAGGGAGACTCCTATTTATTGCTGTCCAAAGCTATGCAGAAGCTCTGTATAGATCTTCAAAGAAGAACTCGAAACCATCCTCCTATACAATAGAAATGTTTTGAGGAGGGAAATCTTGAGGACTTAAATTTATATGAGGGCAAGGCCAACTTTAAACTACAAGGTCTCCAAGTGGGCACAAATGCTGTATCAGACACATCACTATTGAAAACAAATATGAATGGAGAAAATGTTAATACAATGGGCTTCTTTCACATGAAGAAAGGTACAGTACATGGTTTTCCCAAGGTAATTTAGTGTAAAGCTGAAAAAAACAGCCCAGCTTTGCATGTAGCAAAACAATATAAACACAGTGTACTGGTTTCTAGGAGGTGTGGAGATGTAAAAGGCAGCACGAAGCAACAGAGAGGTCCTCAAAGAGCATACTGTACTTAATGAAAATACATATTCTTTTATCTAAATTGGCTTACAATTAGGTAGCAATATTACAACAAGAACTTGCTCACACAACTTGACTTTAAAACATTCAAATCTATAACTTTTCAGAAATGGAAATGAGTGAGTGGTTATTTATTTTACCATCTTAGTTGTGCTAGAATAACTTGCTTTCTCATCAGTAAACACTATTCCAAGGCATTGACATTTATGCAAAGCACTTGACGGATAAAGAGATGCATTTCAGCATGACCCAATGATGTGACAAAACACTGAAACTGCCTAACTTCCTGCCCTCACACATTCTGACTCGACTCTAAAGATAAATAGGATCCAATCTTTGGCTGGCCTTTGTGTGTAAATCCTTGTCATTTCCACTCTCATAAAGTATCAGTGTCCTGATTACCCTGCAGTGCGGCGGAGAATCAAATGCATGAACGGTGTCGGCGGGGTGAGTGTGAATGAGATGCTCAGTGACCTTGCCACTATCACACCAGTCTTTTTTACAAGTTCGAATGAGCAGGTCGCCTGGATCACATCAGGCCAGCACTGGTTAGCAACTTGCACAAAGGCCACGAGTAAATGACTGAGGCAAGTCTTTCCGAAGTATATTTGATTAAAAGAGACTGTTACTTGTTTCTGATTTATTGGAGACGTGATCCCTTCCAGATTAAGAATACTCATTTCTTTCCAAGAAAACTAAGATGCTGATGACTGGCTATGCTCATGTGCCAAATACCGAATGGGCCAACAAGCGGGGCTTACAAAAAAATGCCAAAAAATAAACAAATTAAATGCAATACTGCAGAAAAGGAATGTAAAATGGGGAAAAGTACGCAGTAAATTTTGTGTGAAATGTATTGACTTGAGCATTTCACACAAGATATTCAGTAATGTATGTGCATTTCTTTGAGGTTAATATATTGTTATATTGTTATTATTGGTCATATTGTTCGCTAAAGTTAGTTTAACAATTGTGATCTATTGAAAGAGTCCAAACTTATTTTCTAACACTGGCTATCAGGACTAACTGTGGCTATGTGGGTTGTAAGCGGGCGATTAAGCATCAGAAAGTGGCTCTAATTGAGAGGATGATCATTTGTTCACACAGTCAGCTCAAATATCGTAGAGCTTCCCATCAGAAAGCGGCCTGTCAGACAGATTTAGGTCCATCCACCAAAGCACGCCATTCTCAAGTCGAGCGCTCAGCCTCAGTCCACCAACAAATGAGAGCAATTCTTTAATTGAATTCCAGAAAGTTTGTTTCCCAACTAACTTGCGCTGGCATCAACATGCCAAGGTCAAGTTGAGCGTTCAAATCACTTTCATCCTAAAAAGTCACATCGGCTCCCGCAGTGGCAGACAGGCCTCTACAGCGCAGCTCTGAAGTCAGCAAATTGGACAGCGGCACCAGATGCATCGCATGTCTGTTCGCATTAAATGAGAGGCTGGCGATGTTAATTAGGCAGTGTACATTTATGTCAACAAATTATGTAAGCAGCCTCAAGTGTAGCAAAGCGTGATACCAGTTAAGTCACAGCTTGGCAAACGCTGCCCTGCCACTTCATGCTGATGTGGCCATGGTCGATCAAGCAGAGAGGCCTCAAATGCCAATTAGACATGAGTGGGTAATTGTGTCGGAGGGTGGGGGGCTGGTGGCACAGGGGGCCATGTTACATCCTCCTCAGGCACTTTGTGCTTCCATCCTTCACCAACATAGCAAGTGACACGTCGGAGATAGGCAAGGCTTTCCATAACCCCTCTCGCTTACACACTCACCGACTTACAAATGAGAACAATTAGAAAAGCTGATTCAGTCAACAGTCAGTAATGATGCCCTTCACTGCACATGATTTGAGTTATAAAAAGTTATCCAAGAGTGTGTGGGGGAAGTGAACTTCATTGAAGTGGAGGGGAAAACATTTCACATGGAAATGTTAAAAAGTTGCGTAAGAATAAGAATAAGAATAAGAATAAGAATAAGAATAAGAATAAGAATAAGAATAAGAATAAGAATAAGAATAAGAATAAGAATAAGAATAAGAATAAGAATTGATGATGGTGTGGTGATTCAAAATTCAATCTCTCTTATACATTGCAATGACATTTGATATGTGTATGACCAACATCTCCTGTACATCGCATTGCAACATTATTGATACATTACAGAGCGGTGTCAACATTTCTACATACATTTCAGTGATGAAAAAGGAACAGCATGAAGAAGAGTTCTTTTAATTTCTGCCCTCATTCCACCTTTTCTGATTTTCCAGGGACAACAGAGAGTATGTTTAGCTGTGTGTATGCTTGTCTCTGTGTGATACCCTTAAAGTTGTGTGTTACCGTTCTTCAGTTGTGAGTTATCGTCTCGTCGTTTCCCAAGAGAAATCTTGCCGTTCCTGAGTTAGATGCATTTTCTTGAAAACCCTCATTGTTGTTTAGATTTTTCCTTTGTCGACGAGTTCCACATTTTCACTCCGACTATTGTGGTGTACATTAGTCTCAATGTGGTTCAAGCATATGGTTGGTAGAGGTTCCCTCATCTCCTCAGCTCCTTCTCATCAAAAGTTAGTTTAAACAGTCCTAGTAGATGATCTGGTAGAAGTCCAAACTTACAGCTGGAACTTTTAGCCTTTTCTGACCATTGGTGCCTGAATAGCACGCTGATCATAGTGCCATCAAACTGGTTTCCATGAAACGTGTTACAATAAATGATTTCGGGCGAAAAATCACATTTATCCACATCTCGCAAATTGCACCTTTGGATTGTTCCCCCCTCAACGGACATAGGGACGCTATGATTCCAAAACCTGGCAAAAGTAGTTCCGTAATTTTGTCAGTAAAGAGTTCATTTATATGTGCTCTGAAATGTGCTTCATATAATGACAATAATAATAACAATTTATTTGATGTTTCAGTGGGCAATACAGTGAACACACGTCTCAACTACATCCTCCAACGCCGGGTTCATTCTGGAAGGTGTGAACTGATCTTTTTTCAACAACTGTCCCAGTTGACTGTGCCACTGGCTATAAAGAAATTCACCTCGTACATATTAACCCCTCATTTATGCCAGTAGCACGCAGTGTAGATGATGTTCTGCTGTCCTGCGGTCGATGCGCTTTCATGATATGACCACCAGGCAAGTACTAGTACAGCTCAGAGGCATTCCAGAAGTGGCCAGGTGCTTCACATGGCTCTAAATACATGCCACTTTCATTTTTCTCGCAGACCACACAGTTCAGCATCATTTCAAAGAACTCTGAATTGTTCAGGCATGAAGTCAGTCGATGATAAGCCAATTGGGTGTTGGGTGTAAATTCTCAACTGCAATATGCAGTTTAAGGACCACACATTACGCTGATGCATCACCATAGCAACGAAGCCAGAGATACAGGCACCAAGACAGGCAGACAGTCCAAATAATGTTTTGCTGGTGTTGAACTGCTCAAGTTCAGTCATCACCAAACATCAAGAGGATTGTGATTGGAGTTCTCAATCTGGGAGGTGGCACAAATGCCACAATATCATTTTAATGTGATGCTATATGCAGTCTATACAAACACAAAATATATAAAGAGATTTTAATATATCAACATGTTTGCCATGAAACGTATAGAGCAAACACTATTTTTTATTATTTAACGTAACACAACTGATCAATTTCTGTCAAGATAAACACATTCAAAGCAAAGGAAGAATGTGACACACGTGAGTTTTAAGTTTTATTTTCTTTTAAAGAAGCTGGAAAATTCTGGATTTTGGAAGCCTTTGAGAGGATTTGCAGCATCTTGTGAAAGCTAATATTTCCCCTCACTTCTTGACACAGCAGTAGTTTCCATAAAAGCTGATCACATTGTTACGGCCACCTGATCTTATGCTCTCGCAGCAGGTTTGGTGGCTGAGAAGCCCACCTCATCTTCGCTTTCTTCAGTGTTCTGTCTGTAATTGGGTTGGATCAGTCCAAGAAAACACTGCATGCTTAAAGCTCCCATTGTTACATTCTCTTACCTAATGGCCACACAGCTTGAGGCCTTTTCAACTACATTAGCTCTTATTGAATCACAGAGCCCTGTCATTATAAATAAGACAAATTTAATTGATCCAGTCTATAAAAATCTCTCTGCCTCTCTACAGGACTAGTTTTTCTTCTTTCCTTCCACCTAGGAGAGAGGACCACCGCATGCTGCTTGAGGAAATTTGGTTTATAATTTGCCAAACTAGAAATAAAGGATGCAGCGGAAGAAAGGTTGAATTAGATCAAGAGGGTTTGGTAATCTGTCAGAGGCAGAGCTCTGAGGGAGTCAAGGTCAGTGAGCAGTGACTGCAAGCAACAAATGTTGTCTGAGAAAATGTTCAGCTGCAATAATAATGAATAGGGGCACACGATTACTGTTTTTGAACAGAGAAGTACCGACTATCGAAGTGATACCAACACTGTTATAATTTTTAATAGTCAATATCAGGGGTCTGCAACCGTTTGGATTAAACGCAAAAGATACCACATTTTAAAAAATTAGATTAGATGGCCTTTATTGGACCCACAGTGGGCAAATTCAACAAAAATGTGATCTTATAGGGATGGGTGATATGATGACATTAAGATCATGAATGATTCAAATATGTTGACAATCTGCCAAATTGAGGAGATCGTATGGATCGTCCCTGTCTCATTCTATAAGCTATACATGTAGATCTATGCTGACGTGCTCCCCTGACTCGACGCGCTGCCGTGAGTCGCCGCACTTTCGTTATAAGCGCACATCGTCCTGCCACACTCGCCATCGGAGGAAAACGCAACTTTAAGTGTTTTTATCTTATATGTCTCTAACTCCACTACACACTACACACTAAAGACATCTTACGTTCGTACGCACCGTCACAGCAGAATGATGGAAATAACGTTGCAAAATAAGTTAAATAAGTCAGATAAAGTTGACAAAATGGTTTTCCTGGCGAACAATCTGTGACAGGAATCTTCTCCTAAGTTATCTGTTTGGTTGCAAACTTGCAAACCCGTTTCAAAATACACATAAAATAGTGATGAAATCTAAATTGTAATTTCATTATTAAAAATTGTGATTTGATATTTGTGCCATGTCACCCACCTCTACTTTCTTCTGATTCTACTTGTTAAAACAACCAAATGCAACCAAAAGAACCTCAGTGCATGTGTATTGGCCAAATCTCACATTTGAAGCACTGAACTTATTAAAGAAATAATTACTATATAGTTGGACTAAAGCAAAATAAAACTCAGCCCATTATATGTGAAAAAGTATCACCTTGAACTCCAAAATAACTGCAACAAAGTCGTCAACACTGAAATAGCATTAAATAAAACGTTGAATGACCATGAAGAACAGCGTGATGAAGTACAAGACAGGACGACTCCAAAACAAAGAAATGTCTCTTTTGTACTCTCTAATCACGTATCGAGTCATGGAATATTTAACATGGAATATAGTATTTGACTTATTGTCTGATAAAGTGTTAAAACTGGGAGATTAATCTGTGGAACCTGGAACACCAAGCCCTCACAAGCCCGTATGTACAAGCGGGTACATTTTCGTGTGCAAAGGGAACATAGTTTTTTTTTTTTTTTTTACATTGACTACTGTCCAACAAGCTGTATATGCGTTGGGGTGTAACTGCTGTTGGTACCCATATCCCCTTTGGGATTCCTAGCGTAGAGCACCAGAGTTCCCAAAGGGGGGTTGTGATTCCTTTTGGTGGTAGAAATACACTTCTGTGGGTAACTGCGCGAGATGTAGCATCCAAAACTCTTAGGTAGAAACACAATATTACTCTTCAGGAACAGCTTTGCTAGTAAAACAAATACTTTGCTCATTCCAGTGTTTGAAAAATGATACAAAACAAGGGGCAAGTTGTGAAAGTTTACATGGCATACAGTAACTCTGTGGGCTCTCAATCATCAATTTCAAAAAACAAGAAAACTTTTTAACGCTTTTTTCTGCAAAGCATTTGTGCACTTACATTCACCCATCACCCGCATAATCCTTTTACTGAAATATTGAGCTCAGTGTGAAAAGCGGATCATTAACTAAAATAAATATCATATCCAGGGTAAAATCCACGGATTGAACAGAGCTGAACATAAAACTTCCCTTAAACTCGGATGCTGAGAAAGGGAAGTGATAATAAGGAGAGAACTGGTGGGTAAATGCTGAAGTAATCCTACCAACAGTTTCCCCTGTGAAGGACTGAACAATTCTGAGAGACTAGATATTAAAGCAGAACGGAATATTGAATACATGCGTACATGCAGCTGTGCGCGCGTGCGTGCTCTATCTATATATTCAATGTTATTGCCGAAGGAGTAGAAAGCGAACCTACAGTATATTACATATTTATTCTCAATACATCTTACTGTGAACTTACGATATTTGTACTCATCCTGAAACTGTGTTTACTTTCTTGATCGTAGTTTGACTTTGCAGCACGATTCAAGGAACAAAGATTAATGATTAAAATATGTATGTTAAGAAGAAAACGATTGGAGAGGTTTGAAGTCAGGAGTCGGAAGTGTTCCATCCTCCAAATCAACTTTCACGCTCGACAAAATGATGAATACTAATTAATGTAAGATGAGTGATTGCCTGAAGAAATAGGGGACTGCTCAATTAAAGAATGCCTTGAGCAACTTTGCAGTCTTTCTAATTAAATTCACCTGGCCTTTAACCTCCTCCTCCATTTCCTCATCCTCCCATGAGGTTTCTAAGTAGTTTGTGTGGCACATCACATTTGAATTAAAAAAAAAAAAAAAAAAATATATATATATATATATATATATATATATATATATATATATATATATATATATATATATATATATATATATATATATATATATATATATATATATATATATATATATATATCTCACTCAAGTATTGTGATATATGAGTGCACTGAAGAACATATCTTAAACTGAACAGGGTGTGGTATAATATGATGAGTTACACAAAAATATCCTATAAGATTCACAGAAAGGACAAAGTCACAGTGAAGAGACTTTGAAATGGTGCAGAAGTTCGCAAAATGAAGATGACTTTTATAGTACTTGCCTCAAATCTCCAGAGAGCAAGATGGTTTGGACAAATGAACCCTGAAAGCCTCTTCCACAGTGGTTCCACACACTCTGAGAATGCCCTTCTATCACTGGCAATAAAACATTTACGTGAAACATTCTGCGTGATTTTAATGAAATAACTTCAACAAATAGCTCCTGTATCTATTTACAGTTGATAATCACATTGAGCAGACAGAAGTCAGACTGTTTAATAGTAACTATAAAATGCTCGTCCTTTGCTTTCCTTCATGAAACATTTTGAGCACAGTTTCAATTTAAAATGTGACACCTATTTAACAGTGTCTCGCCAGTAAAACACTAAATATTTGTCATATATACATTAAATCTGGACGGAAACAGACAACTCCGGTGCCCTGGTTGGCCTTGACTCAACCAGACTCAGCCATCAGAGAAAGGTACTCCGTCTAATCTTCCTCATTTTATGCCTCTTTAACCATGACCAATGTATTTAAATGGCTGTTTCTTTGACAGATGCTCACTTCAAATTATTCCTCGCCTGAAATTTGGCAGAGTGATATTAAATAGCCTTCAGGCCTGGCAGCCTAAAGAGAATATTGGGACATCAAAAAGGCCAAGCACTTCAAAAACTTTAACTAATGATCTTTGGCTACATCCAGAAGGAGGGCTTAAACTTTGTCCACGATCCCTCAGGTCATATAAAACATCACTCATGGAGATTTGACCAGTGCACACATTTTACAGGCAGTGCGCTTCAGAGAAGGATACATAAGGTAGAAATATGACTTTACTGAGACAAATGTTTTGGAATTGAACTAGCCAAATTAACAATGAAAGGCTTCAAATATGATACATAATGAGCAGTAAGCAAAAACACAAAACACAACATAACCCTAAAACCTAAAAATATAAAGGGCAGTTCACACACCCTACCAGGCTTTTAGCTAGAGGGCGTCTTGGGCGTCGTCCCTAAACTGCAAAACATGAAAAAGTGGGAGCCCTCCAGCACTCAATCCGGATGCCCTGTTTCCTCAGCAGGACGCCCGAAATGTATTATTGTATTATCCTGTATAATGCCCAACTCGTGGTGTCATCTCACTGGTTTAAATTAAATTGTGTTTCCACCCGGTAATTTCGCCGAATAAGATCCAAATTCGCAGATTCTCAAACCTTTCGCAACTGTAATTTGGCCATTGTGGTCGCCATCTTTGTTTACGCTGATGACAAGAGGAAACCACAGATAAGTTCCAAACTGTAAACAATTGTTCACAAAACTAACTCATTGTTTTCTAATCGGAGGAATATTTGGCGCTGAGGGACGGGGTTTTGAATTGGGGCCGGGGTTTTGGACGCCCTGTTTCAAAATCCTAGCTAAAAGCCTGTTCCCTACTATGCTTCACTACATCACTAAAAATCAAGTCAAGAATGTTGCAGGGAAGGCAGCGCCACCCAAAGCAAAAAGAAGACAGTACGGGAAGATCCAAACCACAAAGGTCATCCCTACTTCTTGACACATACTAGACTACTGAACTGAATGTGGCGTATAAACCACCCAACCACCACTATGTTGTTATGCCATGTCAAGTAGTAAAGAACAATGGAAGGATAATGAAGAGTGACTTCACCGATGGCTGAGAGACTGTAACAAGTGAGTGTCTAATACTTCTAATTCAAAAAGTAATTAATAAAAAAATGCAAAATACAAAACAGACTCAAACATTATAACCAAAGATCCCACATTTAGATTGGAACCATATGGAGACAAACTATGAACCATTTGTATTTGTAACAATGGGGAAATTATTTCTCACATTTGCTTGCACATACTTTTGGAATATACTGTATGAGAACAGAAAAACTCTCAGTATGTCTGTACTACTACAAATGAGCTGGAGAACAAGTTCCAGCAGCGCATTCCTCTTCTTCTCATATGCAGTTTCATTCTTCAACTTGATGGGACATTTCAGAAGCTCGATGTTGAGAGTATATGCAGAGAAAAACTCAAAAAAGGGAGAAAGGCTTTTGCATACAGCCGTAGCCAAAATTGACTATAGATTCACAAAAACCCATCTTTTTTTTTTTTCAACCGAGTGCACAAGATGAAACTATAATGGTACAAACCCAAAACAGCTGCATTTTCCTCTCAAGAACTGAATTCACCATCAGAAGTCCAAGATTCTCTCAGCTATGCATTTAACATCTGCAGGGGATGAATCTCATCCCCACTGATCATTCTTCTCAATTCCAGTAGCCTCCACGGCATGAAAACCTGTATCAGGGCCACACACTTGTCATACAACGGTGGCGATCACTCAAAGCTCTATAGGCCTTAAAAGAAAACCAGCTTTGATGCAAATGCAAAAAATAGCATACAATCGCTACATCATTTTACTATTATAACATACCAATGTTGGTTCAGCTACCATCTCGTAGAACTTCTTTCAGAATATCAATTTGAGATTACCATTCCACATTTTACTGCTAAAACTAAAATCTGTTAATTTCACTCATTCAGTTTCTCCATGAATTTGTGTCAGTAAATCAAAAATATTAATGATTTTTCAACAACTTGTTCTTTGAGACGCTCTCAGCCTCAGCAGATCCTAAATATTTACATTTTTTACATTTCTGTCTCACTTTGACTGAAATAGACATTTTAAATCCGTGAAGTCTATAATGGAGGACTACAAAGAAAAAAGCAGGAGTCAAAGGCACAGCAGAGAAACCGGGGAATTGTCAGACACTATTTGCCTTGGGACTCAGTCTGCCCGCACCTGATCTTTTTTGACGGTTGTGTGGCTGTGATTTTACACTGTCTGAGACATAAATTCACATCCAGAACTCTTGTTACCAGTCCGGCATAATCCATTTAAGAAAAACACCCAAAGGGATGAAAATCAAAGTAAATAAGATTTCAGATGCAGCAATGTGCATTTCTGCTTTTCTATATGATCCGGCTATTTAAGGGTTAGAATTTGGTGGAATGGAACAAGCACAGCATACAGTACAACCAGAGCAGTGTAGGCTGAAGTGTAGCTTACCATATTTTCATCATTACTGACTGGATGAGACCCTTTGGCGTCATGTTCGGAAAGTCCTAAAAAAGGAAAAAAACAAGGATGAGTAAAACCCAGTATTCAAGAACCGGTCTGTTCCGATCAAGGAGCTTGAATAGCTTCAATTTCACTTTGCATGGCATGCTGTGATGTCTTTTTGATTTTAGGATGGTAGTATTTTTGTTTTGTTTGTTTAATTATTTCAATATTTTTTGTGTGTGGTGTTTTTAGGTGTCAGTCCATTACAAGTATAACTGAATATAAAGCGTAATTTGAGCAAATATACAACTTTAAGTAAGAACATGTGGTTTAAAAGGCACAGACTGAAGTTTGCATTGGAAAATAAAAGTCACCTTTTCAGACTTTGCCTATAAATAAATAAATATAATAAAAGGTGAAGAAAAACTGGTGGGACTCTTGTTTAGCTTGGCATGAATCTCAGTTATGGTCGGAGAACTTTTCTAACTTTTCTTACATTGGGGACTATTGAAGGTTGGGTGGAAGCCTTAAATTTAAAATGAGGTAACTTGCCACAGCAATTGCTGACAGCCTACATCAATAGCTACATTCAAAATGCTCTTTCCCAAGTCAAGGACAAATAAAGTGGTGTGGTTTAAATATAATGATGTAAAGTTCAGCATGGCAGATAACAGGGAGAGAAACGAATTCCCACCTGAGGTGAGTGACATCAAGATGAAAAGCCATTCTTTGACTTTCAAATGGAATTATCATGGCAACATTAAATTCTGAAACTTACAGCCAGGTTATGTTGGATGAACTAGATTAGCTTTCACATCTACAGTATCTTTTTACCAAAATTTCTTTAATGCTTTCAATACTTAACTGATCAAGTTAATTGATCAGTAATGTATGTAAATAATTGTGAAAGTCAGAACATTTATTTCTCCTCACAAACATGTCATTACCAGTGCAAATACTATTATTATTGATTATTCTGATCTTTCCTAAAATAGCACCCTCGCTTCTTAAGGTAGAGGCAGCATAACCCAGATGGTAGAGAGGACGGTCGCCAGTTCCCCCGTTCCATTCCAGTTGCCAGACGTGTTTGCGTCCCTGAGCAAGACACTCAACCTGTGATGGTTCTGCTGGCATGCTGTGTTGCAGCCTACAGCCATCAGTGTGTGTCTGTGAATGTGTGTCCTGCAATGTGTTTTCTGCATCCTGCGGCCACACCATGTGCACAGTAGTGCCCTTTTTCAGAGAGAGCACATAAGTAGGTGACTAAATGACGGTGCCCCTTCATTCATTGTTTCAACAACAGAGCAGTCAGCGTTTCTGCTCGGATTGTGACCAATGATGACAATGAAGAACAGAGTGATGTCTCCAAAACAAATGGAAAAATCACACTCTCTGATCATGTTGTGAATGTGTTCAGTAACCAGTACACATACGTATGCATATGCATGTGCACACACATTTCCGCTGGTGTAAAAGGACCCGTCAGGTGACTGTGACTGGATCAAATAATGCTTGACTTTTGTTGCAACAATGGCTGCCATCTCAACTCAGATTTTGTTCAGTCGCTCCTGTGCAGGTGCATCTATAGGTGTGTCACACATATCACTCTCTTTTGGGAATGGAATTGGGTTGCAATCAAACCCGTTTACTTTGCGACCTTCAGGCACATAAAACTGAGAAAATAACATGTAGGATGCAAAAGAATAGCCCATCATCCCTCATCTCATTTGATTTTCAACACATTGAAAACAATCTTTCATTCACAAGAGTGTTATGAAGTATCAAAATGTATTGTAAAGTATAAAATATGAGGAAATTATCTCATGATGGCTACTGTAAAAATAAAGAGACAGTGGACACTTACCCATGTGTATTTGAGTGTCATCAAGTATTACATTTGGATTGATGTTTGAATGGATGGTGACCACGTTTATGGAAAATTGAATACATCTTAATGGATCATAATGTATTTGATGTGAAAACATTAGAGCCTAACAAGCACAGCAGCTGTAGCACACAATTTGTGTTAGGAAGTGTGACGATGAGCGACATGAGCTTCGTAGAAGACTGCAGTATCATGTCAAACCAGACAGATTTCAGATGTTTACCTCAAAAAAAAAAGTTTAATGAACATAACCAGCATCATTAAGTTTGTCGTACAAGTAAACGGCAAGTTCAAAGTATGCCAAAGTATTAAAAGAGCTTTAATTTTTACCTCTACAAAGAGCCTTTCCACAAATCACCGTTGTGAAGGGACACGTGGTATATAGGCCTCAGTGGGTTATTTAGATCAATAGGAGACGCTATTTGTGTTTACTTACTGACTAAAACTCCTCCAATAGTGTGTGTACAGTAGATGGCATATTTAGAACTTTTGGTGAAATTATGTCAGAGTCACAATGTGTCAATACTTCACCATCTTTTGATGCCAATCTCCTGTTCCTAATCCTGCGTGGTAAATTTCTAAAGACGCTAATGAGGAGAAGGGAAAGAAAAGCAGACCACGAAAATGACTTCTCATTTGCATTTTGTTCATTATAATACCATGGATGGGTTTTTCATTAATAGTTTGATTTAATTAACCCAAAAAAGCACATTTTTAATATGAGCCGTCTCTGCTGGTGACAATCTCCCGCTGTGTTATCTTTGTAATTTGATAAAGCTTCATTTAAGATAGAAGTGAAATGAGGAAAAAAAGAAGGTTCAGTGATTGCAGCCTCCTCCCACTCTATGAAAGGATCCACTAGTATAAATTAGGGACATGCCTGTCATTATTGTAGGAGAAGCAAGCTATTACCACACTTTGGAAAAACAAATGGAAAAAGAAACTTTTGTGATCAGTTTTGTAAACCATTGTTATCCAACTAATTCACTACATTTTTTGTTTGTTTTTTTGTCAAAGATAGTGTAAAACATTTCTGTGTAAATCCATTGCCTCATTTATACGATCAATTGTGTATTTTTACACAAAGGTACAAAATGTCTGGAGTTGCCTCCCAGTGTCATAGAATTAGCTACATATAGACTTTACCCAATTGGGTTGGAGTTGAGCCACTCAGTGACCACAGGCTCAGTCAGAACCAATAAGTGAGGCTTGCTGTTTATGTTCAGGTGCAGACAACAAGCTGACTTTTTGCCCTCAAACGTGATCCTCCGTTACATGAAAGGACCTTCTTCCACCGAGTCCCTAGAGCTATCTGGACCATTCAGTCCAACCTTTAGATGAATCATGTTTTGTTTTTTTAATTTCAAGTGAGTGAGACGCAAACACGTTTCATTGTGTTGTACACCTTTATAACAATTTCAGACTGACAAATGAATATCAAAATTAGTATCAACACCAGACCAAAAAATGATGACTCCATCTAGGTAGTCTTTCCTGTTTCACTGATGTGCAACCATATCCTGACTAAGAAACCCAACCTCACTAAATGATGCCATCTGGGTTGGATTAAGTGAACATTTCCACGCAATTTACTGATGTGCAAGCTGTCAATTTCAGAGGCATGAGAGACAGAAAAATAATAAATGAATACATGGGATATCAACAGAGAAGCTTAAAGTTAAATCGGTTCTTGCTGCGCAGAAACCTAATCCGTACAATTAATGCGAGAAAATTATAGCATGGATCTTAGTGGCAGTTTTGAACCATAAGTTATTGATTTGGAAATGAAAACCTGTATCTTCAAGGTTAAATCCAGTCCACCCTCATTACCTCCCTGTCCTTGAGAGGCCTGCGCCAAGGCTGCTGCAAGGAGTAGAAAGAGCTGCTTTAATGAAGGTGAATTTAATGGGATTTAATGTAGCTAGGGGCAATGGAGCAGCAGAGATATGGTTTTAACAAAGAGCGAGGGACCAGGGGCACAGCCATGAGAGCAGCCATTTTCCCCATTCCTTTATTTATTTCACATTTGACTGAGCGTAGTAAAAGCACAAGCCATTTTTTATCTGAGTCAGCTCCCGGAGTCAGTGGGAAGACAGCCGTTAAAAGGACAGCCGACGCTTCATCTTTACACCTCATTCTTCTTGATCCGCTTAAGGCATACGGCTATTTATGATCGTCTTAAGTAACCCCTTAATGGTCAAAAAAAATTGTTTGAAAATAAAACTAATGTTCCTGTTCTATGTCACGTCCTATGTTTCCAGTAATATAGGAGCCACGTGTAAACTAGCGTGGGGCACGACCATGGCTTAAAGGCCATCAGAAAATGTCTTTTTAGAGATGAAATCTCAAGTGGTCAAACGTATTAAAACAAAGTGGAAACATCGAAAACAAACAGATGACACATAACACATCATGGAGGTGGAGGTGGACATGAACATGACGTTTTCGGCATATTATTTGCAGAAAAATCTTGAAAGACACTCCATAATGACTGAAGGCCATTGCTTGTAGAACTCATGACCTCATGTATCGCGTGAGGACGGCTTGGATTCGAGACAGATGATTAAAAACTAGTGTTTTAACTGTCACTGATGCAGTAAATGACAAAATATCCCCCCTCTGCTTCCGTTCCGTGATTTTTTTTTTGTTAATTTGTTTTAATTTTACAATGAGTTTTATTGGGGAAAATGTGTTTTCAAACAAGAGCATTTTAAAATCAAGTGAAATATATACGTTTATATTAGTCAGAGAAATAACTCGAAAACAAGAGAAGCCATTCCAATGGAATTTTCAGAAAGAAGAGTAGAAAATTTAGCGGTGGATTCTGGATTGGAATCTACTAACCTTCTTCAGAGACAGCATCTAATTGTCTCCTGTGGATGGATGTGCAGGCATTTTGACCTCTTGCTTGTGACTTAATAAGGCACCAGTGACCGGTTTCTACATACTGTAAGTTCTACAATTCAACATAACTCCGTTAGCGGCTGGGAAAACCCTGAATCGGCAATAAAAATAAAATTAAAAAATCACAATTAGGTTGAAAAAAGAGCACCTTGGGAGAGTTCTGGGAACTCTATGTATTTCCTCCATTTAGTTCCTTTTATTCCCCAAACCATCAAGCTGAACTTTGGAGCCCACTAAACATAACTATGCAAAATCGACTTTGTGACATGGAAAAGGAATCAAAAATTTTACAGTGATTTCACATCTGCGTTATTTTGCTCTGTTCTCTTGCAGCAGTGTTTTTATAGACAAGTTTTTCATACTTTCCAATACCCCACTGTGTGGTTGCCTAAGGCTTTTTAACAAAAGGTTTTTAGGACAAGCACTTTACATTCATCATCACCTTCTATTATTATGTATACAGAGCTCCACCAGACACGGAATCCCGTTTGCAGTCTGGCCTTTCAGCTGCCAGGTCGCAATCACCTGGTGACACCTCCGGCTTGATATGAACAATATGTACTTTCTGTGAGCAACATAAAAGATCCACTCATACAGTAATACGCTATAAATATTCCTAAATCCTGAAAACCAAGTTACGCTCAAAGCTCTTTCTTTGTAAAGCAATTCCTTTCTCTTCTCCTATACAGACTCCTCTGACAAAAGTCTTCAGAGAAGACGCCATTCTGAAACAAGGTGAAAAGGAAATTTAAGGGTTGAGGTTAGTGATTTCATTCAACATCTAACTGAAGCTAAGAAGTCAATTTGGGCTGAAACTAGACAAACCTATTATACAAGCCAAAACTGTTCTGATCACACAAAAATCCTCAATTCAGTAACTTTCCATTCTCTTAGTTTGACCCAAGTGTTGACCCGTGTCTTATAATCTTTCACTCAAACACTACAGATAGATTATACATGATTTAAATTTGTATTTTTTTAATTCATAAATATGAATGTTAGGGCAAAACAACATTTGAGCATTTAACATTTTAACAACATTTAACATTTGAGCAGAATAGCCAGGTTCTGAGCACAACTACATATGAACTCCCTCTGTTTCAGTCAATATATTTTGTTAGTTGAAGCAACATGTACATGGAATGCAAGTTTCTTAAGTACCTTTTTATCCAAACTTATCCACAAAGTGTGGTACATCAATGAATGAAAGTCATTTGTACGTAAAAAGACTGACCTCCCGTGGTGCAAGCAATTATACATAGAAATCCTCAATGGGAAAAATAAAAAGATTTACTCATCAATAGAATACTTGCTGTTTCAAATCATCTTCGAAGAACTCTGCACTTATTCATTTGATTTGTAGCTATGAAAAATAAAAGCGAGCCTGTTAGAATAAATCTATATTCGACCCTGACACAAAAAAAAAACGTCTTTTTTTTTTATAATCATCCAGGCCTTTCGGCTTCCACAATAAAGAAAAGTAGAAAACAGATGTGTGGCACATGAATGCTCCTTGAGATGGCCACACAGAGAAATTCCTTATTAACTCTGACAAGGAAAAAAGGGCAAGAGGGAAAGAAAACCTCTCTACACTTGATCTCTTCCTGAACTTCAGCTGGTCATGTACTCCTGAACCCACATCTTAAATTACTTAATCAGGACTGTGACCGTGAAACTTGAAAGGATACTAGAAAATAACAACCGCCTTTAGAATCCACTTATGGAATTGTCCACCATTGAGTATTTGAAATATACACTGGTGGGGATCTGGACTTTCATTGGGAATGTTGTAAGCAAAGTAGGCATTTTGGTAGGCCTCTCACAATGGTGATCTGAAGAGGCCTTTTATACATGAAGCACCAAGATTATTTTGTATGATGCATAACTCACAGTAAACTATCTATCAGGGCTAGTGGAAATACAGAAATCCCTATACCTATTAACAGTCTTTCACACCCCAGCAAAAGGAGGACGCCTTCATGGCCTGTCTCTCCTCTTCCTGTACATGACCACTCACAAAGACTGGATACATACTGCGTTAGACAGGGTGTCTTTTATGGAGATGAGTATTACAGTGACACCCAGCTTACAGGTTTAGTTTAAAATTAAATGTATGACTAGCATACTGCATTCCTCTCCATCGCATAACTCAACTCATGGACATGAAGATGCCCCCAGATCTACCTAACAGTTTCCATCTGAGGGGGCCTCATCCATTACAGGAAATTATCCTGCGACATGCTTCTACAAACCTATGTTCATGAATACTGGGTCATGACAGAAAGTGGCATACTTGGGTTACATCCACCTGTATTTTGTTTTGTTTTGTTTTGTACGGAGCCCTGGAAGTGACATGCATGTGTTTATTTTTTTTGGAGGTGACATGCATGACTTTATTTTTTTTAGCCCGAGATAACAGTTATCTCGAGATAATTTTTATCTCGAGAAACGACTACTTCCTGTAACCACTTTGTCTCCCATGACTTTGTAGCTATTCGTCAATGTTGTCATTCACTGTCTGCAAGTCAGAATATTGCTGATGGCCAAGTCTGTGCGCTTTTCACACTCTGATCAAGTGCCTTCTACTCAAAATAATACCACATGTGGCTACCATGACTGTATTTTTTTTTCTCCCAAGATAACAGTTATCTCGACATAATTTGTATCACAAGATAATTTGTATCTCGGGATAAAAAAAATAAAAAAAAATACAGTCATGCATGTCGCTTCCAGGGACTCGTAAATGCCACATATGGTATTATTTTGAGTAGAAGGCACTTGATCAGAGTGTTAAAAGCGCACAGACTAGCAGAGAGTGACTGACAATGTTGGCGAACAGTTACGAAGCCATGGGAGACATAGTGGTTACAGTGGGGGACGTACACAAAATACATGGTGTATACAAAGACGTATGCAAAACGTTTTGCCAGGGAGGCAGTTACGCATTCGCTGATATCAACGATTGTAAATTGAAATAAAAATCGTGATAATGTGTATCTCGAGATCATTGTTATCTCGGGGTAAAAAGAAAAAAAAACTCCTGCACACCACATCCAAAAAAACACATGCATGTCACTTCCAGGGCTTCGTAGTTTTGCTTTGTACTGCTCTTCTCAAAAGGAAAAAGGCATGTCATACCAAAGACTCGCAACAGCACAAGGAATTACTATTATTATTATTTCTGTGTTAGATTAATTTAGGAAGATAAAAACATACATTTAATGACTCGAAATAAAGAAGAAACTTTTGCCATCTTTTGGAAGTTTTTCAAGCACACAGCCAGGCCAGGATTACAGAGAAAGTAGAACAATGGAATGTCCACACGAGCCTGGAAATTTCTGAGCAACCTTCAGCCAGAGTTGACTGGACTCTCGAGAGATAGACCTGGCAGTAACTCTCACTACCCATACGTTGTTGAAATTGTACGCCTGCAGGAATAACTGCTTACATAATATCGGTAAAAGTGGACTTAAAAGTCATGGACAGGATTTCGTGGACATCAACGTCACGTTTAGATTAATAACCAAACCACTGGGCATTCAGAATTAACAAACTTGATACGTTATATAACACATTTGCACTTCATTCATTTATATCGAGTTAGGTCGAATTAAATTCAATTCGGTAATTGAATTTAAGTCTAGCTTGTTGTCAACCGCAATATCGAAGGTTGCCGTCGTAAAAAAGAAAAGAAAAACATTTCAGAACGAGTGATTTACAAGATTCGTCACAACGTAAAAAAATAACTCGTTTACTTACTAGTAGTTGGTGTTCGTTTCGTAGTATTTTAGAATAGACAAAAGTATGAAAGAGAGTACCCGGAAGTGACGTCAACGTGTGAAGTTTGTGTGTGGTTGGAACTGCAGACTGCATAATTCTGTTTTAAAACATGACGAATTAACGTGTACTAACTGTTGACACCCTATTTAACTTATTACGAGCAATTGATATCAAATAGCTTTACAATAAATGTACATTTCAATATGATCAAATTAGTGTGATGCGTCCATATTTTTAGCTGTGTATAAGATTTGAAAGCGTCCTGGTTCACGCTGAGCAGTGGTGTCACCTAAGAGCAAAGCACTGAAGACGAGTGACTCAAAAATAAAATATAAAATAATAAAAAAAGAAACCGAACTAATAAACTTACCAACGCTCCCATTTGTTTTGTTCCTTACTCCCTTACTATATATATATATATATATATATATATATATATATATATATATATATATATATATATATATATATATATATATATATATATATATATATATATATATATATATATATATATATATATGCAGTCCATAGTAACTGAATGTAAATTTTTGGAATATATGAGTTAACCGTCTGGTTCAGAGAAAACCCACGCAAGACCCGAGAGCAACTAAAGCAGAATTTAATGCCGTTTCCCTCGTGGTGTGTGACCTCCACATTGACACATACAGCCCACTTCATTCAGTCACACTGTCCTGAATACATCACTGATGAGTTTACTTTTTAGACTCCACTTTGGCTGCACTACACAAGCACAAGGTTTAGTGATTCTAAGTGGATGTGTGCGCGTTATTGTTGAATGTGGTCTAAAGTTACCATCAGGCTTTGCAGCACTGAGCTGTCCTGAATCACTTTCCTTTCTTTGCAGTTAACATAATCCAGTCCTAAATCCAGCTGTGACAATGGAGTTGCAGAGCGGCAAAGACAAAGCACTTGTCATCCCTCTGTGGTTTGAATGTATCCATCTGGAAAAGACATTCAAACAAACAGGCTTCTGAAGCAAATGTGCGCTTTCTTTCTTCCAAAATGACTCCCAGATTTGGTAGTGACTGTGACAGACCTTCTCTCCTGGTGAGCAAGCTTACATGATGAATGACCACCTTTCCTCTCTTTATCGCACCACTAAATCATTCGCTTACACTGCTTTTATGGCCAATTTTTGTTGCTTTGTTTGACTTACCTGCTATTTTTTGAATGGGACTTCAAAAGGCAGTAATTTAATCTTCCTACGGTGTATTAATCTCTGGGGATTCAACGTGTTCTGGAGCTTTGGATATATTAGATTAGATTAGATAGATAGATAGATAGATAGATAGATGGATGGATGGATAGACAGACAGACAGACAGACAGACAGACAGATAGATAGATAGATAGATAGATAGATAGATAGATAGATAGATAGATAGATAGATAGATAGATAGATAGATAGATAGATAGATAGATAGATAGATAGATAGATAGATAGATAGATAGATAGATAGATAGATAGGCCACCATATTGTTAGTCTAAATGCTTCACCATGCTGACCATAATACCTTGTGACAGCAGCATGTGTGTAATCTTTATGAATAAAGGAAATAAATTATTTATGTGACTGAGGGTCACACTTAGATTTGGTGAGCCCAAGGTCAGGGAGACTGGCAGGTACACAATGTGGAGAGGAAGGCCAGACAGTTAAAGCCAACAAAAAGAAAGAATAAGAAAAAAAAAAACCTGGGATGTTGAGAATTACTAAGATTTTTTCTTTTCTTGAACAATACATTTTGGTACCTTTATACATTTTGGTATCTTTATATGCCTCTTACTAAAGAGTGAAAGAAGCATCAAGTCCACATTTGTCTCAAATAGGGTGAAAGATTTTTGTCACAAACAGTGCTTGAAATAGACATTTTTTTAATGTATCTGCAGTTGATGAAAAACAAACGCTGTGATGACAGACACTGGATTACCTCTACTCTGTCTCGCCCTAGTGTTAAGAATAGGTACTACAACTGCATTTCTTTGACTTACTGCACTCTGGAGGCGCGTGTTCTGAAGTCATGTTACCTCCTGCCGTTTTTTATTCTTTACCTATCAATCATTGAAACAAAGCTGGAGTCTGCGAGTCGGTGGCAGGGAGGTCTGACCTGCGGCCTTGCGTGACATTCAAGAAAGGAGTGCTACTCACCCAGGAAATCCCATTACAGCAAAGTATGATGGATATCAGTGCTGGTGAACCTCATACGTGGTCTGACATATAATTCGTTATAATTTGGGACACGGGGAATGGTCACCTTTATTCTATTCTTTCACTTTTCAAAACTCCAAGCACACACTTCATGTTGCACCTTCTATCATCTAGTCTTGTTACTGCCTTTTGTAACCAGTCAAGATGGATTCGGCTGATATAAACTGAAGAAGGATTTCATTTGTGAACATGGGTGCGTAATGTCAGCAAAGGAACTACATCTGAACTAACACTTTACAGCAAAATCCATGATCTAAAAGTGTCATGTTCATTCCATGAGATGTTTCACCCAAATACTATTAGTAGCTAATCAAGATTCTATATTTTAATTTGGCCAAAAATGTCTCATTTTTTGTTTGGTTTTCTGTGAAATTGCCCCTCGGTGTGTGTGTGTGTGTGTATTCCAGCCTCTCACCCAACTGAAGATGTATGTATGTTTGAGTGCTGTAGGAGAAGGGTTCAGTTGGTCCACTGTGAGCAACACTGTCATCCAGGGGCCGGGATTCATGACTGCTGTCTGTCACTCTGCTACCTTTAATAACTCACGCATACACTTGCAGAGTGGATCGGCAACATGTTCCCAGGTGTATTCTGCGTTTCATGTGGGTCATAGGCCCCGCCCCAGCACTGATTTGTTCTCTTCCTGCTTTTATCTCAGTTTCAATCTCAACATTTTTTAAGAATTACTCACAGCAACTGTGCTTGCAGTCCTTGCGTCTAATGTTTTAGCTAGCAACCCACTGCCACTGGTTTCATCTCCTTCTCCTTCTGTGGTGTTTCCCATTGGGGGTTGCCAGAACCAGTCCAACTCCTTCATCTTGATGACCGTCCCTTGTCACACATCATGGCTTCCAAACCCGTTCCTCTTTTTCCGTCTTCTCGTTTTGCTCCATCACCAATAGTCTACCTCTTCTCCATGTGTCCAAACTATCCGGCCTTTTTCACTGTCTTTTCCAGCTTTTCCATAGAGGGCCGCTAGAAGTTTTACGTTTTACACCACTGGGCTGTGAGCTGCTTGGCGTTAATACACTTGTCACATATGGCGGCAGTAGTAAGTCATTGACTTGACAGCTGCAAATTTGTGACAGTTACCAACTATGTTCTTGAAAATGATAAAGAAAGTGATGGCTCCCCCAACAGTAAAAACTGTTCACTTGTTTCAACACTTTCATTCACAGTTACCTTATTTACAGTTTATTTATGAAAAAGGAAATGGTATTCTGGGTATTCATAATTTTATTCATGATGTTCAGTTTTTCCAATTTTCTCAACAGGACATGACTTGCACCTAGTTCTGCTGCTAGTTGGACTTTTTGATGACGAATGTATTGGCGCTGATCACATGGTTTCATGTCATTTCACAAGGTTTTGGTTTGTTTACATGTGTGGTTATTGAACACAAATGAAAACAGAAGGAGCCGAGGAAGCCGAATGCACAAAAGTTAGTCTCAAAAATACATAAAATTGAAACAGTCGTTTAAAATAAATAACTCCTGATATATTTTTGCCATCTTGGCCCCCGCTTTCTGAAGACATTTTTAAACAAATACATTTTCTGCAGACTGTCAGTCACAATCTGAAAGGGATTTTCTATAGGACTTTTGACCAAGCACAACACTGGAATAGAAAGTTAAAAAAAAAAAAACCTTTCTCCATGTCACAATAAATCCCTGTTATATTTTCAACTATCCATACATCTCTTATTTCATTTCCATGCTAATCTTAATCTGTCATCGTAATAATTAGTGCTCAGAGTTGAATCCACTCGCCAGCTCATTGCCAAATGAAGAAGCTTCCCCAACAGGCTGCTTCTCAAACCCTGATAACTGCAAGGCAAATGTATTTTAATCTCTTAATTCAATCTCACTGATCTTTGACCGCAGAAAGCAGTTTCCTTGTTAAATTGTAATCCCTAGCTGGCCCATCTTCCTAAACTAAGTGTGTAATTTACATAAATTAGAGCCTGGGGGGGGCAGACGCTGAACACCAGCGCCGCACGCCGCACCGAGCGCAAGCTCTTAAAATAGAAAACCAGGCAATAAAATCAAGCGTGGGCCAGATGCGATCAATGGAGACTTTTCAAAGAGTCCCAAGTCAACTCAGCTGCAGGAGCGGTGAGGATTTCAGCTGACCGCTGACATCAAACCACTTGAATCAATTCGTACAATGATATGGACCACTTCGGCTTGGTCTGAGGGATGTGCAATAGACTGGAGCCGTCCTTGGACCGTCGCCGTCAATGCTGCAGCGGCACGAGGCACCACTGTGAATGGGAGTGAGATGGCTCCTGTCATCCAACAGGCTTTCCTTCTGTTGCCAACAAACTTAACTGAGGTCAAAGGTCAACATGAGTCAGCAACTTTTTCATCAGCTTTGGATGCCCTTAATCCTGTTGCAGGTGCTCTCCTCCAACCACGTTCAACTGGTGCCATTGCTGACAACATGAGTCCGCAGATTTAAAATAAGGACCTACTTCCTTTTCTTGTTTTATTTTGTTGCTTTCGCATTGGCTTCCTCTGATCACAATCCAAAACAGAGGGTATTAAGTGACTTTTATTTGCCCATGTGCATTAGTGGTTACTGTATGTAGAAGGAGTTGTGGTCGATAACACTTCAAAACTACATTTTTCAGTTAACTGTTTTAAACTCGGCTCCAGATATTACAGACTTTCCCTGGAGTTGTCTGCTTGTGTGCGTATGTGTATGAACTTTTAGAGCTATACCTGTGGGGACCAAGCCTTAGAAACACACCTCCTTGTGGGGAGCTTTTGCTGAAGCCTCATTTTGAGAATTAACACTTCAAAATATCTCAGTCATAATTGAATTTAGGTTTGGTTGAGGTTCTGGTTAAGGAAAGCCATTTGTTTTTGATGGTCAGGTTTAGGGGGAGAGGCTGGGGAAAGCATGAAAGTCAATGAAATGTCCCCACAAAACCATAACTGTGTGCGTGCATGTCTGTGGCTGGAGTGTCGAGGATTGTGTGAGTAACCTGCAAAAACAGCCCCTTGTGTTTGATTAATTTTGTTCTCAATTCCTGCTGCGTTGACTGCTGAGATGAGTGATGACTTGGACACTGACTTGGTGTCTGACTTTGTGGTGTCATATTCAAACCTGTTTTGATGGCTGTGTTACTGATGAAGGTTCAAGACAGTTTGTCTACACCAAAAATATGACTCTCTGACAGGCTGTTGTCAATACCAAGCAGTCTTCTAATACTGCCGTCACTTTGAAACTCGACCAGTGGAGTCGGGACAACACATGTTTGTCAATGACACATTTTCTCCTTATTTATCTAGTAAACATTTTTTAGCAGAACAAAAGGCTGATTTTTTTTTAAAATTGTATTTATTAATTCATTTTTCAGGATTCTTACGCATGGATACGGCCATCACAGAAATTCCATTGTGAGTTGCAAAAAATTTTTTTAACTCAGTTCAGCGTCTAAACTGTGAATGAAGGAATATGATGCAAAGCATTTTTACTTTTCCAAATGGAAGAAGCAGGACTTAAATGACAACAATACAAATAATGACATCATTATTATTATCATCATTTATAATCATTCTGGGAAGATATAATAACAACAACAGAGTGTGATGGAAGAAAGCCTTTCAAGTTGTGAGGCAAGTGAAAATAGCGGAGGCATGTCAGACGGTCGGTAAAGCCTGAAGCAAATTACTTCTCTGGTGGTTTTTTACGTCTCTTGAACCGTCAGCTGCCCAGAATAAGTGAAGCAGCATCAGGGGCCATAGAGCAAAGGGACCCTAAGAAGGATCCTTGTCCATCATCGTGTTGCTTCAGGCCAAGTCCTGCACACCTCATGTATCAGAACCCAAACTCGTACAGAAAAGGCAGGATCCCCCTGCTGCATGTTATTAGACTCAAACAGACGAGGACCAGGGATGTGTGGGGGGTGTCCGTTTATATTTAGCCTTTAAATTGAGGTTCTAGCTGTAGGCTGGGTTCAGTTACTCTTCAGAAATGACTAAATTGCTCAGGGACCCCACTTAATTATAGCCTGTTTAATTGCACCATTAGGTCAGGAATGGCGTGCCAGTGATCATATGCCCTCATATGCATAATAACAACCTGATGTGTGTGTGTGTGTGTGTGTGTATATATATATATATATATATATATATATATATATATATATATATATATATATATATATATATATATATATATATATATATATATATATATATATATATATATATATATATATATATATATATATATATATATATATATATCTCTCAGACCCTCTCCCTTAAGTCTCAGCCCTTCATCGGCATGTGACCAGCTTCGAAGATGAAATGCCAAACGATGGTCAGCTCTACCAGGACTGTTCATACCTTGGAGTCCGATAACAGAAGTGTGTAGGGGACATTCCCAAATGTGCGAGACACCAACTCCTCCTGCTGGTCAACTATGAATAACACATGACAGAAAAATATGCAACCAAGAGTTTATTATCTTCTTCATCAATTGTCTTCCCTTGAGGGGAATAGATAGGGATGAAGTCCATCTCAGGGAAAGACAGCAAACCCTGCAGTGGTCACCAGTCACAGTGGGCATATAAGGACCGACTCACTCACACACACACACCTGACAATTCACTGGCCAATTAACCTCTGCAGTCATTTCCTCCTACAGTCCAAAAACATGCAGACCTTTATATATTAATACGTTTCTCAGGAGCCTCACAGCGGATCACATGACCCCCTGGTCACACATCGCCCTGATATCTGATGGAGTTTTTATTAAGCTTCATTAATGTTGTGGCTTTGAACCCTGAGAGCAATAATAACCGACATGTGTTGAGAACAAGGTCCACTTTAAAAGGTCAGGGTTGATATTGGAACAGGTATTTCCTCAACACCATTCTTCATTAACATTTTGACTTTTAAAGCCACAAATGTTCTGTTCATCTGTTTCTGTCATCATGAGGATGTGAAAGGATCAGCCAAAAAAAGTGCGGCCCCGGGACCAAATGCTTTGCTAGTCCATCCAGCCCAACAAAAACATGACCTTGATCTCCTACATAAGATGTCTGCCATAGGTGAAGGTGAATGGAATACAGTGTGAAAGACAGAAAACTATAAAAATTGAATCTAATACAAATAATATCATAATATAGCATGACTTTGAGGACAGACGCCACTTTTGTACAGTTGATTCTTCTGATTTGCAGTAGTCCTTTTCCTTTAAAAGACCTGTAGGGAGATTATATGGGAGACCTAGTATCACAGAAAAGGGAATTGTATCGCTCCAAATTCATTCTCAACAATGAGCTGAGCTGAAAGGATGACTTCAAGATCCAGCAGGAGGAAGCAAGGTTATCATAGTTAATGAAAACTAAGGAAAAAAAAGATCAGTAGAATTGTAAATCATGTTAGTTTTTAACTTAAATAAAAATAAAAACGGAAGTTTTTCATGAAACAAGAACTAACTGAAACTGCATTGTCTGTCATAGCGAAATTGTCCTTCGTTTTCGTCTTTCTTTATTTATTAAATGAAGAAGCATCTTGAGATGATTTAAAATCTATTTATTTTTGCCCACATGGTACATACGACAATTTTTGTGACCTATTTCTCTCGACAATCTTGTTCTAATGCTCCATATTTAAGTAAAAAAATATATATAAATAAATAAATAAATAAAAACTAAGCTGAAACTTGGCATTTTTCAAAAACTAATTAAAATTAGCCAGCCCACTCTTAAAAACTAATTAAAACGAACTGAAATTGAAATACAAAAATTCCAAACTAAATAAAAACGAAAACTAATGAAATATCCAAAATATTACGATACAATAATTCACATTTCTCTGAAGTAATCGACCTCGAGCCACAATTTGTAGTTTTACTAAAGACCAGTAGAGGGCAGACAAACACAAGCTTCCTATTGAACGCTCACAAGTCTCTGAAGTCTAGTTTATTTTGCAACCCTGATATTGCATGGGTTTTTCGAATGTATCTCCTTTATAAATCATGTTTTTATTCGTTTTGCGTTGTATAGACACACATATCCCGCGACTTTTACCAAGTACCTGCTGCTTTTGCCTTCATTCATTTTCAACTTAAAAAATGGTTTTGCTTTGATTATGTAAAGGATGTAAAGAGGAAATAATAAACGATGTGACCAGTAAGGTAAAATGGAGAAAGATGAAATGAAAGAAAGCGAATATAACTGGAAAAACAACAAAAGCGACCCTGCAAAATTTATCCAAACTAAACCATGGAAAGACTCGGGGAAACAAAAACAACAGTTATGAGGACCAAAATGACGGAGGATCCAAGACTTTGAAGACTTCATTACCTAATAAAACGAAGAATATGAATGTGTTCTTCATTATGGACTTTGCACGTAGCACAGTGGCCAGTACGGAAAGTGTTTGGGAACCGAGCTGAGGATGAGCAGTCATTCAGAATGAGGTCATACTGAATCAATGCTATAGTTTATTTCTTCATCTTCAAGATATCATTTTTTTTCACTCCATAGATGAGGATAATTTAAACAACCTGCTCTAACTTTGATGAACAGATGATGGTTCACTTGTGTTTTCTTAAGAAACCCTTGAGCGTTACAGCAATTAGGTTCTGTAAATAATGACGTGCTTTCTCCCCATTTAAGCTCAATATCAGCTCTGTGACACAAGCAGAGAAACACAAGCCAATTGTTTGAGTGAGTTATGTAACATTATATAATCTGGTAAAGCTTCGCTCCGACAGATGTTTAAAATCTAAAGAGTTTACATTTCAGAGTCAGTATATACTTGACTCTCCTAGCAGATCTTTGTGACCGTATAGCATCTACGTGGAGAGTTCAGGCTGAGAAGGTTGGACTGGAGAAAGAGGCTTGCTGGGTTCACACCAGGCTGGGATTTGTTCAGTGAATTCTTTGACAGGAAGTGATTTGAAGAAAGACAGACGCTGTCCACTCCTGTATCTAGACCAGGGGTATCAAACTTGCGGCCCTCGGGATGCAGCCCGCACCTGAGTGCCCAATTTTAACTTGGATGCATGAGCGAATCCAGTAGATTTTCCATGTAAGCGTCACCTTGGAATCCTGTACATAAATTTAAGGTGAAGATACCCAACTCACAAACCTAGAATTTTGTTGCAAATATGTAGCTTGCATTGTCAAGCCAACATGCTTGCTTTTTAATGTTGAATGTTCTATGGTGGTCTTTTTTAAAAGAGCTTTTGACATCAAGTGGATTTACCAACAAGTAATCAATGCAAATAAATAACAAAAGCAGATGAAGCAATATGACCAATGATGAGCGGCATAATTTTGCCTCTGGCAGCTCCACATTCATATGAGTTTGAGACCCCTGATCTAAAGGGCCTGATCGAAACATTTCCAACCAACATTACCAAGTAAACTGGGGGACCAAACAGACTGATGCTCCAGGGTAGCTATCCAGATGGGATTCCACTGCCTCTGTTTTTGACCGCACATAAGATCATTGGAGCAGTAAACACTAGAGAATTCATTGGCTAATGATGAATTATTTTAATAAGTAAAACCTGTAAATAAATAAATGATCAAGGTCTATAGCAGCATGTGACTTGAGGCTCCCCATAATGACTTATTGGTATGAATATTCAATCATTCAAAATAATGTATGGATGTCATATCACGCTCCACGTTTGCTCTTCCCCCTCCTCAGACCCTTGTTGTTTGACAATGCCTATCTTGACTTAACAGAAGCTGCGCCACTGCCGTAGCTTGCACAAAAGGCTACACCCAAAACTCGCACATGGAGCTGTCTATCGCAATGACCGCCTGTGCTGCTTACTTGCCTGGACAAAAATGAACAAAAACACTCCTGATTTTCCCGATCCCCTGTGTTCACAACATTTTAAGTGTTCTCTGCACCATGACCTGGAACACTACGCCCTCAATGTGGAGGTGAAAAGTCATTATTGTAATGGCAACCAGCCGAGCTACTCACTTTCCTTTTGCACTCTCCTGAGTCTGTTCACAGGCAACCTGTCGCACACAGAACAAACACAGAAAAAGTTTTATTCATGAAAATTTGCCTTTTCAACTTTTAAAATGGTGCATTTTTGTTGTTGTGTTGTGCTTTGTGTATTACTTTATTATTGTGTTCATCGTGTACCCGGTGTTGCCTCAACAAGTCAACCACTTCCCCCTTATCTGAGGTGCCCATCGGCTCTGGCCACTCCTATCCAATTCACGTATTCATTCTCCACTACCATGTACCTCACCGCTTGTCCTCCTCTACTTCTTTTACCATGAATCTCCATTTCCAACATCCGTGGACCATCATTGTTTCTCCTCTCCATGCCTCCAAACCATCTAGCCTCAACCAGTTTGGCCCATTCCCATTTGACTCCAAACCTCTCCATGTGAGCTGTCATTCATTCATTCACTGCTGACCCTATCCTATGTGTGGCCATATATTTGAATAAACAGTGTTTGGTCATCTCTTAACTGCCTGTAATGATTATGTTTTTCAATTCCAATATGTTGTTTAACCACTGAAACAGCTATTGTGCGACATCATAGGTGGATTTATAGCTCAACTCTGATCTGAGGTCATTGCAGTGCCTCGAACTACCTTCACCCTCTCTCTGCAGCCCTGCACCATTAGGAAAAAGAAGAAAACACACGGTTAAAGCCAAAATAAATTAATGTTAGAACAATCTGAGTGTGATACAACTCCCTCTGTTAATAACAGATCTTGGCACAAACGCCAGCTGAATAATTACATTGTATTTACACACCATCGCCGTTGATGATGTGCAAACATCCCATAAAAACAGATCTACCTCCAAATTTGAAGTAAACAGAAAGGGTCCTGTCAGCTGAGTCAATCACTGACACGTTTCTCGCTTCCATCTGAGGTTCACCAAGAGATACAGGTCTCCTTTGTGCTCTAGACCTGAAAAAATACAAGAGCTGGACTGAAGTACTCGCTTGGACTGCAATATCAAATGTATCAAATTACTCAAGAAACAAAATATTTTGAGCAACGACCGGTGATGGCTCAAGATGGGACTCGTCAGGTCTCCACATGTAGCTCTGTGCGATCTTCCACTCTTTGCAGAAAAGAACGTCTGCTTCTTGTCGTGTCTAAATGTGCTGTCCAATAAATGACATTCCACATTTCAGGAATAAGCACAGATGAAAACAACTATGACCTGCTGAAGAGCACAAGCTTTGAGGTACTTTATATACCACTTTTAAACAGAGTTTTAAGTACATTTTTATGAGCAGTTGAAGTCTGAGTTTACAGTTTCTTTACAAGCGTGTTTCAGAAGGAGAGAGCTTTTCAGAGAGAGACTCTGTTAGACTCCCTGCACGCAACAAAGCAGTGCTTCCTGTGCAGAAAACTACTGTTGGTTTCATCATAATTCACATCTGAGTGAATTCATCATCCAGTCGTGCTTCAGCCAAACTTGAGTGACGTCACATTTTTGAGAGTAGTTGAGGGTGTCATGTCAATTTTGAGTCATCCCTCCTCCAGAGCCTCATCTGGGGCCACAGTGTGCCAGTAGGAAGTCAGGGCGGTTGGTGGGGTTAGGGCACATGACCAGAGAGATTTAGCATAAATTTGGGCCAAAAAGTCCATAAAACACATCAAAACAATTAGTTAGAAAAAAAAAAGTTTGTGTAGAAGAGACATTAGAAAGATGGCTCACTATAATAGCTTTAAAAACATCAACTTTCTCAGCAGTCCTCACATCCTCAGGTCATCCGGCACTAATCACTTCTCCAAGTGTCTTCGTTTTTAACCTGGGAACAAAAAATGGACGACTACTTCTGGACCGGAGGATCAGACAGGATTGCTATAAATCCAAGAGACCCTTTTACACTCAAACTAAGTCTTCGAGTGTGCTGCACGATCGCTGGTATTCCAATCGTCAAGCTAGACCACTGTATATTTGGCCATTTCTCCGTCCTCTCACTGAAGTTGCACAGGTCTAGGATCCTTTATTCAGCGTTGGTTGTTGATAAAATTTGGGATCTTTGGTAGGTAGACCTCTCATGCAGCTTGACATACACTGCCTTGCTTTAGCACATACAACCATTCGCATGTCAACACTGCTTACAAACTATGAAAGGGTCAGTAAAAGGTTATTGAAATCAGCGATTCTTAACCATAGGGCCGGGGCCCATGGTTGGGCCGCGAGCGCCCACTAGAGGGCCGCTATTTTTTTTTTAGTTTTACACCTCTGAGACGCTCAGTTTTAATACATAAGCCACGTATGGTGGCAGTAGTGTGTCACTGAACTGACTTGACAGCTGTAAATCTGCCATAGTTGGAGATGGAGAAGTTCTTGACAAGAAAAAATGATAAAGAAAGCGATGGCACCCCCAACAGTAAAGAGTGGTCATGAAAGCACCTATTGAAGCAGTTTTGACAATTAATTACAACATTTTATGGCAATACTTTCATTTACACATTATCTTATTTGGAGTTTTTTTTGTTTTTTGTTTTTTTTTATGATGATATTGAGACATGGTTTTATTATATTTATTTTATTCAGTTGTTTTTTTTGTGTTTTTTTTTACAGTTTCTCTTTAGTAAATTTGATGAATATGACTTGCACCTGGTTGGACTTTTCTCGGATAAATATATTTGCGATGATCACATGGTTTCATGTCATTTCACAAGGTTTCAGTTTGTTTCCGTGTAAGCAGATTAAATATGGTTATTGATCACGAATGATATCAAGAGTAATGAATCAGTTCGATTACTTCAGTGGGCCCATTTGTTCTGGGAAAGGTGGGCCCCGAGATCATATAGGTTAAGAACCCCTGCTTTAAATCGATTCTGAAATACACGGGAAGACGATGAATCAAAGCAAAAAGCGCGTGGATCAGCATCTCTGGCCCTGCAGCACTGGTTAGTGATGACATGAGTGATTCACAGAAATCTGCCTCAGGTTAAGCAGTTTAGTCACCTGAGGCCATTCCAAGTGTTTTAAATAACAAAGCATGAGTCCAAGAAGTGCAAGCACAGCAAGATTGTTATGAAAAGAAAAAAATCCATCTATTTCCTTTCCAGTCCAAATATCAGCGATGGGCTTGGACTGTAAATGAAAGGAAAGAAAAGGAAAAATGTTGTTATACACTCCTATTTCTTGATGCAATAAATTGCATTAACCTTATATAAAGGTCAATGATGCACTAAACTATTTTGGAAGATACTTATATACATTTCCACTATCACAGCGAGCTGAGACAACCAACGCCTCTCTCCCTGTCTCTTTAGGAGCCAAAACAAAACTGCTGTGTTTGTCAGCAGCAGTGTGTTTGTCCAAAAGACTTGAGAGTAGAAAGAGTGCACTGAGGGGTGGTTTGGGGACAACTCAGTCACTGGCTGAGAACGGGCGCAAACATACCAGTGTTAAGGCTCAATTTACTTTTCAAGCAGCCAACAGAGTCAAATGTGTTGCCCGAGTCGTGAAGATGTAAAATAAATAACCACACAAATACATTTCTGAGAGGCTTAAACAGACCATCAGACTAAACATAAATCTGAACCAAGCATAAGAAGTTACTTCTTCGAAAATACCATAAACATATGACAAAATCAAAACATCATTCTGAGAATATGGAAGACACAGGCTCAGTCCATTAGGACTTGGATCAGGAGTGAGACACCACAAGTAGTGAGTGTGGAGTGTTCACCACTGCCAAAATGCCCTTCGGCAAGGCAGAGGCCAGAGCCTGTCCTTACCCCTGGGAACAAAATAAGTTTCAGCTCAGCATTTTAAACGTAAAAAAATAAACACTGTTTAAGAACTGCGAACAATAAATGTGCCACTGAGAAACTTAAACAACCACCGGTGAGCTTGAAAGCTAACTGAAGCTGTAATAAATGGCCAGAATCTTAAATCATTTATGAATCAAACATCAATTATTATGATATAACATATAGACAACAAAGAGACCTTTTGGGAGCAATGTAGCGTATTTATCATAAGGGACTTGTGACTTCTCGACCGGAACACGGTGGTTTGCTCTCTCCAGGTTGGTGGAGAGTTCTTGCCTCAAGTGGCGGAGTTTAAGTATCTCGGGGTCTTGTTCTCGAGTGAGGGAAAAAGGGAGCGTGAGATTGATAGACGGGTTGGTGCAGCGGCAGCAGTGATGCGGTCGCTGTATCGGACCGTCGTGGTGAAGAGAGAGCTGAGTCACAAGACAGGGCTCTCGATTTACCGATCGATCTACGTTCCCACCCTCACCTATGGTCACGAGCTTTGGGTAGTGACCGAAAGGATGAGATCGCGGATACAAGCGGCTGAGATGAGTTTCCTCCACAGGGTGGCTGGGCGCACCCTTAGAGATAGGGTGAGGAGTTCGGTCATCCAGGAGGAGCTCGGGGTGGAGCCGCTGCTCCTCCACATCGAGAGGAACCAGCTGAGGTGGCTCGGGCATCTGATCCGGATGCCCCCTGGACGCCTCCCTGGGGAGGTGTTCCAGGCATGTCCTACCGGGAGGAGACCCCGGGGAAGACCCAGGACTCGCTGGAGAGATTATGTCTCCGGTCTGGCCTGGGAACGCCTCGGGATCCATTGTATATATAATGAACAGATCAAACCCACAATGTAAACTTCACTTGTCTTCATGGTCTTCAACAACAGAACTTGACTGCTCGTCCAAAACAAAAAACTCCTTTGGCATTGGTTTTGCCTGCGTTTAGCTCCGGTTAGCATTTGTTCGTTAGCCTCTTAGTAGCGTTCGGATTCAGCGCTGTGATTTGAGGCCAAGTGTCTAGCTTTATTGCTGCGTCTGAGTCTGTTGGTGCATGCGTTGCAAACTGCAATTCAATGGTCATTTTTCTTGACGGAGAAGTATTGCCAAACGACCGCCATTGTGGCTGTCTGGCTCTAATGTCTGCAGAGAAATGCTTGCTTTGTATTGTCATTTTTATATTGTGATGCAAAATATTAACATTTCACATCATCTATAAATATAAATAACATATTAATGAAATAAATTGGCTTATATTTGTCATTTGATCGGCCGATCATGCTGCCGTCATAAATGCCCATATGGTAAATCGGCCGATCGTTCGGTGCAGCCCTCGCTGCCCCAAGCTGGAAGCGAACTTGCAACCTCCTGCAAGCACATACAGAACATATGATATACAGTAAAGACGCAACTTCTCCATGGCAAAGCTTAATAAACCATTCTGCAGGTGGTTAATTTTAATATTTTCTCCGTCCCGAACACACATCATGTGACTTGGATAGCTTCAAAATAACTTCAGTTACGCATATTGGACACTTGTAACTCAGGTTCACATCCCACGCACGCACACTTGCCAGCTGAAGGGGTCAGAAGAAGGAAAACATCTTGTCAACAGTGGCAGAGAAAAGGTTCAAATGGATATTCCTATCAGCTGATCAACTATCAGCAGAAATGTGGAACCATTAATGTCATATAAATTATACAACACTTTCATATGCCAGTACAGCGCAGCAGAGAAACTAAGAGCTCTACTGTATAAACTCCAGCCTCAGTAGCATCATTGCGAGTTCAAATGTACACAAAATGCAACGGAACCTTCTCAATCTGGAAGTCATTATGATCTCTTTCCATCTGAATACATTCCATTTGTTTTCCACACTCAGTGATAGCTCAGGTATTATGTAAGGCTTTCTCAAATAGAGGTCAGTTGCGGTCTTCTGAGCATCCTTGACAGCACCTGGAAACAACCTATCTCCCCAATCCTCGCAAGGAACCGTTGAAATAATACAGTTAATCGTCTCTTCGTGATATCGACTCTCTGTGCTGCGGGGCCTTCTAGTATGTGCGCATTAGTCTTCCTAAACCAAGGTGTCATGTAAATTTATATGGTGGTTTGGGAGTCCTTCCAGTGTGGCGGCTGGCACTGGAGGTATTGCATGTCAAATACGACAGTAGTGAAATGTTGTGGTCTGGGCTCATCAGGGATACAGATGGAGAACAGGCACTCCGCTGCTGAGTCGAATCCCTGCCTGAAAACTGAACGGAGAAATAAACTGTGCACTTCTGTGAGTCATTTTCTTGGCATCTCTCATCAGAGGTTCTGCTGAGTCATTTGAATTTTAACTTAATGAAGCAGCTCAGTTTGGGATTTTAATTCTCGCAATTTCACACTTCTGCATCTGTCATATCAGCTCTTCCTCAACAACTACTGGACGTTTTAAAAAATGGGAAGCATATGGTTGGCCTTGAATCTTTAACTAGAACATCAACTTACTTCATTGTAATTAAAGAAGGGTTGTCAATGAGGCGTATCTGCCGCCCATCGAGCCTTCAAGTCCAAAACCATGGTTCTCAATTGGGTCAGATAAGGGTGGTTTAAAAGGTGCCCAAAGGGAAGGCACTCACCATTCACCTGTTGTATCACAAGCTTGGAGCATGCCTGTATGAATCATGTTCCAGAACTGGGGTGTGTAACTGGTCCTCAAAGGGCCGCAGTGGGTGCACGCTTTTGTTCCAACCAGTCAAGAGGACACCTTCTCACCAGTCAGGAGTGTGAAGGTTGTAGTTGAGTTGGAGTTGGAGTTGGAGTCCGTCTAGTGCTGCTTGTTTCAGCTGGCATCAGGTTGGTAAATGTGCTTGCAGGGTTGGAACAAAAGGTCTCCCCTACTGCAGCCCCTTGGTCGACCTGTTCTGGAAGGACGTGAAATTCAGTCACCTGTGAGAACCACTGCCCCTCTGCATCAAAAGAAGCAGGGAATGCTATGGTGTCACGCTGACTCCGACACGTCTCCCTGGGCACGACCTCGCCCTGGTAGACCCAGACACACTGGAGGTCTCTCAGCTCTCATACTTTGACTTCTCCCTCTCTTCTCTGCTTCTCGCTTTGTGCACCAGTTAGTATTCTGTTGCCACGTACCCTGTCACCTAGCAAGATCATCCAGCTGTGAGATTTCAAATACCGAACTCTCACCCTTGGAGACTTTACTAATCTCCTGAAGAGGAATGTTGGATCTCAATGCCCATCTGGACACATCGCTCTTGTTTTGGTTTTCTCACCTGTTGTTTCACCATTGAAAAAAAAACAGATTATCCAGAGAAATTTCGCTGTTTCACGCATATTACATCCACAGATGCAGAATCTAATGAAGAAGATCTTAGATGGACTACCTTGAGGGCAGTGGAATATCCAGGATCTTGCTCAAGATGAACTTTGCAAACCTCCCTACTGTCTAAACAAGGAGCTACAGCTGAACAGCTGTCTTCAGCAGGCTGAAAACAAAGTCAGTCCCAAGTTTTCAGAAGCCTGCTGGGACAAGCGGGCATTCATGTCTACTGCAGCTTTATTCAAATGAAAGAGATTTTGTGTTTTGGCACATCTGCTTTTGATAACACAATAATGTGTGTGGCGACGCGAGAGTGATTTGGTTAGCACAGCTGAGGTGTAGATGGCTGTGCGGATGAGATGGAAAATGCTTTCGGTGCCTCATCTGTCTTTTCTAAGTGGCCTCATGCAGACCTCCAGTTGACATCCACTCCTCAGTTTGGGAGAAAACTTTCCATGTGGCCAAACCGTAATTGTCAATCAGATGTTTTTCCATGTGGGCCTCAAGGTTGAACCCAGTCCAGGGGCTTTCACTGTCATAGTGAGTCATTCTCTCTGTCTCATCTTCAAACCCCAGTCATGTTCTACAACTTCCATGTTTAGAAACATGAGAACATAATGGGGCATTAATGTTGCTAAACCATCGCAGCCATGTGTTTTATCCAAGGTAATGGCACTTTAAGGGGTTTTGTTGTTGTCAAACAGCATGGCTGCAACAATGAAAGCCAAAGCCTTCAGAGCAAAGTCACTAAATGTTACCTGTGCGCAGTGAAATACACCACTTGTCAAACTCTTACAGGCAACATGCAGTTTCAGCCGCTCCCATGAGACCACGCTGAAGCCCGACCGAGATATCTGGTGCCAAAGATGCTGCGTCCAGATCCACTCTGAGGCGGCAAAATATTTAGCTGGGACTGATGGAGTGTTTGCTTCCTTGAGTTCCACGTTACATAATCACTTTAGAGGCTGCTATCGAGAGGAGGACGTTGATTAATGGCACGGTGACAGAGCGCTTTCACAACAAAGGAATCCTCTGGAGCACAGGGTCTGCCAAAGATAAATAAAGGTATTTTGATCCCCCGGGAATTTGATCTCACATCTGTGCAGCAACTGTAAAACAACAGCTGAAGGACAATGACTAGTGGAAAAGTGGCGAGTTCTCGGGACTAGAGATTTTTCTCCGACTAAACGGGTTACACAATATTGTAGTGTCAGTCATCTGTGCGTAGACTTAGCTTAGCTTGGATTGGTGGTGAAGCAGCATTTTGAATTGGTTTGGTTTTATAACAGCAAGTGCAGCGGAAACAGTCGTGCAAACGTGATCAAAGTCCCTGTGGCCTTGCTCGGCTCCAGCAACAAAACATCCAGGGGTTATCCCTGCGCTCACTAGCAGCACGGCCAGGTTAAACTTGGCCAGTGGATCCACACAATCCCGCTGATTTTTTTCTGTTCTTTCCATCTGGATGACCTTAGATGTTTGATTCGGACATGGGAGTTTTGAGCACATTGGCCAGATTATTCATCTTGTTTTTGTTGAGTTAGTCTCCAGCTGTCTTCTGAGCTTGGACGCACCATGTGACGGCTCTGTCCGTGTGCAGGAAACCACTTAGAGAGAAGCCTCGAGACACATGCTTGCTTGCAATTCCAGCACCTCCACTGACTTCCTTCACAGGTTCAGAGTCAAAAGTGCTCCTGAGATCTTGCTAGCAGGATCAATGTCCCTCTACTCCTCCATCCATGTTCGCTGGAGTGCAGTTCAGGAAATAATTGTATTTAGAGATAATAGTCCAACAGTGCATTACAGGTTATGAAATGTGAACCACAGGAGGATTATTCACATCTCTACCTCAGTTTTACCTGTATCATGCAGAAAACTATGAGCGGACTTCAATGAAATATTTCAGGAGAGGTTCAAATGGGAGGAGAAGCCAATGACTGTCGAAGTTCTGCCGACTTTTGTTGCTTAGATTTGTGTGAACACGTACCAGAACGTTGCAGTCCCAATGGTTTTAATTTAAATAATGACATGCATGATATTTCAAATTCAGTTACATAGAAACAGCTTGAGTGAGTGTTATTACTACAAACTATTGAGGAAATGTTCCAAAACCCAAAGCCAACACTCAGGACTACAGAATACCAGAAGTGATAAAAATAGAGAATAAATATGAAATACACTAAATGGAAATAAAAATGGAAAAATAAAAATAAATACATTTGGAAAGAAAAGAAATCTGCTTAAATTGAAATATATATGATCACTTTTATTAATTTCATGTTTATTTTTCCACTTTTATTTCCTCATTGAGACCAGTTTCCATGTGTATTTTTTAAAGAACGTTTTATAGCTAGAAATGGCAAAAAATAAAGAATGATTTCTCATAGTGATGAAATTGGGACTAAAACCGATATCACCAGTTTACAGGAAGACTCAAGATAGCAAATCCATTTTTTAAAAAGAGGATTCGACACGTTGATGACCACAGCTAAACCACCAGACCTGATCTCATCTTATGTTCACGACAGCGTGTGGCACAAGTGCCTCACCACACTGTTCCATTACAAGTAGGCCAGCAATCTATTTTAGGTACGACATGTCTACCAGAAGTGGGACAAAAGTATGAATTAAACACTTGAGAGTCAAACATTAATGAAATCAAATAGGAAACCAGAAATATTTCAGAGAAACGTGGAGCTGGTGACGAAGAGTGACAGACACCAGATCAGGCGTTTGATCAGGCATCAACTTCTAATGAAAATCGATAAGCGGTCCGAAACTGTTGTTAGGGTTAGGGTTAGGGTTAGGTTAGGTTAGGTTAGGGGTAGGGTTAGGGTAGGGTTAGGGTTAGGGTTAGGTTAGGGTTAGGGTTAGGGTTAGAGGGTTAGGGTTAGGGTTAGGGTTTAGGGTTAGGGTTAGGGTCAGGGTCAGGGTCAGGGTAGGGTTAGGGTTAGGGTTAGGGTTAGGGTTAGGGTTAGGGTCAGGGTCAGGGTCAGGGTTAGGGTTTAGGGTTAGGGTTAGGGTCAGGGTCAGGGTCAGGGTAGGGTTAGGGTTAGGGTTAGGGTTAGGGTAAGGGTTAGGGTCAGGGTCAGGGTCAGGGTAGGGTTAGGGTTAGGGTTACGGTTAGGGTTAGGGTTAGGGTCAGGGTCAGGGTCAGGGTCAGGGTAGGGTTAGGGTTAGGGTTAGGGTTAGGGTTAGGGTCAGGGTCAGGGTAGGGTTAGGGTTAGGGTTAGGGTCAGGGTCAGGGTAGGGTTAGGGTTAGGGTTAGGGTTAGGGTTAGGGTTAGGGTTAGGGTCAGGGTTAGGGTTAGGGTTAGGGTTAGGGTTAGGGTTAGGGTTAGAGGGTTAGGGTTAGGTTAGGGTTAGGGTCAGGGTCAGGGTCAGGGTAGGGTTAGGGTTAGGGTTAGGGTTAGGGTTAGGGTCAGGGTCAGGGTCAGGGTCAGGGTAGGGTTAGGGTTAGGGTTAGGGTTAGGGTTAGGGTTAGGGTTAGGGTTAGGGTTAGGGTTAGGGTTTAGGGTTAGGGTTAGGGTTAGGGTTCCAAATACCAAAGTGGATCCTGATCAGTGTGATCGATGGCAGATCATTAAACATTGCAGTGGAAACACTGAAAATATTCATCTCTGGAGTTGCTCTATTTTCAAGTCCACACATCCACTAAAAGTCTTGGCCTGAGACGCATCCATCTGTCCTCTTGAGGCCAGCGTACGTCAGCGGGCCAGTGAGGATTCACACACATGTCCGCAGACTGATCTTCTCTAACTACACACTCCAAAGAGACTCTGCCACAATGAGTGACTGAGTCGGTGAAAACAAACGTCAAAGTCAACCACCATTCCTAAAACATAATTTATGGTTCTTGGATAGACAAGAGCAAAAATGTTTTTCTGTCGTCTCACCCTGCAGACGGCTTGTTTGAAACTCAGTTTAAATAGAACGGCACTTGTAAATACAGACGTCCACCCACAGTAATAATGAGTGAGTGTAACTTGCGCACAGTATATAAAAAAAGGCGAATATGGTCAGTGTTTTATAGCATGAAAACACAGTGGCTGTCTGGTGCAATAAAACATCAAGTCTACATCGTCTATATGGTCTAAGTCAGGTCAAGACAGGCTCACAGAGGAGGTGAGCATGAGGACACACAAAGACTGTACGTCTTAACATGAACATTAAGGCAGCTTTAAAGAGTAGATGGTGGAGACAGAGATGGACAAAGCTTGGCCCGGGGGTCACATTCGGCCCTCGTGAGGTCAGAGCGAAAGCAATACTACAATTTGAGTTGTAACCAAAATAAAAAAAATTCTCTAGTTTATTTTCTTTTCTGAAATTCTTTTAATGAATAATATTCAAGTATTTCTGTCCCTCAAAATAAATAGGTAGAATTACCTTTGTATAGAAAATACCTTTGTATATCATATTTATTTGCTCCATAGCCAAGTTATTCACCACTTAAAAAGACCTGCCATTCAGTATGTATTATTTAATATTAATCATCTTTAAATCAAATTTAATAATACGTGGTCAAATAACCTACTTTAAACATATAATGTGGTGTAATTACACTTTATACATGTCACAAAATGTAACTTTCTTTTAAGATTATTTTTCTTTTGTTCATTTTAAAAAAGACTACAAAAATGGCTGACAGGTCACAAACAATGGTTCCAGTGTTCATGTTTCTATTTCAAATAATCCAAAATATTGATCGCATATTTGTTGACGCACACTCTGACTCCAGCAGAGGGCGACTCAGATTCTGAGACGGGTGCCAATATTCGGATACAGGACGATGGCAAGAGATAAAAAGTTTGGGCCTCAGGAGCCCAGCATGGTGTGGTTAAAGATATCTGCCCCGGTGCCCCACATGTGCGACACGCTTGACAAGAAAGGGGTTAACATTTTGTGTTGCATAGAGAAAATATAAAAGAAGCATCCAGCTTTTCGGTCTGGGAATGAAGCATTTTCTCAGAGCCCCTGCGGCACCACTACGCAATAGGCAAGGGATTTTTCTAACAATAATAAATGCACCGCAACTTGGGACTCCTCGCCCGAGTCCCAGGCTGCGGCATTTATCTTGGCGAGAGCTGCCGCTGCCAACGTAAAAGCTGACTGCACACTGGCCTCAGAAACATGTGAACTGTGACCTCCAAGTTTTATCTGAGGGAGAGATTTTATTTGGCACATTCAGCACCAGTCTAGTGATATGAAACTGGCAGTGCAAAACACCAGACAGCTGGGATTCTGACTGTTATAATCGCATCATAAAATATTCCAATGGCAAGTCTTGCAGAGGAGCAAACCCACAGAAACCAGTGGACTTGTTATACAGAGGGAAATCGTCATGCAAGACTTTTATCAGCGCTGACTCACTCTGCCCACGTCATGCTCAAATCTGAAGTCGGCCTTGTGATCTCCCCTCCCCTGGACACGTCTGGAAACCCCCTGTGATGCGTGTCTACGGGAGAACCCTCCACGTCACAGAGGGATGACGAATTACCATGAGTATGACGCTCCACCAACAGAACCCTTTTCCTGTCACTGTTCTGTCGTCTTTTCTAAGACAGACTGCAGTGCAACAGTACCGCAAGCTCTATCACTTCCATTTGTCCATACCGATGCGAGCTGCGTGACCACCACTAAGAAGTTCCATCCCTTCTCATGCCAGGTGATCGCACCCCCCCGCCTCCGGTCCATCTTTTGTTTTCTTCTATTGTCACCAGACCGAGCTCCTCCACAACCTTTGCCACATCGTATCCATGCCAAACACTCTGCCCCAACCACAGGAATGTAGATATTATGAAAAGATTCAATACGCATAGCCAAGGCCAGTCTGGTTTTTGTGCGTCTATTTTTCTTTTTTTTTAGTTATGAAATCGAAATCCTTTGTGTTTCAAAACAGACATACTCTATTTTTTATTGAGTTTCAAATTGAAATGCAGCAATGGTGAAACCCCTCAACATCACGTTCCTCAAGGTCTGTTTTTTTTTCCATGGCAGCACACGGCTTTTGCCCAAAGTTGCAGTTGGTGGTAGCAGGTAAGGATCAAGCTTTCTCTGAACAAGACTGGCGCTGGTTTCCATCCCAGGTGGGAGCAGATCTCCTGCAGCCTATTTTAAAGGAGTCTTTGTTTTTCAGCTCCTACAGTGGCGGTTGCCGGGACGATTTATGACCCCCCCTCCTGGACCCATCACATATTGTGCTCTGCAGATGAAGAGAGGCCGTCTGGTATTAAAGAAGGTGGAAGGAAACGAGCTGGCATCTCCGCAGGCTTTGATTGCTCGAGGAATGTTGATGTAGTAAAGCAGAATATTGCCATTGTCTTCAAACCAGACATGCTTTCAATTTTGTTGTGGTTATTTGAAGGATATTGAGTTGGTGAGTTTTAGGTCCATGCAGGTTTGTGGAAAACATCATATAAATATACATGTTCACCTTGACACCCATTACCATCAGCTTCAGTATAACAGTGTTTTTCAACCAGGTTGCCGGGAGAAAATGATCCAATTTCACCTCATTTGTGCGGAGAGAGAGGTGGGCGATAGGATGACATTAAATTGTAACATTTAGAAGGTGTTGACCAGCAACCAAGGTGAGGAGATCACATGGATTCACTGACATTCTTTCTATCCACTCTACTGTTCCAACTGTACTGTTTGAGTTCCAGTGTGTTGATGCACTGATCTATCCGTCAGTCAAAGCAGCGCTGCTGTGGTGCGCGGCGCTCCTCTTCCCACACACTCACAGCCAAGAAGCCGCTCACATGCGCAACTTCCTGCTGTTTTTAAACCTGATGCATCTCTAACTTGACCACACACTTTCACCACAGAACCATGGAGGGAGGGATCCTTGTCAGACCCGCTATGCCAAAGACTGTCTGCACCGCAGAGCTAACAGCTAACGTGACGTCTCACTGCAAAACTTTATTGATACTCATGGACTGTCAAAGTTTGCTTTGTGGTTTAAAAGTTGGCGAAACACTAAATGCACAACAAAATAAATGTGTTCCAAAATGTGAAGAGAGAAATTTTCATGTTCTCGTGAAGCAAGTTCAGGCAATGAATGCTGAGGGTTTGTCTGGAAACTCAGAACTATAATAAAATCACGCAAAAGAGAAGAGATAAAACTAAAGCAGTTATTTAAAGCCATATCAACCGAGTGTCAGTAGCTACAGTTTTTCACAAATGAATAGGGATTTTCTATTGGGCATTAAGCACAAGTGCACATTGGCCCAGGTTCCTTTGGTGGTGAGCCTCAGGATTTTTTCAATGAACCAAGGGTGGCGTGGTTTGAAAAAGGTTGAAAAACACTGGACACACAACCATGGAATCCTGTTCCTAGTTGCTTCACTCACTAGGACTCAGTCATTTTGCATCAACATCCTGCTGGGTTGAATTAAACTGAAACAAACAGATGAACATTGCTGTTCTATAGGGCCTTGCTGTGCCATTACAACTGCGAAGCGCTTGCTCCTCCGGACTGATCCACAAAGACAGGAATGTGAGTGGTCGTCTGAGTATGTGCGCTCTGTGATGGTCTGCTGGTCAATGTGTCTGCCCAATGGCCATTTGGCACGACGGGCTTTGCCTGGCCTGAAATTGACTTCTTAAGATTTCATAACAACAGTCATCTGGGGTTCCAATTCAAGTGATGCGTCAAGTACCTGGATGGCCTCGAAACAGTTGGAACCAAAGTCTCCCACACAAGCCGAGATGCCGTGCACAAGCGGCTGGACCAATCGGACTGAAGCCTGAATGAGTCGCAGGATTAGCCACAGCTCTTTGAAGGACTGCGGCAAATTTGAATCTCTTTTATCTCAAGTCTTCCCTGTTGCATGATCAAAAACGGCCCATCTAGCACAACAATGACAAACCCACAAGTGGATCCATGTTCCCAAACTAAGAGCAGCAATTAGTAACGCAGCTTCAAAAGAACCCGACAGCCATTGTTTCTGTCTACTTCGGTTTCTCTCTGTGATGTTAGATGACCAAATAGGGTTGTGAGTAAGCTCTTTGTGAAGTTCTCGTAACAAGGATGTCTATATTTAGGCTGCTTCCAATGAAGATTTACATAATGGGGTCGTCGCTGACAACCCTCTAAACAAGCCCGGATGTTGGAGGACTCACTGACATTTCCATCTCCAGTCTTTAGCTTTGTGTTGGTGAAAGCTGATCAATGGGCTGTGAGGCTTCTGCATGTGTTTCGTTTTCAGACTCACACACACTATAGATTGTGCTTGGCATCAAAGCTTTGTGTAACCGCTCCAACCCGTGCTGCTTGACCGAGCACCCTCAGCACAGACTCCTCATCATCATCATCGCCCTGACAAACAGCCTTTGTTTCCTCTGGTGGGGGGCATGGAGGGGGGTTCCCTTCCTGTTCAGCCACATTTGAAACAGAGTCCAGAGGGACTGGAGCCAGGTATTCACTTTGGCCACGCATGCCAAGACACAAAGAAGGCTGACTAAACGAATTAGTGGAGAGGGTCCATTACTGACCGAAGCATCGCTGCATGAATGGACGGGAGGTGTCACTGCGGCATCGGACCAACCTGGTGCCAGCTGTTCTTCAAAGTGCATACTGCTTATTTATTCTTTACTCACGGGTTCTTCGACTTTAAAGAAATGGCTCGTCTCTCCACAACATTCTAGAAGAGGCATGTGTTGGTGGAGGCTATCGCTTGTTGTGTTTGTCACCCAGGGGATGGACGTCATCTTAACGTGGGCAAACTGTTCCACAAGCAGTGAATCATCCACGGTGAGGATCAACACCAGCCACTTTTCTAAGGAAACTAATGTATAGTCCGTTGTTAACTGCCGGTGACTCAGTCGCCTGAGTAAAGAGTTCCTGTACTCCAAAAATATACATACTGTAAAGTACTATTAAGCAATCAACCAATGTTGCACAATAACGTGTGGCTTGCGATAAATACTAAGAATTTTAAGACATAATTCCTTTAAGTTTAACAGTGATTTCTGTTGGGTCCATGTTCATAGGAACTCCAATGGAATATTTAGTTGGTTGAACATAAATATAGCACAAATTCTTGCTCTATATTTCAGTCGTATTCCAGCGGTTTGGATGACTGAGATTGAACATCAACACCACTGAGTGGTGGTCGACAGACTTTAACTTCTTCTAACCAGACAGTGACCTCTTAAATCTGAGGGGAGAAGATCTTTTTCTCGAGGGGTTGCAGAGGTTTTAGAGATCCAATTGGAAAGGAGAAAATTCCACCATGGAAAATGAACAGGTTTATTACCTGTTGAAATGCAACCCCTTTTTTTTCAAATATTGGTGGATGAACTAAAAAAGGAATCATCCCAAAAACACCAGAACCTGAGTTTCCACTACAGCGGGAGTAAAACATTCATCACATCAGAGCATCCGTGGTTTATCAGTGAAGTGAGTTGTCAGGACGGGATTAACTGTAACTGAACGTCTGCCCGAACCAAGCATGTGTTCCCTCTTTAATTGTATTCTTACTCTCAGTGATCCGATCTGGATGAGTTTGTAACCAACAGATGTTTGGAATGGAGCGAGAACGTCCACTTGAGTGTGAAATGAGATATCAAGGGTCACGATCCCCGAGTTTCATTCGCCAAGTTGATTCTTTTTCTTTGAATTGTTCCATTATCTTTGGCAGGTTTTGTTCGTGGTCCTTGAAGGAAATGGATTACATGGGTGTATTGTTCAATTAGATTTAAAATGCAAGTATTCATGAGGGAGCAACGTGGTTGGATAGTCTTCCAAGGACGGCGGTCAAACTCTGGGTGGCCTCCATTTGAATTTTCTCCATGGTTCTCTGGATGTTTTATGGAACATGAGGTCACAGCCACGGATTGAACTTGGTTCCTCTTTATTTTCTCTGATATGGCACCTCGAAATATGAGGTATGGAAGTTATAATTTGTGCTACAGGACACTGACTTTTAGAGATCTAGTGCTTCACTCAAGTAAAATGCTTTTGGATTATTCATCCTCAAACCTTTTTCGGCAGCTCTGCCTGACCAATATATTCATTTTACAAACTAGAGTTCAGAAACAAAAACCTTTTTTAATCGCACAGTTTAAGGCTTTAACTTAAATGTTGAAGTAGAGCTACAGAAAGAAAAGACCTGCAGCATTTTGTCATCACGTAACCAATGTACCAGTCTGTCAGTGAAGGAGTTGCGTGCGGTGTGATAGAAGCTTTGGACGTCTCTGATCACTCTCATATGATTTTTTTTTATCGACACACATCCATTTGTCTTACTTAAATATCCAGTGGTGAACAAATATTCAGGTGCTCCTTGCATTCCACTGTGTGCCAATTGTCAAGGAATGTGTGTGCACGGAACCCAAGTGCAAGTGGTAACCAACAGCTGAGGCTCAACCGTGAGAATGAAAGTTAACAATTTACAAATTCACAAAATAACACTAGAAGACAGAGGGAAGAACCGAGCATGAAGGAGACCCGAAGAATGAATGGACCTCAACACAAAGAAACTACGAAGATCCTCAAGGATAAGCATAGACCAGTGAACTACAACGGAAAGTAACATGGTGGACAGAAACTCTGACTCAGGTGAGGAATAAGGAACAAACTTGGGAGAGTGATGAAAACCAGGGAGAACAATGTGAGCGAGAACAGGAGGTGCAGAACAGAACTGACTCACAGATGCACTTAAAGCTATTAAAGCTGAAGAAACACAAAGAGAGAATGAGACAAAAATAACCAAGAAAGAGCCAAGTCACCTGTAACGGAGCCACATGGACCTGGCGCACCTCTCTGGAAGAGCTGGGGTTTCGACAGGTGTATTGATGATGTAAAGAATTTGTCAAACAATGAACAAAAAATGTGTGTGTATAATGTAGCCTGAACTGGGAACTGTCTTGCCCCAAGAGAGGAATGTGGTGCTTCAGGACATTACCAACGAGGAGACATTGCACAGCTGCTAAAGGTTCCATGTCTGGTTTAAGTCTGTTTCCTCCTCCAAACATAGGTCCACATAAGTGATCTACACCAGTTGCTCCTTTTTGCTTTTATCTCCTTTTCCTTCCTTGCTTCTCCTTCTCCCTCCTTCATTTGCTGTCCTGCTCTTTGACAATAGAATTTCCTCACACGAGAATCAGAACTCATTTTCAGAGGGAACAAAACAATCTCAGATGATCAAAGAAACACAAGTTATGACATTTTATTTGTGCAAAAAAAAAAGACATAATCCATTGAGACCAGTATAAATACAAACATACAGTACAAGAGCATTGAAATAAACTCAGAAGATTAAATCATGCTGCAGTTTAAAGTCAAATGTTTATTTACAGTTTGCACATGTTTACAAAACTAGTTCCTGTGAATAGACCAGGACTGTGAAGCAGAGCAGAAGTACTGAGGTAGAGAAAGAAGAGACTAGGGTTCTCTTGTTCTTATTTATTTATTCTTTAACTATTTTAGATTCCTGTGTTGGGGTGATCTATTTGGAAAAGAAAATGCTCCTTTGAATGATGTGGCAATGTGAAGAAAGTGCATGTGACTGAAGTGAAAGCCCTAGAAAAGATGCTACTGGCAAAATGGGTGATTTTCCAATGTAAAGAGTGACACATTCAGTTGTCTTAGGTGGGAGAGGAAGGAGAAATCTGCAATAAAAAATAAATACATATAAAATATATACATAAATAAAAAGCTGGGGACTGGTAGAATCACACCTGCGGTTTGGAACCCCCAATTTCTAAAATTTGAAATCTGATTAGACTCTTGAAAAGATGTGGAATATGCAGCTGAATGGAGACAAAAAAATCCATAATAAAATGACATTATCTTAACAAATATAATGCTATGTACAGATCGATTAAATACAGTGTGAACATCTCAGTGAACTAATTTAGGGAACACCATTTTAAGAAACCCAATTTTGAGATCCAGCCTCAACAGTTCACCGATGAAGAGTATAAAAATAGTGTTTACTCACATATCAAGCGCACATTTAAACAAAATCTGTTTCAACTAGGGACTTGCTGATTAGCTGCTGAATTAAAGGAACAAATTAAAGTGAGTCTTTCATCCTCCAGAGTCAGGTGACAGCCCCGCAAGTGAAGGTGGGATTACTTTACTTGGCTGGGTTATTCATGCCCTCGCTGCGAAGACACGGAAGGATCCGCCCTCTGAGTTGCTCTTGCTGCAAGTGGATTGGAGAGAGAGAGTAATGTTTAGGTTACAAACAAGAATAAAGGCAGTCTAATCTCATCTCATCTGATCTAAAAAGGTGGAGATCAGTCGCTGCCATTCAGATTCAGATTCAGATTCAGAGTGCACTGCCATCACAAGAACAGGGCAAAAGTTCGAAAATGAATTCATTCCTGAACAAAACTCGCGAGCTATTTTTTCAGGTCAATTCTCTCACACTCTTTTTCTTTCTAAATTGGATTCTTTAAATTGTTGTTTCTGTCCCACAAAATAAATAAACAAAAGATGATGACGGATGAACTAATACAATAATCCATCAATTTATTATAAGCATATAATGCCATGGCCAGGCTTTTAGCAAGGACTTTGAAACAGGGTGTCCATTCCCCTCCCGACATGCCATGTCAACCACTGACTTCACAACTTGCTTTGTAAAAAAAAAAAGACCTATTTGTACAAAAATAACTTTGTATAAAAACAAACATCTGAGTCAAATAACACAGATGTAACACTTTCAGATGCAGGAGTCTCCTGGGCAGTTGTTTAACTTGGCTGACCATAATTTAAAAAAATGCACTGTAAATATATCCATCATGATACTGTCTGTTAATACTAGTTATCACGTCTGCAGTTTTGTTCATGCATGCATTTATGCAAGATAAGCATACAGTAGTATCAGCTGTGTGACAGTGATGGTTTTCTAAACTTTCACATATATATATATATATATATATATATATATATATATATATATATATATATATATATATATATATATCCATATACGTATATATACTATGTGAATGAAGAGAAGATACTATTTTGCTCGTATTTGGCAAAAAGTTGGGAAGTTATCTGCGTTTCCTGCTGTCATCAGTGTCAGACATCGAATCTAAATAGAGCGAGTGTGGAGAACCGTGAGTTTACAAAGAAATGTAATAAAATGCTGAATAAAATGTGGCGTCCAATTTCTCATGTTTTGCAGTTTAAGCCCTCCCCAGCACACGCAGACACCTCTCCAGCTAAAATCTTGGTCATGGCGTCATCACACTCCCTATTTCATAATATTTAAGTCACAAAACTGAAGTTTGGTTAAGGATTACTTTTCTTCTGTCTTATGGCTTGATGATGCTCCTCACAGGGAAGAATGGCTCACCCATGCATGACATGGATGTATACAATGAAAGTAGTAAAGAAAAGGGTCACTGAGGAGCAGCGGCTGCTGAATCTCTCTGCCCACTTTACAGTAAAGATGGTGTCATCGAAGAGGTTTAGAGGGCGGGACACGACTGTAAAGTGACTGCTAGACCTGGAATCAAAACTGGTGAAGACAGTGAAGGGCTCCTACCAATTTGGAGGCGGCAAAAAAGTGTTCTCTGCTGAGTCGAATCTTGGTGAAGGCTTTCATTTCCACCATATTTCGACACATGATTTGAAATACATTGGCAGCACGAGTTGTTCAGTTCATTTCACACCAACCAAGACTCGGCAGACCAATCGGTGAAAGACGAGCGCTGGCCTGCCTCACTATGAAAACATCCACCAATGGAATTATGACTCACTGTTGCCACCGAGCCTGCGCTGACGCGCGCCTTCGCCAGCTATGCTGATGACTTTCTAATTAGTTCATTAGCTGAGAGGCGCTGAAACGCCACCATCATCAATAATCCGGATTGTTTTGAGCGAGCGGGATCGGGTCGCACTTAATTATCGGAAGAGGAAAGGTCCAGCAAAGCGGTGGACGTAGTTTCCATCCTCGCCTTCGTTGCTCTGCATTATGTTTCACTGAATGGTCCGATTTTTTTTGGGGGGGGGGGGGGTCCATTCAGCACAGTCACTTGAGAAGCCTGGTTTAAGCAAGCAAAGACCCCATGTGTGGGCGACCCAAACGTCAAACCACACTATTACTCCAACAAGCCCACATGCCAGCGGAGCCCACCGCAAGGACCTCTTTAGAACCACAGAGGTGTTCGTTCTGAAACATGTTTGGAGCCTGCTGCACGGGATGTGTGTGGAGGAAAGGGTCTTACAGTGGTTAAATATGCCTGACACATTCCATGTGTTATCAGCTTCTGGTGCACAGGCTATGAAGGAAATCTCTCTCCTTCAGACACTGGTGCGCCGTTGAGTGACGGGTTCAGGGTGAGAACAGGAGCACTCGGGTTTGAGATGGTGATGCACAGTCTGACAGACCAGAGAGAGAGGAGTATATGATGTTTGCTGATGATATAGTGATTTATTTTGCGTAAAGAGGAGGTGGTGGGAAATGAGAATGGAGATCAGTAATTCAGTTCATTGGTGAGAAGGGAAAGGGTTGAAGATGCTCAGGATCTCAGTGACTGGACAGATGGTTCACATAAGTGCAGAGGACAAGTTGAGCGACGAAAGTTGGACATGGAGGTACCACACGAAAGAAGAGGAAGACAACCGATGTGATAAATTACTACTGTGTCGTGAAGTAATAGTGTTAGTAGTTGTAAAGGTAGAATGTTTGTGTTCTATCATTTCGTTTGTATAGCGCAGGTAAATTCAGAAAATTTAGAGAAAATAAATTATCATTGATTTATTGTTGAAAGTCATTTTAAAATGCTTTTGTAAACACATATGATGAAAACAAATTGAAAACATGGATGTGGTTTTTCAGAGTGAAAAGGGTGAGTGAATAAGTTTAAATCAAATTTCTGTTCCTTCAGAAACTTTGGACTTGTTTTTTTGGGCTGCTCCCCTGTGACTGAGTTTGACACCAAGCTTTAAGAGCGACAATAAAGAATATTTGGGTGTAGACGCAGGTATTACCTTTCAGACTGGATGCCGTTTTTCAAAACACCCATGTAACTCTTTCTCTTGTCCAGTGGCAGGACGTCCACCAGGCCTCCGTCTGCTTTGATCACTCCGGCATGGATGGCAGATTTACAGATGCTGGAGTTCTGTCATGGTCAGGAGAAAATGAAGTGAGGCGACGTGCGCATGTTCACGCAGGACAGCGGCATCAGTGAGACTGTGTGTGAGGGGTCTCAAGATGGCAACAGTCTGGAGCCAAACCCTTCATCTTGCCAAAGCATTGAAGTGCTTATGCTTCTTATCTGAAACTGCAGAAGAACCTTCTGGGACCATTGTTCAGTCCAGTTCAGAGTTGTGAGACTGGTGTGAGCTCCACATCTGACCGACAGGAAAGTCTAAGTGGAGTCTTACTCCGCTGGTTTAGTCTGGAGTTGGGGCTGAATGTCAACATGATTTACCACCACACAAACTACTCAAATGGGGGTCTCTCCATGAGCAGAGCTCAGAACCAGGCTGACATGCATGTGTGCCCCTGACAGGCTGCGTGACATAAACACAAAGTTGAGCGTCCAGCTCTTAAACCTGTCAAGCACTTGTCTTTATCTCAGTTCATCTCAGTGGCTCAACCGCTTGTTTTCTGATGTGGGGAATATTTTTTAAATAAAGGTTTGGTTTTATGAACAATTAAAACTCCAGTCCAACTTGCTTTTCCATGCGTCACATCCAGTTTCAAGTCAGAACATGTAGCCATTTCCCTCTTTCAGGTTCATCTGGTATTTGCATCATTAACCCAACTGGTAAAGCACGATTTCGCAACACAGTGGGGTGATTCAAGGCTCCCTGGTGGAACATCATCGCAAGGAGTTCTGCAGACTCTCAACGGGAGGACAAGCAGCTGGACCACGGGGAAGTGAGAGGAGGATGTGAGGCCTGCTTCTGTGCCGCCGGTCATCAAGGTGAACACAAGTTCATCTCAAGCGACTCACAAACCGTGCTGTCAACTCTCCCATCCCTTTTCTTATGGGAGGATCATGAATCAGACGCACGCTGCACTTACGTCTGTGTAGATGTTGTTGCCGATCACAGGGGACCAGTACGATGGCTGCTGTTTACAGTCTGCAGGACAGATGACCCTGCAGAAGAAAAGTAGCATCAATGTGGTACAAACCATTCTACCAAACCCCAAATAGCTTGGATCCCATATCGCACAGCAACAGCTAATACTCTTAAAAGGAGCCCTTGAGAATAGTTCATTTTTTTGTGTTTGCGACTGAGTTGGATTTTATTTTGGAAAGGACCAACAGATCATGAGTGTGAGGGCGTTTACAATTGGCATCTACAACACTACCACTCAAGGTGGGAAGTTAATGCAACCTGGACAGAAGCTGAAATTCATTGGGGAGGAACTTTGGAAAATACAGATACAATTCATCTTGCTGACAAAAAAGGACAAGGAAAAGGCATTAGCTGCTGAAGCTAATTTTACAGTTATGGTTCGCGTGTTTAACCCCTCGGCTTTTGCATCCAAAGAGGCTGTTTGGGGTTTACACTCAGTAGAAAATCCCTAGAGCAATACGCACCTCGGGCAATGTGAGAAGGGCTTTTTGAAGGGGCATATTTCGGCGACTGTGGTGTAGCAGTCAGCTGATATTTCTGATGAAGAGAGAAGAGTGTTTAAATGTGCCGATGTAATTGTAAAACTCAGTCACAGCTCACCTTCCACCTTCGCCATCACGAACGCGTTGCCAGGCTTGTATTTACTGGAGAAGTAAAAAAATGATTGAAGACTTTGAAATCACGACAAAGGTAAAATTCAGACCTGAAAGACTCGACACCATTCTTGGTTGCTTTGACAAAGAAGGGAAGCTTTTCCGTTCTGGTGACGTCCACCAGGCCGCCCCTGTTGTCCAGGACGCCAAAGTGGATGGCAGCTCTGCAGATGCTCGATTGCTGGAATCATGGATTATATTTCAAAATCAGAAAGAAATCGAGTGTTTTTTTTCAGCAACTCACCGCATCGTAAAATAGATTTCCCCAAACTTTGCCTTTTTTATTGGCGCAGTCAGCGGGGCATTTGAATCTGTGCATGGCGAGAAAGATGTTAGGATATTTACAACCACTGACGGAGAAGTTTTGGACAAATCCAGACCTGTTACAGGTCGCTCCTCTGCATTTATCCCGCAGTCTGGTCTCACACTTGATATTCTGAGCTGCGAGATTCAGTGAGAGAGAAGATGAAATTCCTCATTCACTCTGGTTAGCTGTGGTTCCTGTCAAGATCCTGTGCTCACCAAGGAAGGTGCCGGGGGTCTTCGCAGGGGTGACTTTCGGAGAGGAGGGCTTGGCAGCTGGCTTCTTGGGTGGAGAAGGTTTTGGTTTGGGCAAAGGTTTGGCTGTGGTGCGAGGGACAATGGGAACCTGAGGCTTCTCCACCTCGTTCATGTCTTCTGTCTCCGATCGCTGTGGGTCAACTGAGCAGAAGGATGGAGGGTTAGACGAGCACCTGGATGAAGAACGAAAGCGTTGCTCACCTTTGTAGCAGAGATTATTTCTGCAGCCTCCGCCATAACTGGGAGGACACTGGGAGCAAGGGCGGCCATGTCGGTAAGGGGCCTCTCCGATCCAGTTACCCCTGCAGGTGTTCACAGTGACAGTTAACCAGAGAGATGATGTCCCACTGTGCACTGCAACAGTTAAAACTCATGAGTGCGCTTGATGATCGATAAAACAAACATCAAATTCAACAATCATTGCCAACACCAGTGATGCCATCATGTGTGATCATGAAATTACACTTTTAAAATGCACGGAAAATGTTGGTTTGTTGTGTATTATTTAATTTAAACCACATTCCACTGCCTCATACATTTCAAAATCTTCTTTCGATTCTGAAGTATTTTAAGGGAGAAGACATATTCCTAAAATATTAAGAAAAATAGTCAAACAAGAAAGTTATGTTTCAGTTGCATCATATTTAACAAAAACAATCCACAAGATAAAAATGTCAGCGACAAGAACAATGACACTTTTATAGTTTTGCTCTGAATCCAGGAGGGCCACATAAGTACAGTCAAAGGGCCGAATTGGGCCCCCGGGCCACACTTTGCCCTGTTCAGGCGCCCCCTGGAGCAGACAATTTCCCAGCCGGAGGCCTGATCTAGTGCTACGGACAGGTGGCACTCCGGTGCCGTGCATCCGGTTGGTCTCTTGCTGTCTGGGCCAGTGGGTCAACCTGCATACATCCCACAACAAAAGCCTTTTTAACTTCAGTCTTAAACACGCTCCCACTGTGCAGCCTGTACTGGTGTATGAGAGGTGTCGTACAAATAAAGTTTTGCTTTGATGGTGCGGCCCCCGCACCAACTGCTCCCTTGCAATTATTGCGCTTAAGCAACACAAAGAAATACTGCTCCACAGAGCCACAGAAAACACATCCTTTGTTGGTGAACCTGATATCTGGTGCTCTCGCGCTCCGTTTTCTCTCTCCTAATGTTTCTTTATAACAGCTCTACTCGCTGGACTGGAGGAATTTAACAGCCCCTCAAACGTCACATAAGGTCTCTGACAACCGAGGCTCAATCGATGCCACATTGCTCGGCAGCAGCTATATAAGGAACACACACTGAAGCATCTGTCTTTACTTTCAGCCGAACGAATGTAAACAAGAGGCCGGGGAGCGGAGGTGTTGAAGCAAAATGGGATATTTGTCTTACTTTGGGGAATAGTTGCACACAAGGTAAACGGCGTTCTCCCATATTTCCCCCCACACGTTCATCCGCGGACACACATGCACGGCGCAGCCCACTCTGCTCGTGGTTGCCCAGACCAGCTGTGAAAAGAGAAAGCTCGGCGTGAGTATTAATAAGATCTGAACAAAAACAAGACACACCGCAGCTTAGCAGTAGTGAAACACAGAGTTCTGGGGTCAATATGTCAGTTTGTTACGCGCAGGCAGCGTTAACTGAACCACCGGGACGTTGAGTTTCCGTAAATCTGAATATTCTAATCAGTCGTAAAGTTTTAGGATCTCACTGAGAAAGGGAAAACAAAAGCGTTCTGATGAATGACGTGCCATCTGATGGTGAATACCAGCGCCTTCCCAAACCTCCTGCCCACACTGCCTGCCCAGGAATGTTCTTTTTTTTTCTCTCTCCTGGGGTTGCTGAAAGCCGTAATGAGTCAGCACACACAGGTCTGACGTGCTGAGTGCTCGGTGTCGCTGCAGTCCGCAGACAGGTCCGACTGAAGTTACGAGAGACACAGGGGAAGAGACAGACAAGGCCGTGATGCTCGAAAGAATCCAGGTCAGTCAGTCAGGGCCGTCTGAAAATGACTTCCAGGTGCCAGGATTTGGTTTCAGGCTGAGGGCAGAGTCTGGGCATCTCTGTAACGTCAGGCCTGCAGCCGTAAAGACCGAAATGGGCTTCGTTTTGCTCCTAGCTTGTTCAGGTCACTCACGTCTGACACTCGAGACCAGACTCCTCGGACGCCCATAAATACATAGAAACGTAAGACATGACAAGCTGCTTTCCTGCCCGATGACAAATACGAATCAAACTTCATGTTTTCACCAACAGAAGCCATTTTGGAGAGAGAATAATAAATGGTTTATTATTGTATTGATCATCACTGAAGCACAGATGTGAAGGTTTAAGCTAAAGATTTTAGTGAAACAAAATAGCGGTGGGACATTAACAAGTTAATTATGATTAATTTATTACAAAAAAAAATAACGTTAATTTTTTTAAATCGCATTCAATGGTTTAATTTAATTTAATCTAACAGTTTGCTCTCCAGACAACAGGGAACCTTTGTAAGTGCAGGAGTTCCTGGTCCACTGATCACACTGATGCACAAGACACGTGGCAGCTAGGATGAGAACAACAACAACAAACATGGAGGAACCCCTGAACAAAAGCAAACAAAAGCATCTGTTTGCTTTTGTTCAGGGATGTTTTTCACTACACAATGGCCAGGGTTTCCAGTGCTCTGAATGGACTTGAAATTCTTATAACATTGAAATTCTGATACAAATATTTTCAAAACAATAAAAGAGCTTTAGTTTAAATACGGTGAAATAAAAATTTTAATACAGCCACCATCAGGATTTATTGTGCTATTGTCAAACTGAGGAGAAGTAAACAATATTTTGTTGTTTAAATGTATGTATGGATCCATTATTTGATTCAGTCATATACCAAATTCATTCAAATTGAAAAATGTGGCAAATATTCTTATACCATTAAACCACCCCTAAAAAAGTCATTTTGTGTGGTCAACAGTGCTAAAGTCCTATCAGTCATGAAGAGCTCAGGCCCTGTACCTGGGTGTAGTGGGTGCACATGGGTCCCGAGCAGCGTTCTGGGCACCAAGGGTTGCACTCATGAGGGTAGGGGTAGGTGTAGTCCTTCACCTCATCGTACCAGGCCTGGACGTGGAAGGCCGGGGAGCGGTATCTTCAGGCACAAACACAAACACACTCAGTTTGAATAAGGAGGTGCCTTCGAGGATCTACAGAGGTGTCTGTACACAGAATGGTTATGAGGAGGAAAAGGGAGGGGAAGGACTTCACATTGGCACAGGATGAAAAGAAGCCAAAACTGGGAGCCTCAGCATGGAGAGCATTGAGAGGGCAGATTCCAGGAATTGCACCTGCTCTTGCTGCACACACACACACACACACACACACACACACACACACACTACTCTCAAGCAATATACTAAAACTGACTTTTTTTATAGGATGTTCAACAGAGTCAGCGTTGACTGATGAACTAATATGATTCAGGACCAAACAGCTCTTCGACTGTTTCAACATTGTTAACTTCATCTGAATAGTGTGGGAAGAAAGCTGTGGAAATAGTTCAGATATTTGGAGTCAGTCGGTCAGTGATCAAGACAGGCGAAGAAGAGAGTGCAGGCGTGGGGGAGGTATTGGCGACGCAGCCGAGGAGGAGGAACCAAAGAAGAGCATCGATGTGTTTGGTGTGACTAGAGGGATCAAGATGGTTTAAGGAGGAGCGGGCTGACTCGATGAATACTGGAAGAAGAAGCCAGAAAATTTCGGGAAAATGATTGTTAGTCTTGACATGAAAAGTCCCCTTCGAGTGAAGCTCCAGTCCAGTTTTCTCTGCTGCAGCAACCTTCAAGTCTTCAGTGACTCACCTGCCCCAGTGAACAGCCAGGTTCTGTCCGATGGACCTGAGCAGGTCCTGGGGACCGTGATCCCACTGGCACTGCTCGGCCCAGTAGGTGGCGGACTTCTCGAGCTCATCATCCCAGACCTGCGCACAGTCAGGACAGTCAGGAATCCACCTGCTTCACTCATCCCAGCAGCTCCGACTCCTTTGAGCGTCTCAGCCTCCTGAGCGGACACCTGACTCACAGCAGAGGCCTGTGTGCGTTCCAGTTTCATCTCCCCTCAGTAAATTTCCAGCCTTTTGGTGGCCACAGCGGCGCACACAGCCGCCACTGTAAACCAAGACACCCGCGCGCTAACAACAACACACGCCGCGCTGTTCCCTGGAACCCGAGAAAGTCGGTCTTCACACACTTTCCTACCGCACTGAACTCCACACAGCTCAAAAGAACCTGCTCCTGCCACGTCTCCACACATGCTCGTTCTCACCGTCCCTCGCGTCTGATCGCACATCGGAAGTGTCGGACAGAGTCAGCGTTATTGCGCGGCTTGTTAAACAGCGTCCACCGCGGTGACTGCGTGTTTCCAGCGGAGAGAAAAGGCTTTATGAGCGCCCCGGTCAGCACTCATTCTGCAGCTAAGTGGTGCTGACACATCAAAAGCACTTTCTCCGTAAACTATCGGCCAAGAATCAGCGTTAATGGTGTGGCATAACTGGCTCACCATGTGCTCCATGTTGGAAGCTGTCGGGTAGACGCTGCCCCTCAGCTTGTTGTGCAGCAGGAGGATCTCCTCGCGGTCGGACCAGCGGATGGCCCGTCTGGTTCTGTTGCCGCTGGGGTTCGGGCCGCCCTCGTAGCGGCTCAGCAGCTGCCTGAGCTCCTTGGAGTCAGGGAGGAAGAGAGAAGATGCATCCCTCACACACAGGAGGAACCAAATCCAAACCGTGACGGAGGAGGACATCCTGACCCGGGAGTGAGCTCCAGACAGAACCTGGTGGGGAGAAGCGTTTCCACACTCAATGTTTAGATCCAACAACTTCTCAGATAAAATACAGTGATCAAGGCGATTGTTGACGTGCGCCACGGTCCACCAAACCCTCCTTGGTCCATCACCTGACTCTGGTGGGGACTGAATTTCAGTTTCAACTTGATCTCAGAGACATTATTTTCTCACCAAGGCAGTTGGCTTCTTTGAACATTCCTGACCCATCCAAGGACAATATTCCTGTCTGTGACCCTGCATGAACTCCAGACAGAAGCTTCACTCGAGCTCTCAGTCATGAACCGGATCACAGGACGGGGAGCAGAGCGATCGGCAGAGGGTGTCAGGATGAGAGGAGAACGTGCTTCTCAGTCTGATCTGAGAACCGCTGCACATCTCTCCCCTCTGGCTGTTAGAGCAGCTTGAGGTCTGGTGAAGCCTCCATGCCAACGGACGGTGCCAGCTCTGGGCAGCCGCAGCTCCACGCCCTGCTCCCCTCTTCACACCGGCCCTCAAACCAGCTCCCTGTCCCAGGCCTTCTCATGCTGATCCTGAATTTTATACCAGAGTGACAGACTTTGACAGTGATCCACGGGTTGATTCTTCTGCACAGCACTGGCCTGGACTTCACCTCTGCTGCATGGAAACACAACAGCTGAGAATTTACAAGCAGGAGGGTGGAAATCAGGAGCAGGGAACTAAACCTAAAGAGATGGCAGTTTAGGAAAACTGAAGCCGGATTTGCAGTCAGGTCCTGGATTAACCCTGATTAGGATTTTCACAATGATAATTATTTTTATAAATTTCAATATACAATTGAGCCGTTTATTAAATGCAAAACAACAATTTGCTCATACTTTTATTTTTTTAAAAATGAAAGAAAAAAATGTAGCGTTGTTTAAGGCGACCTGATAAATGTATATATGAAAAATAAAGTCGCTCACCTTTACGTTTTCCTTTAAAGTCCGTCTGCGTAATCGCTTTATTCCAATCCGCGCCTCTCTCTCTCCCCCTCTCTCTCTCTCTCTGAGTCGCTGGTTCTGGACCTCAAAGGAAGTGTGGCAGGTCCGGGCTCCTCTCACAGCCTTATATAGAGAAGGGAACCCTCGGGTGCAGAGGAAAAATTGAGTCCCCCCCCCTCGCCAGCCTCCCACAGCAGACTGAGTTCTTGGCACACGCGGCGCCTGGAGTGCGCACTAACCACGTCAGGAAAGCGACACCAGCAAGTGAATCACTGGGTTTGTCGGCTGAATCCAGTTTGTTTGGGTGACTCCTGTTGACCCAGATGTTCTCCCAGAAAGATAAACGACGAGACCAGGGCGAAGGAAACGCGTCCTTATAGAGAATCACACCGATGTCGAGAAAGCGTCTGAGATATGGAAAACTCGCTCCTGCTGCGCAGAATTTAATGATGAATTTAACCTATTGAATTCTTGATGTTCATTTTTCTTCCGAATCATTTGATCTGAAACGGAGTGAAAGTGTGCGGGAGAATTTGCGCATTTTCCCGCACACGTTTGTGGCTTTCATATCCACTGTCTAACTTTTATTTTCCATGTTGATCAGGAGACAAAAATCCAGTTCAACTGAAGGCAACACAATGAGTCTATTTGTTTTAATCGTGTCACAAAGTTGAACAACTGCCAGTTCAAAATAACATGATCAGCCTGCCTCAGATTGGTGGTCAAATTGGACCAAGAGCCTGGGCAGAACGTGATATCAGTCTTCCTTCATTTGAAATGACATGGCCGATGATCCTTCACCTCCGACTTCAACTCCAATCACAACAGTTTCCTTTAGTTGTTCAGACTTTTCCATCTTCTGTGAATTTCATTTTGAGCCAACTATTTCTGCATGAAGCCGTTTAGGCCTTGGAAATAACTGAGCTGTCCCAGTGTGGCCCATGAGCCGTGAGTTTGACTCAGGTGTGGTGTCAGCTGATGCGTGTGATCCCCAGGTGTTGGTGCTGAAGTCCTCCAGCTTTGAACTGGCATCTTGAGACGTGTTCTGGAAGTGATCAAAGAGCCTGCTCCTCTCCAGCATCACGTCCAGTCAGATCCTCTGCTGGCTCCTGCCCGGCCAGAGAGGAGAGAAGCGTCACTGTTTTATGTCCTCCTTGGCACGAGCCTCATGAGGGAGCAATGAAGGGGAATAAAATTTCATCAGGAACACTGGAATCCACCAAGACAAAATGTTCTTGTGATTTGTTTTGTTTTTCTTCAGGCTCAGCCAGAGGACGGTCAGAAAAAAAAAAAGATCCTTGCACAGAGAAATAGTTCCTGTGACTGGCGCCTCCACGTGAGACTCGGATCAGAGCCGACGATGGTCTGCTCAGAGTTGAGCCACGGGTGGAGTGATGGAAGAAGGTGTTGCAAAGGGGTCGCACAGTGTATTGAGGAAGTGATGACCTTTGTACTGCCATACAGTACTTTGTGGTACTGGTATCCAGACTTCATTCTTCACTTTTGTTCAAACAAGGCCTCCTCTTTTCACTTTTATTTCAGTTTTTTAATCCACTTTTCCACAGCTATCACAACCTAGTAATGTTCATTTTATATACATTACTGACACATAAAATATATGTTTATGATAATGATGTGCCTCAATTTTATTTGGCAATACTGAGCCTATTTGATATTTGGATTATTTTCTCTATTTCAAAACAGAAAAAAAATCTTGCAGATTATCTTCCCATTTTCTCTCCTCTTGTGTGACCCAGAACAGTGGGAATCACAAACATAATTCTGGAGGGTGAAAAACAAGCTCTTCTTAATGACCCTCTGTGCGATGTCATGTTTTCTGATGACTCAGCAACTTTTCAACTGCCCACACGTTTGAACGTTGTGTTGTTCCTTTGATGTGTCGATTAAAAACAACTTCATGAACTGACCTCTGTTCAAGTCGCAGACAGGGTCTGGTCCATTGAGCAACACAGATTCTGGTTAAAAACTGAATCTCAATAACACCGTAAAAAAGTTTTTCAAAACATTGATCACAGGCATAAAAGCGCTTCCCTTCCTGTTTGTCAGGGGCGCGTTTCCTCGATGACCCCCGACAGGGCGACATGATGTTGCCGTGACCCAAATAGTTCACATTTTATTCTATGCCGGGCTTGATTTGTCTGCGAAACATGTCAGAGACTGGTGAGAAGGAATGTCATCAGGGGAACCAGCAGACCGGCCGTCCTCGCACCAGCTCAGACCTGACCTGTCTGGGCCGACAGCTCTCACCTTTTAAACCCCCCAGTTCAACCCCCTGATGTTCTAAAAGCACCTCACCTCAGCGAAGACTAGTAAGTCATAGATCGAAGATATAGACAGACACTGACCAGTCTCCATGTTGCCAGCGGGCTCTGACCTTAGCGCTGGATGTAAGACTTTCAAAACTGGGACTGGAAAATAAAAATGAACTTCTCCATCGACAGCGGCATTTTACATTTAGGCAATGAAATCCATTCTGATTCCAATAAAACTAAAACCATTTTCCAATTCATCCTGTGAAGAAACACATTTGCTTTGGTTAAAAAATTATATACATATATATAATACAATAATAATAAAATAAATTATATAAATATACATTTTCTTTGAAAACAGGAGAGTTCCATTTGCAATGAATATGTCACAAACCAATTTTAGAAGCAAAGCAAAATTGAAAAAAAAAATCTTTTTCAAACATCACTTCCCTATTTCCCTTAAAAAAACTGCACGTTTGTGGGGATCTGTTCAGAGTCTATCCCAGCTAGTTGGGGATAGAGGGGAGTGAGGGGGTTGTTAACCATCAGTAAAGAGCGCCACAGGGCTCCATGCTTGGACCATTTTCCTTACACACGGCATGTTACAGGGGACACCTCAGTCATACATTATGTTACTAGTAGCTTTGCATCGAAATACAATTTTAAAAGTTACACTGACTAGGCTGCACCATATCAATCGGTGAAGCATTTAAAGCAGTTTAAACAGATAGACAGTTTTTGTTGTTGTTGTTCCTTCTTTGCCACCGTCTTTTACACCAACTGTTTTGGCGGGTCAGCACCAACCCAAGTCACACTAAAGCAGTGACCCTGACTATTGCTCTCCCTCATTTAATGGTGAGAACAAGTGTCTGCTCTTGGTTATGGACACATTCATGCCACTTCACACCTCACTGACTCAGTGAGAGTCTGAGGACCAGAGCAGCAGCAGGAGATTTATAACCGCAGCAGCCTGGCCCAGTCTGACTTGGTGGAAGCTCCTCTTCACCGCAGAAGAGCACTGCACGCCAATACAATGGTCACCAGGTGCTTGCGTAACAGCTTTTTTTTTTAAGATTGAAGAGCACCCCTCACACACACACTTCCAGCTTTGGTGTGTTTGACTTTGGTCGTTTACGTCTAGCACAAACTGTGGAGCGCTGGAGAACATCAGAAGTACCACAACAAGAGGGCTCAGAGTACTGCTTTGAAAACAAGAGCCTCAACATCCCTGACCAGTGTCAGACTGACTGTCGACGTCAGGTTCTATGGAAGCAGCCACTGCTCATCCTTCAGGAACAAGCTCAGAAGTTTGACCTTGAATCACCATGGAGCAAATGTAGAGTGAAATTCAGGCGACGTTAAAAAGCAAGTGTCTCTGAATGTCAATGCTATTTTTCAATACAATGGGAGCACCGAGAGAAAAATGCCGAGCAGGCAGATTTTAAAACTGCCTCCGTTTTAATGGAGAGCAGAAGCGGCCGCAACCCAGCGACGGCAGCCAAGTGCACCAGAGACCACAGCACCGCTCAACACAAAGCACGGCATGCGTCCACCCCGAGGACGTCCAATTAGTGTCGCGTGGTAAACCAACACGTTTTTTTTTTCTCTCTTCTTGGTTTATTGTCCACGCCGCTTTGAAGGCCAGGCGAACATGCCGAGTCAGCAGCCGTGAAATAAGAGCCACACAGTCTTGTCAGACTTCGGTTCATTAGCAAACAGATTTTGCACAATTCTTTATTTGAACAATAAACAAAAGAACGCTTTAGAACGCTGGCGGCTTCAAATTAAAAGACAGGGTTTTCATTTCGGTCAACATCCCTACAATCCCCGGCAGCAGCAGCAGACAGTTTTGGTGAGAGAAGATTTCTGGAGCGCCCACCAGCAATGGTACAGGAGAAAGGTCACGATGTGAAGTGGAAGGTTTGGCCGTCCTGACCTCCTTCACAGGAGCAGGAAATGACACAACTTGTGCGCATTACAGAGCCAGCAGCGCGCCGAGCATGTGGACATTCCCTGTGTGGAGGTGGTCACATGACCAAAGTTGAACTACAGCCGAGAATGCTCGCTCCTTTTATCCTGAAAGCCAAACTTTTAATGAGAAATATGAAGGAAACAAACTAAATCGGTTTAAATAAATCTTTGAAGAGGCACACACCACATTTCGGACTCATTCCAATGTTGAATTTGTGAGAAAAGACACGCGGGTTTAGTCCTCAGTACCAATACTTTGTCGGAATGTCGAGGGCCAGGCGTTTGAGAGACAGTGACAAAATAAATATCAAGCAAAAGGACAAGATCATTTGTTTTTATTCAGCGCTGTGCTTTAGCCTCTGTGATATCTTTCCAAACACCAACTCAAATGCAAGCGTGCTTCAGAGAGGAGCATGGGGATGTCAAATCAACGATCAAATGACAAAAGAGAAAACAACTAAAAGAAAAAAAAGAAAAAAAAAATCAACACAATCAGTGAAGGATCCAAACTTATCTTCAACAAAAGCAAACTATTTCCTCTTGTGCACATGTCCAGAGCCTCCGCCCGGAGTGGGCCACTCAACGACAAGGCCTGTGGGTAAATATAGTGCTCTGAGGTGTCGGGCAAAACCCCTCCACACCTCAGACAACAGACTGGCTGTTGCTTCCACACACAGTGGAAAACGCAGAATCTAAGGCCGCCCCACCTTTGGGCTGAGCGGGGTCACATGGGCATCACCGTTGAGCCGCCCAGACACGGGGGGAACCTCAGACACGTGGACGATCGCAACCAAGGAGGAAACGTAAACAGCTTCGCAGTGGAATCCGTTGCGATTGGTTGCCATCTCTCCAGTGCAAAAACTGAGTCTAAAAACTAGCGCAGTCCTCAAGGACTCAAACAGGTTTTCAGTCAGCTAAATTAAATTCTCATCTTTTTTTTCCATCTTTTTTTTTTTTTTTACATTTTACTCTAAATATTAGTGAATATGCATCTGCCTGTTGCATCACTTTCAGCTTTGTGCACAAAAGCTCATATTGTTAAATTCTAAAGCGCATAAAAGATTTGTAGATTCTCTGTAAGTCTAACCCAGGAACCGTGACCATCTTAGAAAGGAGGTGCTTCATCAGTGTACCACCAAAAATATTCCCCATTTGATTGCTCGGGCTGTACCTCCGTTAAAAGCGTCATAAAAGAAAGCAAATGGAAGAAGGGAAGTCGGTGACACAGAACCATGTGGAGACTTGTGGTAATGCTGGTGCTGGACCTCGCAGATGCACTGGTGTAAATTCAGGAGGCCGACAGTTCTCCTTGCTGAAAGGCAAACACTGATGTTTCCTCGAAACGTCCACGCGTACGTGGTGGATAGTTCTCGTCCGGTAAAAGCAAAGCTGCACGGGTGGAGGTCGAAGTGGAGCCTGCAACTGTTCCAGTCTGAAAGACGTTCCTTGCAACTCGAACGAAATAAAACAGCAGTGGTGGGCAGAGAGGAGAGCAGTCGCGTGAAGACCTCGGACTTTCTTCTCCCTCCGCACGAGTCGAAGACAAAGATGCTGAAAAGGCTGGTTCTCCGAGAAGCAGGAGGGAGGAGGATCTTGCAAGAGAAGTTGGGCAGTGTTCCCGTTCTGATGTGGGATGTGTGTTTGTGTGGCGTGTGCATGTAACTGCGCGCAATCGGAACATGGATGTAGGCGGCGGGTGGATGCAGGGCCTCCTGGCATGTGCAACGTGTGCCTCTCCTACAGCAGGTCCATGCGGCGGTAGTAGAGCAGGTACGCCGTGCGCTCTGCCGTCTGCTTCACCACATTGAACTGGCTGATGATCTTCACCGCCTGGTCGTCGATGCGCAGCCATCCGTTCAGACCAATGTGGAAGACGTCTGTGGTGTAGTGGCCGCCGGTGGCGCTGTTTCCATGGTGATACACGACTGTCGGGGAGACAAAATGATTCAGACTCAAGAAACAAACTGACTTTACTCAAGTGGCCTAGTGAGCAGGAATAACACTGTTGTATTTTGAGGGCCTGTCTCAACTCTCATTCATGTGTGATGTGTCCCAATACTCCAGAGACCGAGGGCACTTGAAGTGATCCCTTCAAACCCAGGGGGCTCCGGAGCTGACTTGAAAGCAAGTGTACTTTCTCCTCATGTCACATGGGTCGACCATGTCCAACAAAATTAACAATACAACATTAATGAGTGTGTTATTTCTTCTTTACAAACAACAGTTAGCGAGCGTTCAGGCTCACGCTAACCTCAACACACTTCTAACAGACGCTGGAGGAGGCGTTTCCAAAACGTCCCCAACACTCGATATACAGGAAACATAACACACCACAGCAGCCAAGTCTTTAGCGCGTGATGTAACTAAAGCGCAACGTCATGAAGCACTGTCCCAATTCTTAGGGACGTCAATCACGTCTCTGTGACAACAGAGTTGTCGGAGTGCGCTTCATAATGGAGGGCACTGAGAACCAAGTGCTAGTGTTAAGGATGAGAAATGACTTAATCTGAAAAATGAAAGGAAAAAGAGGAGCAATGAGCTGCCATGACACAACACCACCAACAGATGGCGGGGTGGACTCCAACGTCACGTGAGGGAGGCCACATACTAAGTTATCTCTTCACGCTGTTATTTTCCGTTATCCTTCTGTTTGTGAACTGAACTGCATCACTATGATCCAGACCAGCCCAGAACAAGACATCCACGTCGTCACTCACACCTATAGCAACAGTTCTAAAATGACAGGGCGTCAGTGAGGTGACGCCAACAATGGAGTCAGTGGTTCTGTCTCTCTAAAGCAGAGGCTGCACGCGACCGTAAGGACAACTGAGAGCGAGCGTGTCGGGCAGAAGTTACACGTGACAGTGTTGTGAAATACAAACCTGCAAAGAGCCTGTAAGTTCTTTGGCCTTTCACGACTTTGCTCCGCACTCCAGACGACAAGAGATCTACAAGAAAAAGAGAGGAAATGAGAACAGGGTGCAGCAAGACCTGCTTCAAATAAAAATACAACGTAGCTTCATGACTTGTACTTTTGGAAACCACATGAGAGCAAGGAGACCTCTGAATGAAAACATCAGGGCAAAATGACCTGAACACAAGACGACCCAACATTTTTGCTCGTGAAAACAAAACCTTGCACTGCTGAATCACAACACGCCAGTTTTTGTCCTTCCATCTGCTCCATTCTCTGCCCAGCATGTTCCCACTCTCATCTCTTCTCCAAACATCTCTACATGAGCAGCAGCTCTGACCCACTCGTGTCAGATCTTGTCCTTCCTAACTCCTCCCAATGAGAACCTAAGGATCTTTCGCTCTGCCACTTCTAACTCTGCTTCCTGTCTTCGTGTGACCGCTGCGGTCTCTGAACCATCCATCATGGCAGGTCTCACTCCTGCCCTTGAGTGAGTGGGGTGCCGGTGCACGTCTCAACATCAGACAGATGTTTTCATTCCAAGTCTCTACACACAGCAGGTGCTGTCACCTAAGGCTCCCATTTTGGAGCCGATGAAAAGTTCTCTGATCCAGTCTATGGTTTCCATCACCGTGTAAACGTCACCACAAATACCATGTGACAGCTGCTCCTCTGATTTCACCTCTCACAACAGAGACGACAGGCTGCAGCCGAGACCAGACGTGCTGCTCCTGAAAACAGCCGGAGACACCAGGTACCTTTGCTTATTTCCAGGTCAACAGGGTAGTCGATGTTCTTGGTCAGTTTCTGACAGCCTCCCGTCTTTTCAAAGACAAATCTCTTGAGATGGAGCACAAGCACTGGAGGGAGTTCCTCCAGAGTCACCCTCCGGCTGATCTCGATCTGCAACAGAAGGCACGGCACTTAGACAGCTGAAGTATTCATGTCAGGAGAAAAGCAGAAGGAGGTGGGTTCAAAGACTGAAAGCTTTTGTGAAGGCACAAACAAGAGAGACAAACCTCTTGCTTGGATTTGGTGGTGTAGCCCTGGACTGACTCTCGTGCCACCAGGGTTTCCAGCGCCTCCTGGACTGTGCGAATCTTCTCCGACTGGATGTCCAGCTGCAGGGTGAAGAATGGCTGGAGCGTGGCCGACTCCTTTGAGTTCTGTTGGTACACCACCGACCTGGGAGACCAAAACACAACACCAAGTTAAAAATAAAAATCAATATTGTAATATATGGTGCGCTCTCTGTCGCAATAAATAATCAACATGCAGATGGAAAATATCAATATTTTTACACGCAGTGGATTACCTAGCATTTTTAGTTGTTCAGATTTAAAATCCGTATTTCCCATTCACAACCGTATCCCAGTTTGTGCGTTTGCTCGGATTCTTATGTTTTCATAGACGCCCCCTAGTCACGCTCCATCCTGAAATACATCAGCCGGTAGCCACATGAACCTGCTCCAGCTTCCGCGTTTTCTGCCCTCACATGATCAACATCAGCACTGCTCCTGGCGATCGTCGCAAGTTTGAGAAGGAAACATGAAGGAGATGTTTTAAAGTCTAGCGGCTGCTATCTAGACTATAAAGCGCATCACTGTTACTTCAGTCACATACAGTATATCGTGATAAATCGTTGATGAAATCTCTTGCAATATATCAGGCAGATCATTATCATGAGCCAAATACCGCCACAGTATCGGAGCTCCCGATATCCGCCATACAGGACATTAAACTCCAGTCAATGTCACAAGAAGCAGAATCAAGTTTGTGTACGACAAGTTCAACATTTGGCTCATAAAAAACTGACAACGCTTTCAGTTTGACGACTGACAGTTGACATGAGTCATATTTTCCTGTTTCTTCTTCTAACCCAGCAGCTCTCGCGACAGTCGCACAAGAGACTATATGAATTAGAACAAGAGAATGTTTTACCACGGCTAGGAAGGGAAGCTGCCACTCAGACAAGCAGTTCCCATGGTAACGTGGATGTACAGAGCAGAGTCGACAAAAGCACTTGACACATTAAGGAATCACCATGCAACTATGACTGGAGAAGAAAACAAATGTGTTTTTGGCTGCAAAAGACAATGAGAAAATAATCCTGTAACCGATACAAGCTGGACTGGGCCAAACCAGAACCTCCAACAGCACTTCATTTTTGGGAGGTCTAAGCCACAGAAGTTCCCATTTGTATCAAAGTGAATAACGTCGAGATCCTCAGAGTCGTAACCTCAGAACCTCACAGTGACTATTACTCTGAAGGACTGCTGTAGCCACAAGTCAACTCCTGTTACTCAGATTTACGATGCCACAGCGAACACAACACTCAACAGTCAAGTGTACCTGATGTGTCCACCAAATATGTCGGTGATTGGTGTGCGGACAAAGTCAGCTTGGCGAGTGATGGAAGTCTTGTTCCTGGGGCCGACTTGCTCCCACTCGTCCTCGCTTCCCTCCTCTTCCTCAGCAGCAGCATCATCTTCTAAGCAAGATTGTGACTTTGGTCCATTCAATGTAGGAGGCTCTGATAAAAACAAGACCAAGACAAATGTTAAGATTGGAATGGTGCCGGTTCATGCAGAAAAGAGAGGAGAGCACAAGTTTGTATCCTCATGTGAGACAAAGAACCTAAACCTTTTTTAGGTCATGGTTCACACAAAACAAGTGTATGTGCAGGTTTGTACCAACAGATGTCACTGTTGGTTTATAAATATACTTTGTACTATTTGTACTGGTTCGGGTAGTGTTTGTGGACAAAAAGTTCATCTTGGAAAATGTCTTTGTTTTGAGCATTGACACGGAACAGAAGTGTTTTTTGTCTGTGAAGACGGTGTAGAAATAAACATCAAGTTGCCAAAGTGAAACTCTCTTCTGACTTTATTGCGCCTGTAAATAGCCTCAGTGTGATGTTGGACGTTTCAGTGGACGTATTACTATTTCGAATTAAACTCTAGCCTGATCATCATATCCAGAAGAGCCTGATATTTGTGAACTTGAAGTAGAAGTTTCAGTTGTACAGCGGCTCAGATGAGTCCGAGAGTAGCCCATGTTGGTTCATCATCATGGAAAACAAGTACCATTTAGATTAGTATTTTTGTTTCTGACATTCAAAAAAAAAACTTTGAGAAGCATAAAACGAGGTAGGTCAGCAGAAAACGCGCTCACTGTCTTCCTGAGGTGAGATTAGCTTTTTCAAAGCCAGCATTTCCTCGTGCAGTCCGTTAAGAGTGAAGCCCAGATACTCCTCCGCATCCTCCTGTCGACCCTGGCAGCAGAGAAAATAGAGCCCATTAAAACGCTGCAAACGATAGTCGTGTACACACCAGCGGTCAGTCATCTTCCATCCACATTTAAAACTAAAAACTTCAGCTCATTTGCACCCTTAAATCAACAAGTGTCCAACATTCATGAAACAAACTGTTTGTTCCAGGGAACACGACTCAAAAAGCATTACTGGGACTGGACGACTGAACAGCCACGGTGACTCACCTTCTCAGACAGACTGGATTTGATGAGAGTTAGAAGTCTATAGATGTAGGTCGGCTCGAACGGCACGCCAGTCCGAATGTCTTTAATGACTTTGTCACCGGCAGCTGTGGGATGATTCACCATCTCAGCACGATGATTCAGAATGTCCAGGCACTTTGTTGTTGCCTACCTTGCTGTTTGGGTTTGGCTGGGCCCGGCATGCTGCTGAACTCATTGACCAGTCGAACACTAGCAGAAACAGAACACCTGTCAACACGTACTCCGCATAAGCCTCAGTTGTCCAGTTTAGACGGCTACTCACAAGTTGTCTATCATGGGCGTGGAGGTGCACGGCCTCTGGCTCTCACTGTGCACGGGAATGGACTTCATCAGGTGGTACATGGGGGGACATGCAATCAGGGCCTGTAGGGTCTGGGCACATGGAGTCAAGGAAAGCAAACACTGAAACGCTTTTTATCTCTTTTCAAATATAGTCCTAGACAAGTGCTGAGGGCCAAATGATCCTGTCAATAAACAAAATAAATAGCTGTGAAAGAAAAGCTCAGAATCCTGCCGTTTGGGAACTTATTTACGCTTTCTAGAACACAACAGAGGCTGTTGACCCATGAGAGCATTATGTGGTGTGTTGATACAACTCACATTAACAAGTATTTGTTGTATTTTTATTTGATTTCTTTTCAATGCTGCCAATTGTTTGGTAGATCTATAAATATTATAGATTTACAGAAATTTTTTGCAAAACTAAATGAAAAAAATAAATAATAAAAACAACCTTGGAATGTTTTTCAACCTGCAATAAGTCACGTCTGATACCAAGATCCAAGCACCTTCCTTTGGCAAACAATAAAATTGTTATAATTTGGTTAATCTGCCTCATGAACATTGAGCTGGGACTCGGTTTACACGTCTGAAAACATGATCAGTTAGAGAGTGAATATTTTCTAATCACACAAGAGACATAGGACGAATGAAGAACAGCAATAGATATTCAACGCTCATCATGACTAAAGTGCGTTGGGAAAATATTTGCCATGATCTACCCATCACTTATAGTTATATTTACACGTTTACACATATTTACCATTCACCCCTCTTGCAAGTTAAACACAGTATTTGTACTATCAGATCTTGTCACAGAGCAAAGGTTGATAGAAACATCTGAGAAACAGTTGTGACCCTAATTCATTCACAAATGTGAAGAAAAATCTGGCAAATACCAATGTGAACTGAAGGCATCACATAACAAGGGTTGGCTTGTTTCAGAGCAACAACCCAAAACAGATTTTAAACTGAATCCCAAAAGTCCAACTAGTCAGGAATGCGCACTACTACCAATCAGGTGTCTGATGCTGTTTCAGCTGACACCTGCTTGGTGAACCTCTACGTGATGCAGGGTTGGAACAAAAGCCTGCACCCACATGGACCTTTTGGGATTCAGTTTCACGCCCCTGGCCTAGGGCCTCTACATTAAAAAGGTGGTCCTAATCTGGGCCAGCGCCATAAAAGCACGTGATGGGTCTGACCGTCAGCAGAGAGCGGTTTACGTTCGGCATGTAAAAAGGATACAGCGTTGATGTAGCACCAGTTTCCCTTGTTGATAAGTCCTCTTGGCTGCAAAGACACTGGTTTATGTATCAACTTCACATTCTCAATTAGTTCTGGGGATTCAAACAAAGAAACACTCTTGAACACACGAGCAAAAGAAATTTCAAAGCATCAGCAAATATTGAGTTACACTCATTTATACATATTTGTGGAAGCAAAGAGGAAAAATGTCCCTGGTTCCAAACCAGCAGCTCTTGTGACTGAAACTCAAGAGACCAGGTTAATCGGAACCAGGACTTGGTGTACCACGCCTAGGAAGGGTGACTGCCAGAAAGATACACAGCTCCCATGGTAACGTGGATGAATCCATTTTTTAAAAGAGAAAACACTCAACAATGGCAGTGTGAAAGGAAGATATAATATCCTCCTGTTGACCCCCATTCAAGCACATATTCAAAACAACTCTCTCTTACTATCTATTCTTGTGTTGGTTAAACACAAAAAATCCACAGGAAGTTAAAATCATAAAAAAAGACAATGGCTGATTCATCCATACAGTCAGCAAGGTGTGTCTTTTGTTTAGAGCAGAAGTGACAAAAGCTTTTCAGCTCCTGGCAGAAGACGTCGACGTTGCGAGTGATGCTGCGCAAACATGGCTGCGGCTACTCACTAATCCAATTAACTTGTTTCTGAGCTTGGCATCACTTTTCATGCGACTTAACACGTTCGTGGTATTCTAAAAATACGTATTGTCTAGAGTGGGACAACAGCACTCGCCAGATCTTTGTTCTAGAGAGTCTGAAGGTTCTCTTACCAAACTGCTGTGGCCCACTTCCATTATCAGGTGAGAAAATACATCATATAACAGTGCAAAGTTCACAACTTCTCCATCCAAAGAATTTAAGGAGAAAGTGTAATCCATTGTTATGCCATTAATATTCTGCAGTGCCTTTAAAACAGATATTTAGGAAAAGAAACCCTCACTCAACTGTCAGGCGCGTAAAATGATACACTCCAAAAACGAACCACAGTGAGACGAGTTCATAAGTGTGTCCTTCCAAACTGCTTCAGAGAGGATTTGACTGAAGTGGAATGACTTTGCAGCAGAAAGACATTTTGTATACAACAGCACCACCTTGTGTTCAATCCGACATATAAAAGATTAAACATCTCTGCACGAGATTAAATCTAACCCCACATCTTTTCAACGGCTGTCCTCGTATTCAGTAGTAATAGGAAACACAGACAAGGTGGATAAATAATTGTAAGTATTGGTGAAAATAATAGTTAAATGATTCAAAGCTTGTTGATACCTGCAAGTTTGGGGGCCATGGGGTCTTCAGATACATGGACAGGGCTGCCTTTGACTTCTACAACTTTCTCAGGCTGGTCTGGCAGTGTAACAGTGGGTGTCACCACCTCCACTACATTCTTCACCTCCACAACGGCCTGAGGGCCTCCAGGCAAAGGTTTTGAGTTGTGGAACAGGCTCGCCCAGGATTTAGGGGGGTTGGCAGTAGCAGCAGCTGGAATCATGGGTAAATGGGTCTGTTCTGACACCACTGGCTGGCAGGTGGAGTCTGGGGAGACCTGCTGAGCCTGCTCCACATTCTCAGAGTCTTCTCTCTGTCCGTCTGCACTGTCTGCAGTATTGGACTCTGTGAGTCCGTTTGCCACCCCGCTGTCAGCCACATCGGGTTCAGTGGCCATGACGGAGGAGGAGGAGGAGGAGACATAGGGAGAGGTCAGAGCAGCTGAAGGAGGAAGGGGAGAACAGGATCGGAGACTATGTGGTGCGTCTAAAAGTTCAAAACTCTGTGGAGCCAAATTATCTGGCTGCTTTTCTGCAGTCCTTGGTTCCTCTGCCATCCCTCTGCTTTGAGAAGATGAGGAGGAGGATGAGGAAGATACATTATTGCCATCTGATAAAGAGGGCGCTCCACTGGTAAAGCACAAGGAAGAGTCATCAGGGCTATCACAAGTCCTCTGAATGGCAGTGGGTGCGGGAACAAAAGCGGTTTCCGAGGCTGCGGCTATGGCAGGAGAGGGAAAACCAGAAGCACAAAGTTCAGGGCCTGATAGTATTTTCATGTCCACGTCTTCAGCATTGTGATGTGTGGGACCAAGCGCATGTCCATTCACTAGAGTCGTCATCTGCACCCCATCTGCTACAACAGTACTGTTGGTGCAAGTGGAGGGGTCCAAGTAATTGTAATAGCCAGGTGGTCGTTTTTTCTTTTTCTTTCTTTCGCGTTGTCCTAAACCGCCCGGACCGTCCATGTCTGAGCAGGCCTGATGATTGTCCAAGCCCAAGACCCCAGAGTCAGGTCCGTCCATGGCGTTGAACAGAGTTCCATCTGGAACATCAGGCCGTGGAGATGTAGTCTGCTGTGGTTTCTGTCCTGGCTGACAGCCCAGGATGAACTCGGGAGCCTGAGGGTTCAGGGTGCTTGACACCTTGAAGAAGGGATCATTTAGTCCCCCAGATTTGGACTCAATAACCTCATCAACGCCAAACTCAATGTGTTGGTAGTCCTCTGCTGTGGACGAAAGAACAGCATGCAAATTAGACTTTTGCAAATACCATTTTTCTTTACATGCCCTTCGCACTTAAGCATTTACGAAATGTGTGCAGACATTTTCATTATATGCACACCACTCGGCTTCAGTGACGCAGCACATTCATTTTCTAACAACTATTATGATCAAGGCTATACACAACCATCGAAAGGAAAACATAGAAATAACTCAGTTATGCTAGGGCAAGCACCAAATTCACATAATTTAGATGTGAAATGTCAAATGTCAATGCTGTTCTCCAGTCAATGTAATTACAAAATTATATGGTAGAAAATTGTGTTGTCACTCCTTTAAATCCAGAAACAACTGACAGTATTCTTGATATAGCATTTTAAATTCAATCATTCATTCAAATTTCCAGAAGATCAAAGGGAAAAGGAACAATGTAAAAGACCAGCCAGATTAGTTTCAGTGTGTCACAGCACATTTGATGCAGGCATGAGACAAACAAGGGAAACAGGATACATTAGTAAATGGAAAACAAGAATACAATCTTCACTGCATCTAAGACTTAGCTGGTAAATGAATCCCACTCTTTTAGGTTAACAAGCCAAGTTTCTACTAGTGTGAGCGATTTAGTGAGCAAAAACGAATACAGCAAATACCCTCTATGCCCTGAGTTAAACAGCAATAGTTAAATCCTCTTTGACACCGTTAACTGAAATTCAGCCTGCTTCCTTGCAGTGGTGAAAATGCGTGATATGCAAGATTCATCAGTATTTTGAGCATGCAAAGCTCTAAAGAGAAAGAATTCAGGCACAAGAATTAGAAAGCCACCAGTTTGGAAACCTGGATTTTCAGCTTGACAGCAAACATACAATAGTGAGTCGTGACACGGGGTGCGAGACTCATCAACTCACCGCAAACCTGCAGTCCATTTGACTCCATAATATAAGGCACAGCAGGAGTGCAGTAACATCCTAAATAATCAATACAAATCATAGTAAGGCAAAAGTTAGGTGCATAAACGGTGGCCGTTCAGTCTTCTACTGTCATGTCGACTTGGAATACGCTTAACACAGACCAATTTGAGAACAAAATCTTTGGCAGTTACACAAATATTTGTTGACATTTGCTGGGGCTGATTTTGGCCAGACTGTCACAAATTTCAACCGTTTGTTGCTCTACAACAATATGAAGAGCGGCTTGGAGAGAGAAATGTGTCTATATATACACACTTTCTACTTACCAGAGGATTGACTGACACATGCGACTTTGTCATTGAACGGAGGCAACTGTAGAGGCGAGAAAGGATGCGTTATACAGACCATAATGGGAAGGGTGTTCATTAAAATCCAGTGTCTCACCTCAACGTAACATCGAGGAGAAACAAAGAACTGATTGATCTCATCAGCGCTGAATTCTCCAAAGATGTACTGTGAAATAACACAAACAAGGGTTACAAAACATGAAGAACATTTTCAAAAACTTTTCTGCAACATCATTACTGGAGCTCAATAACATGTAGGTCAAAGGGTTTTCTTTAAAGTTCAGAAGGACATCAGACTGACTGAGAGCGAGTAAATCAACAACAAAAGTGATGAGTCATGCAGGATTATATATAAACCACGTGAAGTTCAGATTAACTTTCAGGCAGCGGCTTTTTGAGTCAACGTACTGGTCTGAGAGGCAGTGAAAAGGCCCAACAAAACTGATGGACTAAGACAAACTAAGACGGCGTGGATCCCTGACTTTATATATACGGTATATGGGGGCAGTTGTGTCAGAAACAAAATGGGAACCAACAAAATGTACATGGACCTTTACATGACCTACAGTTATTTAATATTCTGTTCTAAAGTCACATCCTACAGGTGAACAAAGAGTAAAGAATGCAGCGGCCACATTGAGATCAACATTGGGAGGTGAAAAGGGAGCCACAAAAAAAGGGAAATGCAACTCAAGCATATGCAACTGGTCACAAATAACCCCCATACGAGGGCCCACATTGTTGAAATTGCACTACGAGTGACCAACAGTCAGTCGTAATCCAGCAGCCAGAGGACAGCTAATACAATCACAACAGAACGAATGTGCCCTTGCTTCTTTCTGCCAGCTTGTGCAGGGCACCTCACTAAGCTTCCTGAGGTTAGTTTGCAGTGAGGATTATAACAAATTAGCCATCTGTAAGTTTTTAATACAGTTTACAACCTCACAAAAACTTAACAACTCTTGAGAGCTCAACATTAATCTTTGTTCCGCTCATTCAACGAAATCTTTCCAACAAATGTGGACGTTAAATACAAAAATCTACAGACATTGTGATCATCGTGCTATTCTGGTTGCTCGTCGGCAAGTGGGACACCATGAGCAGCAGATGAACATTGCAGATGCTCGTAATATTGGGAGGTTATAAGAATAAAATGACGGACAGATGATACTGGCCCAAGATCTGCATGCAACCCGAGCATGTTCCCAGTTTGCAGAGGTGACTTATCAAAGCAAGCGCAGAGAAGGCCAAGGGTCCCACTAAGACTGCTCAATCCAACAGGAAGTCACTCTTAGGGAAGCATACTGCAAGCCAGTCCAGGAATTTCAAATAAGACAACAATTTCAATGTAATGTCTGGGCCACCAAATTCCTCACATCTGTTTACAGATTCAGAAACCACAGCACTGTTGGAGCTTTAGCAGAGTTCTTGATAGGTCGGGGTTGCTAAACTGACAGGGGGAACCCTGGTGACATGGTCGGTCCATCAAAGGGAAAACTTTCCGCATAGAACTTGACGGTGTAGTTAAAGTTAATGAGAGGCCTTCAACTTTTCAAGAGGCGCTGTATTGTACACTGGAAAACAACAAGAGGTAATTTGCATGTTCTCCCAAATTGGAATGCGCAGGCTGTTAACAGACACCTTGGCTGCGCTAGAAAACACGGCAGAGCCTGAAGAAATTCGGCCAGACTACATTTCAATGACTTTGGTAAGCAGTGATCCTGTCCGGTGACATCATCATAACAATAGTAACCACACCAGTCACCAGTAGTGAAGGACAGCAAGACTACAACGATGAACAACGCACATTTCTGTTGCCTGTAAAATAAACATATACTGGTATAAACGGCAATAATTGCACACATATCGATTTAGCATGAGCAATCTAAAACCTATCAAGAACCAGGCCAACAAAACTAAGAGTCTAGTTATGAACCAGAACACAGAAAACCAGCAGTTCATGTGGAGGCCCACATTGATGTGGACAAGTTTTACAGCACTGTTTAAGCATTAGGCGGTGAACATGAAGGGAGAGAAGACGTTTTGATAAGAGAGATAAGAACTATTGATAAGATGAGAAAGTAAATATTACACTCACACCAGTCATGATGGTCATGCTGAGCCATGACTAGTTTAGGTTTAAGTTTTAAGAAAATGTTGATGGAAATATTAAAACTTGATTATTACAGCAGCTACGAAAGAAAAGATAAATGCAAGTGGATTGAATTGTATACTTACAAACACTATAATGAATGTCACTGTGATGTGACCGAAAAGGTGGCATCACACCTGTGTCATGATGATGTCGTGAATAATTTACAATCTTCATTAACATACTGATAATATCGACCCTACACACTGACCAGGTTAGAAAAGGAACAGACCAGACTGCAGAGCAGTAGCTACAATCATGAATAAGCTGTGACTAGGCCAGCGAATACAAAATAAGTCTACTTAAGTACTATAATTGAATGCTTAGTTGACAGTGTAAAATTCTATGAGCTCAGACATTACACACTGTATAGAAGTTAAGACCGGGCTCAGTGTTGCCTCGAAGCAAACTGTTGCACAGCACTATGACATCATCCAGCAGTAATGGCAGCCTCCTTTCTTCATAGACCCACAGGCCATCATGATCTGATCTGCATTTCCACAGTCATGCATGAAATAAACCTTGGTATTTGGCGCACCTGGTTATCGCACATTACAACACCAACCCTTCCCGCAACACCTTCTCTGCAAATTATGCCAGATGTGTCCTCCATACAGACAGACCAAGCAGGTTTGGCACCTGAAGCACTTACAGTACATCCACTAATGTATGCAGTCATGCCAGATGATCATGTGACAAGTCCATTCCAAACATTGGATTTTTAAAAAGTATCCTGAGTTACCCCCAGAGGAAAAGAAATCCAACTCGCCATACATTAAATATGTTTATAAAGAGTCTCTTTATATATATATTTTTTTTAATAAATCCATAACAAGAAATGATGCACTATTCCCTTCTTACAATTCAAATTCAGTTCAGTTGTCATTCTGATCCAGATTCATGATGCCACAGAGTCAGGTAGTGAAAGATATTATGAAAAGTTGAAATACAACAACTAATGTTTAAACGATGATGGATAAAATTGCAAATATTTGACTAATTTATAATGATCACTGGTTGGTCTTGTTTGAGATGCCTGCAGCGAAGCTGCCTAACGGTTCCTCACCGTAGTCATCACTAAAACTTGTGTATGAATGCACATCTCAGCAAACACATTACTTGAATTCAATTATATATATACTGCCCACAGCGGACTGAAAGTGGAGCCACTTTCAACTAAATAAACATAGTGATGTTTGCTTTAATACAAAAAAGTACTGTTAGATTGAAATGTATTGATTCGGCTGTTGACCACCATATGCTGAGGTTACGGGGGCTGGTCCCAGTTGTGATACCTAGAACAGGTCACTAGTAGAGAAACAGTGCCATCAGGAGACATTTAATGAAAAATATGCGAAATTATGAACTCACAATATTTTCACAGTGATATTGCACAATGTTATGTTCCAGTGCCACTATCTATATAATATCATAAATGATCCAATAAAATAAAATTTAAAAATAAAAGAATTAAACTTTTTTTCTGTATTCCTTTTAACATTATAAAACATCCTACTTTTATTGAATAACTTCTCCCACTACTTTTGTTACGATCTATATGAAACATACTGCCTGCTGTAATTCTGTAACCGTGGCCTGGGGGCACATTAAGCAGCATCCTGGCATTGAGATGAGTATTCCTTATGAGTTTCTACAGTACTAATAAATGTACACATTGAATAAGCAACTTGCCCCAAGCGATGATTTGAAGCGTATCAAAACCAAGAAGGCAATTAAAATAGCACAGTACTGGTGTTACTTTAATATCTAAAGGCACAAACATCTTTGTTTATGCTTCTCATTCAACAGAAAACTGCAGTAACCAACTGTGTATCGAAGAAGATGCTGTATTTACCAAGTCATTCTTCTACACGAGAGAACTTGGCTGAAACTTGGCTCTCACCGTCTGACTCGTCTGACTCTGAGAAATGCAGCTCTGGGGTTGACTCCCAAAGTTGAATTTAAAAGTAAATATAATTGTTATTTAAAGATATTTAGCTATGTGCGGGGGTCCACAGATACCAGCGACCGAGCTACACGCTGCGCGAGGACGCGACGGTTCGATGCAAAATCGCAACAACCGGAGTCACATTGTCACCACTTATCGTAGTGAAGCCCTAAAATCGACATAGTAATAGAAGTTCATGAGCACCAGCTGAGGTTCAGTGCGGGGACTGGCAGAGGCCTGAGCATGTGGGCCATGCACTCGCACACACGCAGCACTTTTCTGCGGCTCCATACTTTCACAATAAATGGGTGACACTAGTCAAGTCCAACTTCAGTTCGCCTGCCTCTGAATTTATGTTCCACTGGCATCTTATACTGATAAGCATGGCTGTCATTTGAGTCGAAAAAACGGCCACGAGCGTAACTTAGTGATATGAATGAAGAGTCGAGGGCCTGTTAGCTTATGCTACTGGTAATTCAATGAGGCTTAGTGAGGCATTATCAAGCACTTTTCCGATTCTTCCCGACGCGAGAGGCCGGGAAACTGCTATGACAACAACTACACCAAGACAACGAGCGTATAGAGACGCGTTACTCGATGCCACTGCCAGGTGAACAGAGTAAAGCGTTGGGAATGAAGTAGCACGGGATGTTTGTGAGGCTAACGTTAGCCACTTAGCTACCTGGTTGCAGGACGAAGCCATGCTCCCGGTGAGATTCGCTCTCCTTCGCAGTCTGGGTGAAAACTCTCCCACGGGGAAGGCGGTGCTGCTCCGAATCGGCACTCGGAACCGATGTCTCACTTGAACGCCATTGTCGTGGAACTACGGTTGTCCTTGTAGACGCGAATGTGGATCCAAGCAAAGCATCAGCTCTTCACGCCGTCAGCGCCATTTCTATCGAGCATCTTCCTCGCTGGCAGGAGCAGCGCGACGGCGACACTGTGGCGGCAGGCGCTTCCGGGTAGCTGTTGACGCAACACTTCAAAATAAAGGGCCCCGTGTACGCAATCGTCCTTTTTTTTCTCAGTCTCATCGCATTTATTTTTTGACAAGTCGCTCGTGTGAGCACAGCAGGACCCTTTTACATGAGCAGTAATATGAGACTCTAAATGATCTAAGAATGTTTTTCTCAATCATTCTGCAACATCAGACTGATGGATTTGTTGATTTATTAGTTACTTATATTATTATTGTTTATTTCTATTCATTTTTTATTTTTGTTTATTCATGATTGCTATTACTGTTATTATTATTAATAACATTATTGTTTTGTGGCACAATGTTCCAAAGCAATTTCCTTAGAGTCAAAGGGCAGGTCCCATTCACCTGATCAACCATGTGACAAACAATAATTCCTGTATAAATACTAAGGACTTCGTGGGTAACATGGTCATCCAAACAACCATATAACTATACGACCACAGTTAACTATCACCACAGATCATCTGCAAACATTGTGCCTCGCCAAGTATTCTTGACCTGACCTGGGTGTTTTGGTGCCAACAAGGGCCATTTCGGTCTTCAAACAACTTTTTGCATATCCCTTCAAACATGAATGTCTTCCTTTATTTCCATATGTTTTTATCTTTCTCCATCTGTTTCCACATCTACTCTCTCCATGTAGTGTTACTGTGATACCATAACTGATGCTCATTCTGACCAAGGTTATCCCAAAGGAATTGTCCTCGACCAGAACCTCCCTTCTTCCCCTCAGCCAGGAGCAGCTTCTTCCCCTCAGCCATCAGACTGTTAAATTTGTGACCACCCTTTGCTATTTTATTATATTGTATTTTATTTATTAACATCACTTTATTTCTAAGCACTTTCATAGTTGGTGGGACCCCCCACTGACCATGGCAATAAGAATCTGATTTTATCGAAATAAGGAGGATCCAAACACAATGTTTGTTCCTGTGTACTCTGTAGCAACTTTGTTATACGAAAACTCAATTAAACTCAATTAATAAATAGTACTACACTGATGGGATGATTGGACTGATCAGATTAAAAAAAACACCATGTGCAATTAAAAAAACATTTATTTTGAAATCCAATGTAACTCTGCGGAAGTGTTCCCTGGGCTGTAGTGATTGGGAAAGTGGGCTTGACGGAAGTGTGACCATGTGATACATCCGGGTTGAAGCATGAGTCGCAAATTGTTGATAAAACCCGCTGACAGCAGCAAAATCACTGACCAATGAAATCCGTGACATTAAAGACCTTGCATTAAATTATGAATCTGTTCGCTGAATAAGTAAGTTTGGCATCATTTGCTCGCAGCTTGTTCATGACGGCAATTAATTTCAATGACGAGAGAATGAATAAACAATAATTGCGTCTCTCTCTCCCTCGTTATTATTATTTTTTCTATTATTTTGGAAATATTTCCGAGTGAAGACCCAGTCCCGCGACTCGTGGGCGTGGCCTGAAACAGGTGAGCTGCTTAAGCAGGAAGTAAACACGAGGAACAAGGTGGGTCTCGTTTTCTGCTTTTAACACAGTGAAACCAGACTTTAAAGCTCGGCTAGCTTTCCAGGAGGAAATCTTATGTTTCTGAAGCTGTTGCACCACGTTTAAAGTGGGTCACTAGTCCTAGTGAACATGTGTTCCTGTTGACATACATGTTTTAGTTAGCAGTGATGGCTAATGGAGGGCGACACCATGAGAGGAGTGACGTGTACGATGCCTACAAGAGCAGAGACCACCTGTCGTCGCACAACACGGACCACGCTGAGCGCAGAGACCGACACCACAGGCCCAGGGACCACGACGGACGAGGTTCTGCCGATGACAGAAGACCCAAACACAACAGACAGAGGGAGATGACACAGGCCTCTCGTGGGGTGACACCTGCTCACAGAGAGCAAGACCGTGGAGGACCCTCCAGCCTGTGAGAGCCCATTCACTGTTTACACACACACACACACACACTCTCTATGACCCAAGTGTGATCTCGACTGAAGAGGAGGAGAGGAGCCTGCACCCTCCAGTTAATTTGCACCTTAGTTCTGTTCATGATGGTTTAAGGTTTTGCAAAAATGTATCAAATATAACGTGCATAAAGTTGACTATTGCTCTGAATGTTCACAATATTTAAATACAATTGGTCGCCATTAAATCACTATTAAAACTTGTAATAATAAATAATAAATGTACATTTAGTCTTTTTGGAAAAGAACAATGTCAAGAAATAATGTATTGATCTTAAACTATTCTGCATGAATAAACTTATCCTCGGCTAAAGAATCAGTTACAGCATATCACAGCGTAAATATGGAAATATGGTGGGCACTATAAGAATACACAAGGATAAATATATATTCATCCTATTTCACTCATATAACTGAGTTTGTTTGATCTTGCGAGGACCAGACTGTTGCATGTAATGGGTTGCATTTGTCCCACAGAGCCGTCTGGCTCATGAAGTTAAGTTAGAGACATAAAGTTTCTGCTTGATGTTGTCCTTCCAGGAGTTGCTACTGCATCACCTTCAACTGACACCTCCATCTCCAGCGTTCTTCCCTGCAGTCTCTCCTCTTTGTGTGTTGGCAATCCTGAACTTCTCTTCATGAACGTCCACTCTCCTAGGCTTGTTTCATGCCCTATGAAAACCCTGCAACTCTGTCTCTCCCAATTCTGCTTCCTGTGGTTGTGACAACCCGTTGTCTCACGACTCCCTAAAACACTTTCCTGTCACTCGAGCTGCTACTTGTCTGCCACACATCACTCCATTAGTTGTCACCTCCTTATTTCCAATACAAACCTCTTTGTTACCAGCAAACACTGTCATGGATTGAGACCATTTTTCTTTTTACCTTTCCTCCTCAGGTCACGAGAGACACCCCCCTATGAGCGGGAATATTATGAACCAGAACGGAGACAGGCCCTCTACAACCTGAGATACGTCCTGACCACCAGAGGTTGTGAACTAATCTCATGTTTTTCACAGCAGCACATTTTCTGTCCTGACAGATGTGAACCAGGGGTCTCAGACCGATCCACAAGTTGTGTGGAATTACTAGAACACACCAGTGGCACATGGTTTAAACTAGTGGTGGTTAAGTTACGATTAATTAATTACATAAACAATTCATGTAATTTAATTAAAAACAGGTTGCTCTCCAGACAACGGGGAACCTTTGTAAGTGCAGGAGTTCCTGGTCCACTGATCACACTGATGCACAAGACACGTGGCAGCTAGGATGATAACAACAACAACAAACATGGAGGAATCCCTGAACAAAAGCAAACAAAAGTTAAAATCAGTTATTGTGCTATTGTCAAACTGAGGAGAAATAAACAATATTTTGTTTAAATGTATGTACAGGTCCATCATTTGATTCAGTAATATACCAAATTCATTCAAATTGAAAAATGTGGCTTCTTGTGGCAAATATTCTTATATGATTAAACTGCGATTAATTGAGATTAATTCATCACAAATTCTCTAATTAAGTAGATTATTTGTTGTAATGGAATCCCACCCCTAGTTTAAACATGATGTTGAGAAAACCAAGTCACTAAAGTGGGTGAATGATTTGTGCCCCGCAGGTCTCTGCCAGGTGATGGAGGTCTTTGTCAATCTTCTCATCGTCATCTGTGCCGGGGTGCCCTACAGCAACAATGGCGGCTACCGTGACCTGGCCAGCCTGGGTGGACTCTACCATTACTACTACGGTGGAGCCCAGTCCTTCTCTGGAGCGGATGCGGAGCGTGTGAAGGAGCTGGACCGGCTCTTCCATCAGCTCAAGCGTCCTCCCTACGTATTCGCCATGGCGTGCGGTGGACTGCTGATGATCTACGCCCTGTCCATGCTGGCGCTGGGCGTCTTCAGGGTGCCGTACCGCTTCCCCCCGGTGCTGCTGGGGGAAGCGCTGGTGAACTTCCTGATCGGCCTTGGCTACATCCCGGCCCTGGCGTTTTACTTTATCAAACTGCAGGAGACCTACAACGACCCCATTTGCCAGGAGAGGGAGCAGATGTACAAGAGCAAAGGTCACAAGGGCTTTGAGTGCAAAGTTCACGGCGCTGACATCGCGGGGGGTCTTTTCGGAGCGCTCGGCGTCTTCGTCTTCATCTTCGGCGCCATTTTAGCCGTCAGAGCTTTCAGGTCTGTGCGGGAGATGAAGCGGCAGAGGGGCGGCGAGGCGGAGCATCTTTAGGCGGCAAGTTCGAACAAATGTTTGTAGTCACTATGAAGAGTTTACTGACTTAAGAGTGTTTACATATTCTTGTTGCATTTTTGCAAACTTTTATACACAATTTTTTTTAAATCCTGCTTGCATGTTTACGTTTTTTACTGTGTTGCAATAAACTTCTTACAGCTTAAAGGTTCTTTAAGGTTCCATAAACACACTTAAAATATACAAAGACAACTTACCATTACTGTTTTTTTCACTATGAAAACACACATTAGACAAGATTATTTCAGTACACACAAATGCAAATATAGTCAAACTCAAGGTCATGGCCTGCAAGTGCTTTGCGCTGGTTTGTTATTCCCTGGCTCACCTGGTTC